>NC_134486.1:308884685-309204685 GCF_040206685.1 Ascaphus truei | reverse complement strand
ACAGTACATCTCTTGCGGTTAGCGCTACCTGTTTTGTTGTTTATTACCACTAAGAACTATGTTACGATCATTACTATTTAGAAATAAAATGAATTCATCTAAGGCTAATTTGGATCCAGACCAAATCAGTAGAATATCATCTATATATCTACCGTAATAAACCAAATGTTCACGATATATATTATTGGACCACACATAGTCTTCCTCCCATAGTCCCATAAAAGGTCCTGCATAATTGGGAGCGAAACGTGTGCCCATCGCTGTGCCATTGGTCTGGATATAAAAGTCACCCTATGGCTATGCATTTTTTAGAGCAGCATAATGGAGAAACAAAGGGTTTACATTTTAGAGGGTTGGAAATTATACAAAGAGATATTAGGAAAGGTAATAGGGAACTAAAACTACTCCAACGAGAACAATATTGGATCTATACTTTGAAAAGTAAAATCCCAGGTGGCCTTAACGAGATGATAGAATTAAATCCTTTCCTAAAATAAGAAATAGATTATCATTCTAATTATAATCTTTGATGTGGATTCATTGTATTAGGTAAATAATTTTAGGTATGGATATTTTATTGTGCTCATTTTTATTCTATTCTATTTTAATTCAATGATGATTTTTAGGATTAGGAAGTATATGTTTTTTAAGGTTTAATTGTATTAGTATGTAAAATGTAACACTAGTGATAAATAAGGGGCAGCTATCTATTTAAATCATTATTTAAATTATTATTTGAATCATTGTTGTAAGTGTAGGTAGATATGTATTATTAGAGATAGCATCAGTTATCATTGTATTTATTGTTTATAGGTAATATGTTTTGTGTCTCTATATATGTATGTGTATATACCATTAGTCACATTCACCATTGGGAAGTAATTTGTAGCATGTTCAACACATGTTTTTTTGTGTTGGGCAATCAGGTGGTGACCTATATAAGACCACCTCCTGTAATGCCCTAATACCTCCTGACGAAGCGCTGTAATGCGCGAAACGCATTGAGGGTTGCTCAATACTTTTGAGTTGCACTCCTGGGTAGGAGTGCATTTCTAGCACGTTAGATTCTCCCCATTTTAGTCATTGTTGGTAATTCCCCCCGTCATCTCGCTAGTGGTGCTGCTATTGCCATAGCCCTTGACCTAGCTTGAGAGCCCGCCTACCACCTTTGTGCTGCTGCACTTCCGGTTCCGGGTCAGGGACCCTGTGAGACTCTGCAGCGGTGTGTCGCAGTCGGGACAGGGGGTTTTAAACTGACGCCTATACAGACCTTTGTGGGAGCATCTACATGCATGCGGTTTTAACCAATTGTAAGTAATACTGTGCATTGTTGTTTCAATAAATTGACCTTATCTTACCTTGGTATTCTCTTTTTCTCTGCGCTCCACCTCCCCTTTTGTTTTACAATTATGCGTCCCGACAGACCTTCTGGTACAACAGGAAAAGTCAATGAAATAAGGGGAAATTCCATATATAAGGGACATCTGGCAACTCTATGTTAGAATACTGTCTGATGCAAAATCCAGCTTTTTACATATGTTTTCATTTTTCTTAGCTTTCTTGTCCCCTATTCATTATGCTATGAAACTACTTCCCTGTGCTAGAGAAGAGTTTAGTCCCATTCATTTGAATGTAGTTGAGCTCTTCTCCAGGAGGGGAGCAGCTTCATAGCATACTAAATAGGGGACATTCATTCTGGTAAAATTGTAGGTACAGCTTTGTGTATACTGCAGTGCTGTACAATTTAATTTCCAAAGGACTGAACTCAGTGCACCCACATATGATTGCAGACACACATAATATGTGATTCTCTTCATAGCTAGTTTTGTAGTTTCCTAATTTGACTGTATATGCAAAAGCAATTCACTTACGTAAAAGCGAATGTGAGTTATGCAGAGTGTGTGTGTGTGGTTTTTCTGACCTTGTGACACAAAGGGGATTGGCTTCCACGGCTAGAAATGAAAGAAAAAAAAAGTACACTCTGTACTTCCCCTGTTGCCATTTCAGAACATCCTAGAGTCAGCTGACACTTAATCACATTATACTTTACTTTGGTTGACAGGACTTTCTCAGAATTATGAGGCTATTTATGGCAGGTTAGAACTTAATGAAAAAATCCAAGCAGATGAATTTATAAGCAGGTAGGCAGTTGCCCGTCTCTGTTTGAATATCACTAACGTGAGTCAAATAAAGTCATGCCAGCAGAACATAGACGCAAGGGATTCCCCAGACTTCTTTTGGTGTCTGTACTGCATTTCTGGAAAAAAAACAAAAACATACTTTTAATTAAATTATATAGTAATTATATATTTAGGTGTTTGGGATAGTGCACAACCAGTCGACCAGTTGTATCGAGCAGGTGCTCATCCAACTGGTCTATTGGATAAATATCAGCAGAGCAGTCACTTACTACTGTACATAGCTGGACATTAGGGAATGAGAAAAACTGTTCATGATATAACATTTTGAGTCCAGTATTTTATGCTCTGAGCCTTTGTTCGGAGCCGTTCTACTCTCTTGGTGACTGAAGGAGGACTTCAACACTTTTATTGCTCAAATCCAGTAAGGGAACAAAAGTTGTTTCAACGTAACCAAAAAAGTAGTAGGCACTTCTTGTATCAAATACAAAATGTACTTTATACAATATGAATGAAGTAAAAATAGCCGTTAGTCCACTTTTTACAAATAAAGGAGCTATAGTATAAACTCTGAAGTGGCTGTCACACCCATTCAAATCTTCGCAGTTTATAGATTCGGACCCAACGTTTTAAAACGGTGAGGATAAATAAGAATGTTTAGACGATGCATTAGCCATTCACACATCATAGACTGTGGTCATTTTCTATTCCTGGTTTCCTTCTACTTTAGGAAATTATAGCTCAAAAAGCGATTCTCCATTTTTGTAAATATCATCTCCTTTCATCAAAATAGTTTTAAAAATCCCAAGCAGATCTAATTAGTTTTAACTGACAAAAAAAACAATGAAAGCATTATAGCTGTATGTAGCAATATATATGATAGGTTATTTGAAAACAACATGTTTTTTCCACACTAGCAGCACTAATCATGTTTCAAGTTAGTTTTACAATACACAGTGGTCGAAGTGTGATGGTATTAAGGAATAAGGAGTACCAGTACTTTTTTATTTTCACACCCAGAGTAACATTACTTTCCAAGCTTACAATTATACTTTATCTTATTAAAGAAAAAAGAATTTATTTTAGAATCTCCTCTCCATTTCTATTTTTACTATGTAGGCATTGCGTACATCTTCCTACAATATAGTTCCAAGGACAATGCCCCACTGTTTGATAAATGTTGATCTTTTTTAAAACCTGGCTTATTTTTAAGCTATATCGAGCACTGATAACATAGACCCGAGGTGGGCAACCCTATTGCTAAAAGTGGTGAATTGGCCATGAAAATGTGGCGAATGTGAGTTTGCCATCTCAGACAGTAAAATAAACTTTTTCCTGACGATGTGTGCTGGTTGCCGCTTTCTGAATGAGTCAACGAAGTGAACCAGCAGCAGGTGATAGTGCTGAGGTGAGTGACGCAGCAGCAGGTGATAGTGCTGAGGTGAGTGAAGCAGCCTATTTTGATCTGGTTCAATACTGATTGGCCGGCGAAGCCGGCCAATTCAGTTCAACAGCAATTCTACTTGTTGCCAAGTAGAACAAAGAAAAACCAGTCAAACAAATATATAAGGGAATCAACAAGTGCACTGTAAAAAATGCACTTAAAAAAGAAGGGTTAACTCAGAAGACCCCATGATGGGGGATACCGAGCAGAGCACCCCGCCTAACGCCCACTGGGAGGCAAACTCCGAAACCGTCCCAGCGGACTCGGCGTACGTGAACTCTGCCCGAATACGGGAGTGCACCAGCGCCCGGAACACTGCCACGATGTTCGTTGGGACCCCCTTCTCCAAACGCTGCTTCCTGGTCTTGTAAATGGCTACCTTAGCCACTGCCAGGAGCAGGTTAACTAGGAGATCCCTAGGCTTATTGTCTCGGGACACTGGGCACCCAAAAATAAAATGATGAGGGGAAAAACCCAGCCAGAACTGCAGAAGAAGGCTCCTCAAGGTGGATAAGAGGGGCTGCAGTCTGGCGCAGCTCAGATAAATGTGGAATACGGACTCCCGCTCGCCACAGAAAGGACAGGCGGCGGGGGAGTCCGTGAAGTGTGCCAAATACTCTCCTGTGCTCAGTGCACCGTGGAGGACCCTCCAACTCAAATCCCCGGCGGGACGGGGAACCAAAGCTGAATAGAGCTCTCTCCACCGGGGTCTCTCGTCCTCGTTCCCAAAAAATACCCGCCTCCAGATGGTATCTGGGCGGGTGACAAGGGCGAGGTAGTGCACTATATGGAGCACCAGAGAATACAGGACTTTCCTCGGCATGCCGCGAAAACATGCCGGGGACATATCCCCCAACCTGCTGAGGTTTGGGGAGATAGGAACTCGAGGGGGTTGCCTTGGTTTGGGTTCTACGCAAAGATTCGGAGAGCTGAAGTTGATAGGTTGACAAGGCTCTCCGGTCTGCAAAACCCCCTCGATGAAGGTGCGTGAGTCGGGGTGGATGGCATCTTTAATCTCCTGGATCAAACGACGAGGGACGCGGGCAGTAAGCAGACCCATACGGGGCGCGAGCTCCTCTGCTCCTACCCAGTCTCGCCGCTCATAGTCCAGGAGATCTCCGACTCTGGTCACCTGCGCCAGGATTAGTCGGCGGCAAATAGAGGGTGAATCCAACATTCGAGCCCCCACTGCCGGATTATACAGCAGGGGCTCGGCGAGGATATCAACCCCCACCGCCTGTTTCTTCCTGGTCGCGGAGACCAATTTCCAGGCCTTCAGTAAGTCCCGGTAGTATGCCGGCAGCACCGAGAGGTCTCTACCTAAACCCTCAGGCCTGATGATAAACAATTGCCGGTCATACCTCATATTGCGCAGCTGGCGAAAGAAACTGGTTGCCAGCTGGCACCACTGCGGAGACGGATCTGCGAATAGGTATCTCTGCAGGTACTGGAGGCGGAAAGTATGTAACTGGGAGCGGACACACACCACTCCCTGTCCACCCTCCTCCAAAGGGAGACACGCAACTCCCGCAGAGACCCAATGCTTCCCCATCCAGAGGAAATCCATCAACCTCCTCTGGATCTTGTTGATAAATTCGGGGGTTGGACCCATGGCTATCAGCCGGTGCCAAAGCTGACTGGCCACCAGCTGGTTGATCACCAGGGTCCTTCCCCTAAGGGAAAGCATTCTCGACAGATACACCCATGACCCCAGACGAGCAATGACCCGTTCTTCAAGATCACTGAAGTTTTCTGGGGCCGGGTCCTCCGCAGCAGACAGGTAGACTCCCAGATACTTGAGAGTATCGCTCTCCCACGAGACATTCCGAAACGTGGGGGGCAAAGACTCCACCTGTAAGGGACCCACCAACATGCCGGAGCACTTGGACCAGTTGATCCGAGCAGAAGAGGCCGCAGTGTAGACCTCTTGGCACGCTTGTGCCCGCTCTAGATCATCTAGGTCCTGGGCCACGAGGAGCACGTCATCGGCATAAGCCGACAGGACTACTCGCATGTCGGGCTCCCGCAGCACTAGCCTGGTGAGCCTCCTCCTCAGTAGGCAGAGAAAGGGCTCAATGGCCAGTGCGTACAGTTGCCCAGACAGGGGGCACCCTTGACGTACTCCCCGACCAAACACAAAAAGTGCCGTCAGGGACCAGTTGATCTTCACCAGATACTCTGCAGAGGCGTACAGCATCTGGAGAAAGCCCACAAATTGTGGGCCGAAGCCAAACGCCCGCAGGGTCTCCATAAGGTAACGGTGATCCACTCTGTCAAACGCCTTCTCCTGATCTAGGGACAGGAAGGCGAGTGACAGACCAGTCCTCTGCGCGTAGTGCATCAGGTCCCGGACCAGAAAAATGTTGTCATGAATGCTCCGGCCTGGGACAGTATAGGACTGGTCGGGGTGAATCACCTCTGCCAGCACGGACTTGAGCCTCAGCGAAAGCGCTTTGGCTATGATCTTATAGTCCGTGCTGAGCAGTGAGACCGGTCGCCAATTAGAGATCTGACGGAGATCCCCCTTCTTCGGCAGCAAAGACAGTATTGCCCGCCGACACGAAAGTGGCATCTCACCGATCTCAAGGGCTTCAGCTAGGACCTCGGTGAAATCAGGTCCCAGCATCTCCCAGAAAAACTGGAAGAACTCCACAGTCAGCCCGTCTAGCCCCGGCGCTTTTCCGTGGGACATGAGACTGAGGGCTTCAGAGAGCTCGGCCAGAGTCAAAGGTAACTCAAGCGGCTCCCTTCCATCCTCACTGACCGTGGGAAGCCCCTCTAATAAGACCCTGCATTTATCTGGCTGGATGGACTCCGGAGAGAAAAGATCTACATAGAATCTCCGGGTTCTGTCCCGGATGCTCTCCGGGTCAGTCAGAGGGGTACCGTCCTCTGCCAACAGGCATGTGATATGTCTACGGTTTCCCCTCTTTTTCTCCAGCGCGTAGAAGAGGCGCGACCCGCGATCCATCTCTCGAAGGAAGTTGATGCGGGATCGCACATACGCCCCCCGAGCTCTCCGATCTTCCAAGTCCCGGAGAGTGCACTTCCTCTCTACGTACATACTCTGCAGGTATTGGTCTCCTGCCACAGACAGCCGCTTCTCGAGATCGAGCACCTCCTCCCTGAGGGCCTCGATCTCAGCATCACGCCGTCCGCTGGCACCCTTTGTGTACTCCTGACACACGAGGCGCAGATGAACCTTGCCCACGTCCCACCACTGCTCTAACGTGGCAAAGTCTGACCTGCAACCTCTCCAGGCCATCCAAAAGTCTCGGACCGTCGTCGCAAACCCCTTGTCCTCCAACAACGTATTGTTGAAGTGCCAATATGCGGCCGAGGGTGCTGCAGGTAGCAGCGTCACCGTCACGGACGCACAATTGTGGTCTGAAAACGGCGCCAGCCTAATGGCACTGGACTGGGCTCGTGACAGGCTGTGGCTGGAAATATACAGCCTGTCGATCCGGGACCAGGACATCCGTTCACCCCTAAACACCCTAACATGGGTGAACTCAGTGGATGCCTCAGGATGTTGTTCTCGCCAGACGTCTACCAAGGAGTAGCGGGTGATGACCTCCCGCAAGGCCGACGCGGAACACGGGTGTGGCTCCGGACCATTCCGGTCTTTGCGAGCCTCGAGGGTACAGTTAAAATCACCCCCGAGCACCACGTATTCGTCTGCGTCGACTGTCTCCAGGTATTCAGACATTCTGACGAAGAACTGCCTTCTCAGGGGTCCGTTGGCAGGAGCATACACGTTCAGGAAATTAAACGTGTAGTCCTCGTGTCGGACCCTGATATGCAACAGGCGACCTGGAACAACAGCTTTGGCAAGCAGCAGCTCAGGTTGAAAGGATTCAGAGAACAGGGTCACCACCCCACAAGATGTCGAAGTGAGGTGGCTGAAAAAGACCTTGCCTCGCCACTCCAGATGCCAGCTGGCTTCAGCCTCTGGAGTGGTATGGGTTTCCTGCAGGAAACTCACAGAATACTTTCCCTTTTGTAAAAAGGAGAGTACCTGGAACCTGCGAAACCCGTCCTTACATCCATTTACGTTTAGCGTACCGATGCTCAAAGCCATTGGTAATCAAGAGTCTTGCTTGCCATAGGCGCTCAGGGTACTATACCCCGAGAAGCCTTTACGTGCGCTCGCATCACTTTGTTAAACTTTAGGACCCGAGTATGTTCGATAGTCCCGGAAAGTTTGGCCTTGTGGTTAGCCTTGATATATACTCTGAGAGAGTGGAGAATGACCGAAGCATCCTTCCACCTCTCAAGGGTCAACTGCACCTTCGTATGTCCGTGTCTACAGAGGGTATCATCCAGGAAACTATCTAGCTCCCGGGCAGGGATAATGGTGATCGAGGAGTCCACCGACTCCATGGTGCCAGAGGACTCCCCTCTGAGCCCCAGCTCCCCAGGCTCCTCTTGGCAGGAGAATTCAAGACCCCCTTCCTTCTCTGCGGGGGCCTCTCTCAGCCCTAGATTGGATCCCCTCCTCGGTGTTTCCACGAGGGGGTCCACTGTGCTCTCCACCTCCATCCCCGAGTCAGGATGTTCAGGGGCAGCTGGTGGCGGCATGGCAGAGGCAGTGGTCTCCCGAGAGTCCTCGGGGGCCACAGAAGCACACATGCCACGGGTGTTCGCATCACCCACGGGAGGGCACTCACCAACCGCGGGAGGGCCCTCACCATCCGCGGCAGGGCCCCCACCGTCCGCGGGAGGGCTCTCACCATCCGCGGGAGGGCCCCCACCAACCGCGGGAGGGCCCCCACCATCCGCGGGAGGGCACCCACCATCCGCGGGAGGGCTCTCACCAACCATGGCGGGGCACTCCTTAGCAAGGGCTTCATTGGGAGGGTCTTTCCCAGCGTTCACTCCCAACAAAGTGCCCGCCCAAAACTCTGCACCAAGAGGGTTCAGGTCAGACAACTCCCAGATGTAATCGGAAGTGCTCACCACAACACCCTCCAAACCCTCATCCACGGGGGTCAGCCCTAACCCATCTCCTTCCTCTGGTGACGCAAACCGGGGCTTTTTATCCCTATGTGCGTCACCCGAAGGCGGTACAGCCGGAGGGGGATCTTGGCTGGCTCTGAAGATAGGTGCACTCGGCATGTCAAATTCACCGAAGCACAATTCTCCAGGGGATGCTCTCCAACCGAGAGGGGCGCTGGGAGGCTCCCCAACGCCCCCAGAGGCGTCGGGTACCTCCAGCTGCATTCCTTCCAGAAATTCGAGGGGGGTGGGCTGTACATTTGTGGGATCCGGCTTACACTGGTTAATCCCAACCAGTGGGCCGGACAGGACCACCTTGTGCGGAACTGATTTTTCTTTCCGCTTCCGAGACTTCAGAGGGTAAACATAATATGGTTCACGCTCAACCTCCTCAATCACCCTCTTATTGGTTTTAAATTTGCTCTTCCTGGGGATTGATTTCCCAGGAGAGGGTGCTGCTGTCTCCATAGCAGGAGTTTCCTCCCGCTCCCCTTCACCCTGTACGGTGCTTACAATGGGGTTAGGGGGTTCTTGGGGGGGGACAGCGACAGAGGGTGACTGTTTTGGGGTGACTTTGTTCTTCCCCCTCTTTTTTGGGAGGAGAGGTTCAGATGTCACTGTTTGAGTTGCGACAGTGACATCTTCTGTGGTCCCAGGGGGGACCTGGGCCCTCGAGCTCTTTTCCTTCTCCCTCTGTTCTTTGGGGAGAGGTTCAGATGTCACTGTTTGAGATGGGGCAGTGACATCTTCTGCGGTCCCAGAGGGGGCCTGAGCCTTCGAGGGCTTTTCCCTCTCCCTCTTTCTTTGGGGGAGAGGTGTAGACGTCACTGTCCGAGATAGGGCATCGACATCTCCTGTGGTCCCAGCGGGGGCCTGGGCCCCCGAGGGCTCCGCTGCGGTGGGCGCAGCGGCACAGGGTGTTTCCTCCTGGGGGGAGACAGCGCTAACAGAGGCTGGCCGCTCCATGGCGACCCCCTCTCCTTCCTTCCGCTCTCCAGGAAGAGGTGCAGAAGTCACTGTTCCGGATGGGACAGCGAAATCTCCTGCGGTCTCAGGAGGGACCTGGGCCCTTGAGGGCCCCGCTGTGGTGGGCACAGCGGTACCAGGTGTCTTGGCAGAGGGAGGGACGGGTGCAGGAGTTGGGATGGGTCCTCTGTTCCCTCTGAGGCAACTCCTACGAGTGTGCCCCAGCTCTTTGCACAGATAACATCTAACCCCCTCCGTGCCATAAAACACAGTATATGCTATGCCCTCGTAGGGCACCCTAAACGAACCCTCCACAGATTCATTGCTCCCTGGCAGCAGCAGTTGTACCTGCCGCCTAAATGAGAGTACATGCCTCAGCGCCCTATCTCTGCAGCCCAAAGATAATTTTATTATGGGGGACTTAATGTCTCCCAGGGCTTGTAGGTACGGCTTCATGAGGCAATCTGGGATGAAGGGGGGCACATTTGACAGAATGACCTTTGTGCCTAACCCCTCCATGGGTTCTATAGGGATGTATTTCCCCCCTACACTGATGCCTTTCTGCACCAGGGTGTGAGTGGCAGCCAGCGTACGGAGGAAGAAAATGCCCCTCCCATACATTTTGCTGGCCGCCACCACAGCAGAGGGACCCACCACATCAGCCACAGCCCTCACATATATCTCCATGTTTAGGCCAGGTGACATTGGGCACCTCACCCCAAGCTTCCTGCTCAGACGGGGCGTGGCCCCAGCATTGTTGTTGTTGGGGTCAACGCCTGCAACTGCCACTTGCGCCCATGTTGGACCTGGGACTGCAGGGGTTATGCTGCTAACAAGTGCTGGGGGAGGCGTGGCCAGGGCACTGGAAGGACCAGGCCTAGGTCTGTGACTAAGAGTGTTGCTCCTAGGGGCCACAGTTTTTGGTGTTCTATATCCGGGCGTCGCCCCCGTTGCCGCACTTGTCCTATTCCCCTTTCCAGGCATGATAACAAATAAGCCTCTAAGTCAGGGGAAGGTATTGCTTAGTGAGAGAGGTATTGAGAGAAAACTGTCCCTTTAAGAAGAGATCTCTCTGCAAGGGGGAAAAACAGCAGCTTTTAAAACCTGCTGCAGCTTTAAATCTTTTTCCCTTTATTATTAACTCTCTCTCTCTGTTATAATAAGCAAACACCACAATTTACAAGTCTTTATAGAAAAGACACAGAGCTCTCAATAGCAAGTGAGAAAAGGAATCAGGCCTAAGAAAAACAAAAGAGTGAAATTGGAAGTTTAAACAACCAGTAAAAACCTCCAGTAGTGAGGGAGGAGAGAGGGGATGAGACTGCAGTTTTCCAGCCAGCTAAACTGCAGCTATGCTGGGTTAAATCACTGCAGCCCCTGGGTGAAAACCAAAAACGGTTTTTAAGCCTGAAAATGCACCCAAAACCCTCTATAAAACTCCCAGTATACTCACAGTATACTCCCCCACAGATCCACAGCAAAAAATACCAAATAAAGAAAGAATAAAGCTGATTCCTTACCAAATGCCTGGGAGCTCTGTACATACACTTCTGAGGGAAGCAGCCTATTTTGATCTGGTTCAATACTGATTGGCCGGCAAAGCCGGCCAATTCAGTTCAACAGCAATTCTACTTGTTTCCAAGTAGAACAAAGAAAAACCAGTCAAACAAATATATAAGGGAATCAGCAAGTGCACTGTAAAAAATGCACTTAAAAAAGAAGGGTTAACTCAGAAGAACCCATGATGGGGGATACCGAGCAGAGCACCCCGCCTAACGCCCACTGGGAGGTAAACTCCGAAACCGTCCCAGCGGACTCGGCGTACGTGAACTCTGCCCGAATACGGGAGTGCACCAGCGCCCGGAACACTGCCACGATGTTCGTTGGGACCCCCTTCTCCAAACGCTGCTTCCTGGTCTTGTAAATGGCTACCTTAGCCACTGCCAGGAGCAGGTTAACTAGGAGATCCCTAGGCTTATTGTCTCGGGACACTGGGCACCCAAAAATAAAATGATGAGGGGAAAAACCCAGCCAGAACTGCAGAAGAAGGCTCCTCAAGGTGGA
This sequence comes from Ascaphus truei, assembly GCF_040206685.1. Taxonomy (NCBI): domain Eukaryota; kingdom Metazoa; phylum Chordata; class Amphibia; order Anura; family Ascaphidae; genus Ascaphus; species Ascaphus truei. Next base: position 309,193,075 of record NC_134486.1, on the reverse strand, counting down.
TAAGAGGGGCTGCAGTCTGGCGCAGCTCAGATAAATGTGGAATACGGACTCCCGCTCGCCACAGAAGGGACAGGCGGCGGGGGAGTCCGTGAAGTGTGCCAAATACTCTCCTGTGCTCAGTGCACCGTGGAGGACCCTCCAACTCAAATCCCCGGCGGGACGGGGAACCAAAGCTGAATAGAGCTCTCTCCACCGGGGTCTCTCGTCCTCGTTCCCAAAAAATACCCGCCTCCAGATGGTATCTGGGCGGGTGACAAGGGCGAGGTAGTGCACTATATGGAGCACCAGAGAATACAGGACTTTCCTCGGCATGCCGCGAAAACATGCCGGGGACATATCCCCCAACCTGCTGAGGTTTGGGGAGATAGGAACTCGAGGGGGTTGCCTTGGTTTGGGTTCTACGCAAAGATTCGGAGAGCTGAAGTTGATAGGTTGACAAGGCTCTCCGGTCTGCAAAACCCCCTCGATGAAGGTGCGTGAGTCGGGGTGGATGGCATCTTTAATCTCCTGGATCAAACGACGAGGCACGCGGGCAGTAAGCAGACCCATACGGGGCGCGAGCTCCTCTGCTCCTACCCAGTCCCGCCGCTCAAAGTCCAGGAGATCCCCGACTCTGGTCACCTGCGCCAGGATTAGCCGGCGGCAAATAGAGGGTGAATCCAACATCCGAGCCCCCACTGCCGGATTATACAGCAGGGGCTCAGCGAGGAAACCAACCCCCACCGCCTGCCCCTTCCTGGTCGCGGAGACCAGTTTCCAGGCCTTCAGTAAGTCCCGGTAGTATGCCGGCAGCACCGAGAGGTCTCTACCTAAACCCTCAGGCCTGATGATAAACAATTGCCGGTCATACCTCATATTGCGCAGCTGGCGAAAGAAACTGGTTGCCAGCTGGCACCACTGCGGAGACGGATCTGCGAATAGGTATCTCTGCAGGTACTGGAGGCGGAAAGTGTGTAACTGGGAGCGGACACACACCACTCCCTGTCCACCCTCCTCCAAAGGGAGACACGCAACTCCCGCAGAGACCCAATGCTTCCCCATCCAGAGGAAATCCATCAACCTCCTCTGGATCTTGTTGATAAATTCGGGAGTTGGACCCATGGCTATCAGCCGGTGCCAAAGCTGAATGGCCACCAGCTGGTTGATCACCAGGGTCCTTCCCCTAAGGGAAAGCATTCTCGACAGATACACCCATGACCCCAGACGAGCAATGACCCGTTCTTCAAGATCACTGAAGTTTTCTGGGGCCGGGTCCTCCGCAGCAGACAGGTAGACTCCCAGATACTTGAGAGTATCGCTCTCCCACGAGACATTCCGAAACGTGGGGGGCAAAGAGTCCACCTGTAAGGGACCCACCAATATGCCGGAGCACTTGGACCAGTTGATCCGAGCAGAAGAGGCCGCGGTGTAGACCTCTTGGCACGCTTGTGCCCGCTCTAGATCATCTAGGTCCTGGGCCACGAGGAGCACGTCATCGGCATAAGCCGACAGGACTACTCGCATGTCGGGCTCCCGCAGCACCAGCCCGGTGAGCCTCCTCCTCAGTAGGCAGAGGAAGGGCTCAATGGCCAGCGCGTACAGTTGCCCAGACAGGGGGCACCCTTGACGTACTCCCCGACCAAACACAAAAGGTGCCGTCAGGGACCAGTTGATCTTCACCAGACACTCTGCAGAGGCGTACAGCATCTGGAGAAAGCCCACAAATTGTGGGCCGAAGCCAAACACCCGCAGGGTCTCCATAAGGTAACGGTGATCCACTCTGTCAAACGCCTTCTCCTGATCTAGGGACAGGAAGGCGAGTGACAGACCAGTCCTCTGCGCGTAGTGCATCAGGTCCCGGACCAGAAAAATGTTGTCATGAATGCTCCGGCCTGGGACAGTATAGGACTGGTCGGGGTGAATCACCTCTGCCAGCACGGACTTGAGCCTCAGCGAAAGCGCTTTGGCTACGATCTTATAGTCCGTGCTGAGCAGTGAGACCGGTCGCCAATTAGAGATCTGACGGAGATCCCCCTTCTTCGGCAGCAAAGACAGTATTGCCCGCCGACACGAAAGTGGCATCTCACCGATCTCAAGGGCTTCAGCTAGGACCTCGGTGAAATCAGGTCCCAGCATCTCCCAGAAAAACTGGAAGAACTCCACAGTCAGCCCGTCTAGCCCCGGCGCTTTTCCGTGGGACATGAGACTGAGGGCTTCAGAGAGCTCGGCCAGAGTCAAAGGTAACTCAAGCGGCTCCTTTCCATCCTCACTGACCGTGGGAAGCCCCTCTAATAAGACCCTGCATTTATCTGGCTGGATGGACTCCGGAGAGAAAAGATCTACATAGAATCTCCGGGTTCTGTCCCGGATGCTCTCCGGGTCAGTCAGAGGGGTACCGTCCTCTGCCAACAGGCATGTGATATGTCTACGGTTTCCCCTCTTTTTCTCCAGCGCGTAGAAGAGGCGCGACCCGCGATCCATCTCTCGAAGGAAGTTAATGCGGGATCGCACATACGCCCCCCGAGCTCTCCGATCTTTCAAGTCCCGGAGAGTGCACTTCCTCTCCACGTACATACTCTGCAGGTACTGGTCTCCTGCCACAGACAGCCGCTTCTCGAGATCGAGCACCTCCTCCCTGAGGGCCTCGATCTCAGCATCGCGCCGCCTGCTGGCACCTTTTGTGTACTCCTGACACACGAGGCGCAGATGAACCTTGCCCACGTCCCACCACTGCTCTAACGTGGCAAAGTCTGACCTGCAACCTCTCCAGGCCATCCAAAAGTCTCGGACCGTCGTCGCAAACCCCTTGTCCTCCAACAACGTATTGTTGAAGTGCCAATATGCGGCCGAGGGTGCTGCAGGTAGCAGCGTCACCGTCACGGACGCACAATTGTGGTCTGAAAACGGCGCCAGCCTAATGGCACTGGACTGGGCTCGTGACAGGCTGTGGCTGGAAATATACAGCCTGTCGATCCGGGACCAGGACATCCGTTCACCCCTAAACACCCTAACATGGGTGAACTCAGTGGATGCCTCAGGATGTTGTTCTCGCCAGACGTCTACCAAGGAGTAGCGGGTGATGACCTCCCGCAAGGCCGACGCGGAACACGGGTGTGGCTCCGGACCATTCCGGTCTTTGCGAGCCTCGAGGGTACAGTTAAAATCACCCCCGAGCACCACGTATTCGTCTGCGTCGACTGTCTCCAGGTATTCAGACATTCTGACGAAGAACTGCCTTCTCAGGGGTCCGTTGGCAGGAGCATACACGTTCAGGAAATTAAACGTGTAGTCCTCGTGTCGGACCCTGATATGCAACAGGCGACCTGGAACAACAGCTTTGGCAAGCAGCAGCTCAGGTTGAAAGGATTCAGAGAACAGGGTCACCACCCCACAAGATGTCGAAGTGAGGTGGCTGAAAAAGACCTTGCCTCGCCACTCCAGATGCCAGCTGGCTTCAGCCTCTGGAGTGGTATGGGTTTCCTGCAGGAAACTCACAGAATACTTTCCCTTTTGTAAAAAGGAGAGTACCTGGAACCTGCGAAACCCGTCCTTACATCCATTTACGTTTAGCGTACCGATGCTCAAAGCCATTGGTAATCAAGAGTTTTGCTTCCCATAGGCGCTCAGGGTACTACACCCCGAGAAGCCTTTACGTGCTCTCGCAACACTTTGTTAAACTTTAGGACCCGAGTATGTTCGATAGTCCCGGAAAGTTTGGCCTTGTGGTTAGCCTTGATATATACTCTGAGAGAGTGGAGAATGACCGAAGCATCCTTCCACCTCTCAAGGGCCAACTGCACCTTCGTATGTCCGTGTCTGCAGAGGGTATCATCCAGGAAACTATCTAGCTCCCGGGCAGGGATAATGGTGATCGAGGAGTCCACCGACTCCATGGTGCCAGAGGACTCCCCTCTGAGCCCCAACTCCCCAGGCTCCTCTTGGCTGGAGAATTCAAGACCCCCTTCCTTCTCTGCGGGGGCCTCTCTCAGCCCTAAATTGGATCCCCTCCTCGGTGTTTCCACGAGGGGGTCCACTGTGCTCTCCACCTCCATCCCCAAGTCAGGATGTTCAGGGGCAGCTGGTGGCGACATGGCAGAGGCAGTGGTCTCCCGAGAGTCCTCGGGGGCCACAGAAGCACACGTGCCACGGGTGTTCGCATCACCCGCGGGAGGGCACTCGCCAACCGCGGGAGGGCCCTCACCATCCGCGGGAGGGCCCCCACCGTCCGCGGGAGGGCCCTCACCATCCGCGGGAGGGCCCCCACCATCTGCGAGAGGGCACCCACCATCCGCGGGAGGGCACCCACCATCCGCGGGAGGGCTCTCACCAACCATGGGGGGGCACTCCTTAGCAAGGGCTTCATTGGGAGGGTCTTTCCCAGCGTTCACTCCCAGCAAAGTGCCCGCCCAAAACTCTGCACCAAGAGGGTTCAGGTCAGACAACTCCCAGATGTAATCGGAAGTGCTCACCACAACACCCTCCAAACCCTCATCCACGGGGGTCAGCCCTAACCCATCTCCTTCCTCTGGTGACGCAAACCGGGGCTTTTTATCCCTATGTGCGTCACCCGAAGGCGGTACAGCCGAAGGGGGATCTTGGCTGGCTCTGAAGATAGGTGCACTCGGCATGTCAAATTTACCGAAGCACAATTCTCCAGGGGATGCTCTCCAACCGAGAGGGGCGCTGGGAGGCTCCCCAACGTCCCCAGAGGCGTCGGGTACCTCCAGCTGCATTCCCTCCAGAAATTCGAGGGGGGGGGGGCTGAACATTTGTGGGATCTGGCTTACACTGGTTAATCCCAACCAGTGGGCCAGGCAGGACCACCTTGTGCGGAACTGATTTTTCTTTCCGCTTCCGAGACTTCAGAGGGTAAACGTAATCTGGTTCACCCTCAACCTCCTCAATTACCCTCTTATTGGTTTTTGATTTGCTCTTCCTGGGGATTGATTTCCCAGGAGAGGGTGCCGCTGTCTCCATAGCAGGAGTTTCCTCCCGCTCCCCTTCCCCCTGTACGGTGCTTACAATGGGGTTAGGGGGTTCTTGGGGGGGGACAGCGACAGAGGGTGACTGTTTTGGGGTGACTTTGTTCTTCCCCCTCTTTTTTGAGAGGAGAGGTTCAGATGTCACTGTTTGAGTTGCGACAGTGACATCTTCTGTGGTCCCAGGGGGGACCTGGGCCCTCGAGCTCTTTTCCTTCTCCCTCTGTTCTTTGGGGAGAGGTTCAGATGTCACTGTTTGAGATGGGGCAGTGACATCTTCTGCGGTCCCAGAGGGGGCCTGGGCCTTCGAGGGCTTTTCCCTCTCTCTCCTTCTTTGGGGGAGAGATGTAGACGTCACTGTCCGAGATGGGGCATCAACATCTCCTGTGGTCCCAGCGGGGGCCTGGGCCCCCGAGGGTTCCGCTGCGGTGGGTGCAGCGGCACAGGGTGTTTCCTCCTGGGGGGAGACAGCGCTAACTGAGGCTGGCCGCTCCAGGGCGACCCCCTCTCCTTCCTTCCGCTCTCCAGGAAGAGGTGCAGAAGTCACTGTTCCGGATGGGACAGCGACATCTCCTGCGGTCTCAGGAGGGACCTGGGCCCTTGAAGGCCCCGCTGTGGTGGGCACAGCGGTACCGGGTGTCTTGGCCGAGGGAGGGGTGGGTGCAGGAGTTGGGATGGGTCCTCTGTTCCCTCTGAGGCAACTCCTACGAGTGTGCCCCAGCTCTTTGCACAGATAACATCTAACCCCCTCCGTGCCATAAAACACAGTGTATGCTATGCCCTCGTAGGGCACCCTAAACGAACCCTCCACAGATTCATTGCTCCCTGGCAGCAGCAGTTGTACCTGCCGCCTAAATGAGAGTACATGCCTCAGCGCCCTATCTCTGCAGCCCAAAGATAATTTTATTATGGGGGACTTAATGTCTCCCAGGGCTTGCAGGTACGGCTTCATGAGGCAATCTGGGATGAAGGGGGGCACATTTGACAGAATGACCTTTGTGCCTAACCCCTCCATGGGTTCCATAGGGATGTATTTCCCCCCTACACTGATGCCTTTCTGCACCAGGTAGTGAGTGGCAGCCAGCGTACGAAGGAAGAAAATGCCCCTCCCATACATTTTGCTGGCCGCCACCACAGCAGAGGGACCCACCACATCAGCCACAGCCCTCACATATATCTCCATGTTTAGGCCAGGTGACATTGGGCACCTCACCCCAAGCTTCCTGCTCAAACAGGGCGTGGCCCCAGCATTGTTGTTGCTGGGGTTAACGCCTGCAACTGCCACATGCGCCCATGTTGGAACTGGGACTGCAGGGGTTACGCTGCTAACAGGTGCTGGGGGAGGCATGGCCAGGGCACTGGAAGGACCAGGCCTAGGGCTGTCACTAAGAGTGTTGCTCCTAGGGGCCACAGTTTTTGGTGTTCTGTAACCGGGCGTCGCCCCCGTTGCCGCACTAGTCCTATTCCCCTTTCCAGGCATGATAACAAATAAGCCTCTAAGTCAGGGGAGGGTATTGCTTAGTGAGAGAGGTATTGAGAGAAAACTGTCCCTTTAAGAAGAGATCTCTCTGCAAGGGGAAAAAACAGCAGCTTTTAAAACCTGCTGCAGTTTTAAAACTTTTTCCCCTTATTGGTTACTCTCTCTCTGTTGTAATAAGCAAACACCACAATTTTACAAGTCTTTATAGAAAAGACACAGAGCTCTCAATAGCAAGTGAGAAAAGGAATCAGGCTTAAGAAAAACAAAAGAGTGAAATTGGAAGTTTAAACAACCAGTAAAAACCTCCAGTAGTGAGGGAGGAGAGAGGGGGGGAGACTGCAGTTTTCCAGCCAGCTAAACTGCAGCTATGCTGGGTTAAATCACTGCAGCCCCTGGGTGAAAACCAAAAACGGTTTTTAAACCTGAAAATGCACCCAAAACCCTCTATAAAACTCCCAGTATACTCACAGTATACTCCCCCACAGATCCAAGCCAAAATATAACAAATAAAGAAAGAATAAAGCTGATTCCTTACCAAATGCCTGGAGCTCTGTACATACACTTCTGAGTGATGCAGCAGCAGGTGATAGTGCTGAGGTGAGTGAAGCAGACGGACAGTGTGCGTTGTTTTAAATGTTCGATTGAGCAACCTAATTTCTCAATTTTTACATGGTGCTGCTATTTTCACTTCTCATTCGCCACACCTGTGGCTACATTGAAAAATAGTTTGCCCACCTCTGATATTGTGACGGTGCTCATCTCAAATCAGGAAGTGGGCCTGCACGGCTGAGGTAGGGATGCAAATAAACCGACCACAACCCAGGGACACAGTCCTGTAAGCGTATCCATAGTCGGTACGAAAGCAGGGGTCAGGGCTGGCGTAACAGCTGCAAAGTCCGGTGGAAAGGCAGAGGTCAGGGCTGGCAGCAGAGGTGCAAAGTCCAGGAGACAGGCGGAGGTCAGGGCAGACGGAAGGCAGCGAGGTCGGGGTCACGGTCCGGGGTCAGTAACAGGAATTCAAAACAAGCAAGAGGGTAAGGTGTCGGGAAAGACCGACAAGAGCTACAAACACACAGAACTTTGCTCAGCGACTCCCTATGGTAACTGCAGCCTTATAAAGCAGGCTGCCAGTACCCAAAATGGCCACAGAGAGCAGAAAGGGCAGGAGAGGCAGAAAACCCGAACCGCAGTGAAAACCCGGCACAGATCAAGCAGAATCCTTACAGATATAGATCATTTTTTATTTGAAACAGGTGAAGATAGAGGGTGTGGCAGCTGTGGCGGATATACCACAGCATCCAAAGCTCGTCAGCCCAGGCAATGGATCCGAGGCTCGGCGACCCAGGCACTGTATCTGAGGTTCGGCAGTACAGGCACTGGATCTGAGGCTCGGCAGTCCAGGCACTGGATCTGAGGCTCGGCAGCCCAGGCACTGGATCCGAGGCTCGGCAGCCCAGGCACTGGATCCGAGGCTCGGCAGCCCAGGCACTGGATCCGAGGCTCGACAGCCCAGGCACTGGATATGAGGCTCAGCAGCCCAGGCACTGGATCCGAGGCTCGGCAGCCCAGGCACTGGATATGAGGCTCAGCAGCCCAGGCACTGGATCCGAGGCTCGGCGACCCAGGCACTGTATCTGAGGTTCGGCAGTACAGGCACTGGATATGAGGCACGGCAGCCCAGGCACTGGATATGAGGCTCGGCAGCCCAGGCACTGGATCTGAGGCTCGGCAGCCCAGGCACTGGATATGAGGCTCGGCAGCCCAGGCACTGGATCTGAGGCTCGGCAGTCCAGGCACTGGATCCGAGGCCCGGCAGCCCAGGCAATGGATATGAGGCTCAGCAGCCCAGGCACTGGATATGGGGCTCAGCAGCCCTGGCACTGGATCCGAGGCTCGGCAGCCCAGGCACTGGATCTGAGGCTCGGCAGCCCAGGCACTGGATCCGAGGCTCGGCAGCCCAGGCACTGGATCCGAGGCTCGGCAGCCCAGGCACTGGATATGAGGCTCAGCAGCCCAGGCACTGGATCCGAGGCTCGGCAGCCCAGGCACTGGATATGAGGCTCAGCAGCCCAGGCACTGGATCCGAGGCTCGGCGACCCAGGCACTGTATCTGAGGTTCGGCAGTACAGGCACTGGATCTGAGGCTCGGCAGTCCAGGCACTGGATCTGAGGCTCGGCAGCCCAGGCACTGGATCCGAGGCTCGGCAGCCCAGGCACTGGATCCGAGGCTCGGCAGCCCAGGCACTGGATATGAGGCTCAGCAGCCCAGGCACTGGATCCGAGGCTCGGCAGCCCAGGCACTGGATATGAGGCTCAGCAGCCCAGGCACTGGATCCGAGGCTCGGCGACCCAGGCACTGTATCTGAGGTTCGGCAGTACAGGCACTGGATATGAGGCACGGCAGCCCAGGCACTGGATATGAGGCTCGGCAGCCCAGGCACTGGATCTGAGGCTCGGCAGCCCAGGCACTGGATATGAGGCTCGGCAGCCCAGGCACTGGATCTGAGGCTCGGCAGTCCAGGCACTGGATCCGAGGCCCGGCAGCCCAGGCAATGGATATGAGGCTCAGCAGCCCAGGCACTGGATATGGGGCTCAGCAGCCCTGGCACTGGATCCGAGGCTCGGCAGCCCAGGCACTGGATCTGAGGCTCGGCAGCCCAGGCACTGGATCCGAGGCTCGGCAGCCCACGCACTGGATCCGAGGCTCGGCAGCCCAGGCACTGGATATGAGGCTCAGCAGCCCAGGCACTGGATATGAGGCTCAGCAGCCCAGGCACTGGATATGAGGCTCAGCAGCCCAGGCACTAGATTCGGGGCTCGGCAGCCCAGGCACTGGATATGAGGCTCAGCAGCCCAGGCACTGGATCCGAGGCTCGGCAGCCCAGGCACTGTATCTGAGGATCGGCAGCCCAGGCACTGGATATGAGGCTCAGCAGCCCAGGCACTGGATATGAGGCTCATCAGCCCAGGCACTGGATTCGAGGCTCGGCAGCCCAGGCACTGGATATGAGGCTCAGCAGCCCAGGCACTGGACATCTCCTCAGTCCTACAGTAATTTCTCACGGAACCACCCCACCTCTGCTGTACCACCCTCATCCCTCTAAAATTTAACTGACGGCCCCTGACCTGGCCACGGGCCCCCAGTGTCTGAGCTCGCAAGTAGTCCTAGGACTTTCCTCCTATCCTGGAGCAGAATACCTCAGATTCACCTGTGCTGTAACAGTGTAACTTTGTAACCTGGTTATCTTGGTTCAATGCACCAATATTTAAAGGTATCACTGACTTTAGCTCGGAACTCTTGGACTCCCCCTTTTAATTATCCCCTTCCTTTGATCTCCGGCCCTCCCCCACCCCCTCGTAATCTCATTATTGTATGGCTATTGAATACTTGTAAAACCAATAAAATATGAGTAGTCAAACACAAATAAAAAACAGTGGACGATTATATTACTGTTAAAAGGTTAAACTAAGCAACAGTAAGGGGTAATAAAAGTTTATAGGCACATAAAACCGCAAACACGTAGAAACATTATAAATCAGATATTGAAAATATATGTAGGTTCCCATGATTACCTGAAACTCAAAAAACGTCTTTAATCTTTATCGGTGCTCTAATACTGGCCCAATAAAAGGCATCGCATATAGCTCATAGTGACACCTTCCTAATAATTAGTTTCACTGTAAATGCCGATATGAACAATAGAACAATCTGACATCTACAATACATTTTAGTAAGAGTAAGTTGCAGCAGAAAGTGAATTGAGTTGCATCTATATATCAAACAGTATACTTATAACTAAACTAGAAGAGACAAAAAACAAACTGCACTACTGTAGTTATAGTTACAGAGATATCCCGGAGTTTTCCATGCTGGAAGGACTTTACTCTTTCACCTCACTAGTAATCTTTGGCTCATGTATAATAATAATCATCTGATTTTAAGTACCTTAATAAAGTATATATATATATATATATATATATATGTGTTCGACAATCCTATACATCTGCACGCCCGGGGCGAGTGGATTTAACATCTAGGCGAGCTCCTATTGGCCCAAGCAGCACACGTGTTTGTTTTTTTTTAATTTTCCCTGCTCGCGCTGAATAAAAAAAAATCAGCAGCACACGTTTGGTACTAGGTGGAGAGTAGATTTTTTTTGTGTGGCGAGTAGATTTTTGGGTGATTTGTCAACCACTGTATATATATATATATATATATATATATATATATATATATATATATATATATATATATATATATATATATATATATATATATATATATATATATATATATATATATATATATATATATATATATATATATATATATATATATATATATATATATATATATATTACAGTGGTCGACAAATCACCCAAAAATCTACTCGCCAAACAAAAAATCTACTCGCCCCTAGCCCCGCCCCCAGCCCCTCGTCCCGCCCCCAGACCCGCTTTTAAAAAAAAAATTAATAAATTCCTAGTAAGAACAACATTCGTTTTTGACATTAGTTTATTTATTGTATTACATTATACTACAATAAGTCCTTGTTACGTGTGTGTGTGTGTGTGTGTGTGTGTGTGTGTGTGTGTGTGTGTGTGTGTGTGTGTGTGTGTGTGTGTGTGTGTGTGTAAATGTCGGATTTAGAAAAAAAAGCCAGATGTGAATGACTAGTTTCCTGAACCCCATAACTAGTGCCTGGACGCCCCCGCATCACAATATCTAAAGCAGCAATTCCGCCTGGGATCTTACCTGATCAGCAGTCCCTCAATGTCCAGGTATCTCATTCCTGCAATGTTATACATTGAAAGGGAGGTGTTCCCTACCTGTCTTCTTGTTTAGGGGGGATTCCGATGTCTCCCGTGTGAAGCTCGAGAGTTAGATCTGGAAGAAAGCAGTATAGGTAATTTCGGTGTAGGTACAGGGCAGTTAAGATATATAGGGTAAATAAGAGATCCAGAGTGTGGGAGAGAGAGTGTGGGTGAGAGAGAGACAGACAGAGAGAGAGAGGGTGAGAGACAGAGAGAGAGAGAGACAGAGAGAGAGAGACAGAGAGAGACACACACACAGAGAACAGCACACACACACAGAGAGAGAGACACACACACAGAGAGAGAGAGACACGAGAGAGAGATAGAGAGAGAGAGACACGCACACACAGAGAGAAAGATACACACACAGAGACACACACGCAGAGAGAGATACACGCAGAGAAAGAGAGAGAATGAGAGAGACACAGAGCGAGAGAACACACACAGAGAGAGAATGAGAGACAAAGACAGAGAGAGAGCAACAGAGAGAGAGCGACAGAGAGAGAGCAACAGAAAGAGAGCGACAGAGAGAAAGCAACAGAAAGAGAGTGACAGAGAGAGAGTGACAGAGAGAGAGTGACAGAGAGAGGGAGAGGGCGACAGAGAGAGGGAGAGGGCAACAGGAAAAGGGTGAGGGCGACAGGGAAAGGGTGAGGGCGACAGGGAAAGGGTGAGAGTGACAGGGAAAGGGTGAGGGCGACAGGGAAAGGGTGAGGGCGACAGGGAAAAGGTGAGGTCGACAGGGAAAGGGTGAAGGTGACACAGGGAGAGGGTGACACAGGGAGAGGGCGACACAGGGAGAAGGCGACACAGGGAGAGGGTGAGGTTGACACAGGGAGAGGGTGACAGGGAGAGGGTGACAGGGAGAGGGAGAGAGGGTGACACACACACAGACACACTCACAGACACACACACAGACACACACACAGACACACTCACAGACACACTCACAGACACACTCACAGACACACACACACAGACACTCACTCTCACAGACACTCACTCTCACAGACACTCACTCTCACAGACACTCACTCTCACAGACACTCACTCTCACAGACACTCACTCTCACAGACACTCACTCTCACAGACACTCACTCTCACAGACACTCACTCTCACAGACACTCACTCTCACAGACACTCACTCTCACAGACACTCACTCTCACAGACACTCACTCTCACAGACACTCACTCTCACAGACACTCACTCTCACAGACACTCACTCACAGACACTCACTCACAGACACACACTCACAGACACACACACTCACTCAAAGTCAGTCAGTCACACACACACACACACACAAACACACACACACACACACACACACACACACACACACACACACACACACACACACACACACACACACACACAGTCAGTCACACACACACACACAGTCACTCAGTCACACACAAACAGTCACTGTCTCACACTGTAACACACTCACACACTGTCACTCACACACACACACACTCACCCGCAAGGCGGGGGGTCGCACATGGCAGCAGTGGGGCCTTCGCACGGTAGTGGGCCCTTCACATGGCAGGAGGGCCTCTGCAAGGCAGGCCCCCCCCCCCTCCAGAGGCGCTCTCTCTCACACACACACACACTCCTCCCCCCCCCTCTCTGTCAATCTCCAGCCCCGCATGGGCAGCAGCCAAGGGAGCGCCGGGGACCGGGGGGGAAAGGAACACCCCCGCTACCACCTCCCATCCAGTGGGGGCAGCGAGGTGGGGGGACGGGGAAAAATTGCAGCCAGCCACAGGGGCCGGAGGAGAAACACCCCCGCTACCACCTCCCGTCCCGTGCGGGCAGCGGGGAGGATGGGGACATCGCTGCAGGCAGCAGAGGGAGTGCGATAGGCATGGGGAGGCAGCAGAGGGAGTGTGATAGGCATGGGGAGGCAGCAGAGGGAGTGTGATAGGCATGGGGAGGCAGCAGAGGGAGTGTGATAGGCATGAGGAGGCAGCAGAGGGAGTGCGAAAGGCATGGGGAGGCAGCAGAGGGAGTGCGATAGGCATGGGGAGGCAGCAGAGGGAGTGCGATAGGCATGGGGAGGCAGCAGAGGGAGTGCGATAGGCATGGGGAGGCAGCAGAGGGAGTGCGATAGGCATGGGGAGGCAGCAGAGGGAGTGCGATAGGCATGGGGAGGCAGCAGAGGGAGTGCGATAGGCATGGGGAGGCAGCAGAGGGAGTGCGATAGGCATGGGGAGGCAGCAGAGGGAGTGCGATAGGCATGGGGAGGCAGCAGAGGGAGTGCGATAGGCATGGGGAGGCAGCAGAGGGAGTGCGATAGGCATGGGGAGGCAGCAGAGGGAGTGCGATAGGCATGGGGAGGCAGCAGAGGGAGTGCGATAGGCATGGGGAGGCAGCAGAGGGAGTGCGATAGGCATGGGGAGGCAGCAGAGGGAGTGCGATAGGCATGGGGAGGCAGCAGAGGGAGTGCGATAGGCATGGGGAGGCAGCAGAGGGAGTGCGATAGGCATGGGGAGGCAGCAGAGGGGGTGCGATAGGCATGAGGAGGCAGCAGAGGGAGTGCGATAGGCATGGGGAGGCAGCAGAGGGGGTGCGATAGGCATGAGGAGGCAGCAGAGGGAGTGCGATAGGCATGAGGAGGCAACAGAGGGAGTGCGATAGGCATGAGGAGGCAGAAGAGGGAGTGCGATAGGCATGAGGAGGCAGCAGAGGGAGTGCGATAGGCATGAGGAGGCAACAGAGGGAGTGCGATAGGCATGGGGAGGCAGCAGAGGTAGTGTGATAGGCATGAGGAGGCAGCAGAGGGAGTGCGATAGGCATGAGGAGGCAGCAGAGGGAGTGTGATAGGCATGGGGAGGCAGCAGAGGGAGTGCGATAGGCATGGGGAGGCAGCAGAGGGAGTGCGATAGGCATGGGGAGGCAGCAGAGGGAGTGCGATAGGCATGGGGAGGCAGCAGAGGGAGTGTGATAGGCATGGGGAGGCAGCAGAGGGAGTGCGGGAGGCATGGGGAGGCAGCAGAGGGAGTGTGATAGGCATGGGGAGGCAGCAGAGGGAGTGTGATAGGCATGGGGAGGCAGCAGAGGGAGTGCGATAGGCATGGGGAGGCAGCAGAGGGAGTGCGGGAGGCATGGGGAGGCAGCAGAGGGAGTGTGATAGGCATGGGGAGGCAGCAGAGGGAGTGTGATAGGCATGGGGAGGCAGCAGAGGGAGTGCGATAGGCATGGGGAGGCAGCAGAGGGAGTGCGATAGGCATGGGGAGGCAGAAGAGGGAGTGCGATAGGCATGGGGAGGCAGCAGAGGGAGTGTGATTGGCATGGGGAGGCAGCAGAGGGAGTGCGGGAGGCATGGTCGAGCGTGATGCGCGAGCTCGTATAGAGCCTGGCCGCGCGCCCAGAAAGCCTGGGAGCACGTGCCAATCAGCAGTCAGGCAGGGGGAGGTTTTTTTTTTTATTCAGCGCGAGCAGGGAAAATTTAAAAAAAACAAACACGTGTGCTGCTTGGGCCAATAGGAGCTCGCCCAGATGTTAAATCCACTCGCCCCGGGCGTGCAGATGTATAGGATTGTCGAACACTATATATATATATATATATATATATATATATATATATATATATAATCAAAGGCTCCTTACCAGGCAGACCAGAGAATCCAGGGAATCCAAAGCAGGCACAGCAAGGAAGAGACAGCACACTTGTTAGCAAAAAGAATTGTATTAGTGAAGCAGGCACAAAACACCAACGTTTCGGTCCTAAAAACAGGACCTTTATCAAGGGAGTGCTTACCACAGATAGACCATAACCACCAATATATACCCATAACTAACTACCTTAATTAAAGACAAAATTGCACACACCTGTGTAACTGCAACCTCCTCCGGTGAGGAACAGATGACATCATCACCTGGCGTCTATCTCATGTGCTCACTGCAGTAAGGAGCATCATGGGTGATTAGGGAAACTATGGGAGACCCCCCTCAGTCACAGGAACGGGCTCTACTGTGCATGTGTAGTGCTCAAGTACTGGGTTGCCTAGCAATGACAGGCAACAGGAAGGAGGAAGGAATGAGCAGTGAAGGGAGGGGGGCGGGCCAGAGTGCTCCGTGACAGCAGCTGCAGAGCGCATGGAAGTAGAGGCTGCAGGCAGAAACACATGTATACAATAAAAATGCCACAAACACCACTAAAGTGTATACATACCAGCTGGGCAAAGGGACAGCAGGGAGAAGGGGAAAGGGGGGTGTGTGTAGGGAGGGGGGGGGGAAGGGGTGGGGATGGCAACAGGGGGAAAGGGGGAAGAGGGTGGTTGGAAGCAGGGATAGGAAGACATGGTTAGAAATAAGTAACATGTCAGAGATGCATCTAGGTCAAAGCCGTGTAGGTCCATAATGAGGACAGTGCCAAAAAGTCACAAGTCAGGGAAACTGAAATGAGCAAAAAGGCAGAAAGGAGGAGGGCTAATCATTCAGCATCATGATCATAACAGTGGGGGGAAGAGGGGGGGGGGGACACTGGAGATAGCATGTAGCAATAATGACATTATACAATACAGCCATTATTAAATAGAGCAATGAAAACATTATTAAATAAAGCATCCAAGTCTGAAGTCCTCGTTAAGACCAAACGGTGACATGGTTTTGAGGTCATGGATCGTCTTCGCCTCCAATTGCAGCAAAAGTTTATTGCGATCACCTCCTCGAGATGAAGTGTCGGCTTGTAAGATGGGCATACACCTTAATGTTGACAGACTGTGTTTTTCTTGTTTGAAATGTCTTGCGACCGGGAGCAGTTTGTAATCCTCCACTGTGCTCGTGTCCAACAGTGCTTTCCTGATAGTAGATCTATGAACAGCCATGCGTTCTTTCAACATACGGCTAGTCTTGCCTATGTAATAAAGCCCACACGGGCACCTGATGAAGTACACGACGAACCTTGTCTCACAGTTCATGGGTGTTTTGATGTGTATTGTTTTACCAGTGTGTGGATGGGCATAAGATTGGCCAATCTGTAAAAAGCCACAGTTAATGCATCCATGACATTTATATACACCAGGTTTTTTATGTAGCCATGTTGTAGTAGGTGCATATTTGTTAAAAGGATCAGCCTCCACTAGATAGTCCCTCAGGTTTCTACCCCGACGATAGCACATCCTAGGTGCTCCCTGACAAAAATCGCCTATTTTGGGGTCAGTGCTCAGGATGTTCCAATTTTTTCTAATACTCCGTTTGATCACATTAGAAGCGGTGGTAAAAGTACTGCTGATGTTGATGCGGCTGGTCTTAATTTCCGCAATGCATGGTGTGAGGAGAGAATTCCTATCCACGCCCCTAGCTTTAGTGAGGGCTATATCAATTTCAGATCTAGGATATCCCCTGTCAAGAAACCTATTTGCCATTTGGCATAAAGCACCCTCTACTAGATCTGGATCGCTAGTGATGCGCTTAACCCTCAGCAACTGTGAGTACGGTAGTCCCCGTTTGAGAGGCTCAGGGTGATGGCTCGTAGCACAGAGCAGGGTGTTTTTATCTGTAGGTTTCTGAAAGATTTTTGTTGCAGGTAATCCACCTTTTTTATAGACCACGGGATCCAGAAATGAAATACTGTCCAAGCTATGGTTCACCGTGAAGCGTATGGTAGATGGGATCGTGTTCAAGTATGAAATAAATTGTGCTAGTTCATCCTCATTGCCTCCCCATATCAAAAAGATATCGTCAATGTAGCGGGTATAATGGACAATGTTTACCGCAAACGGTGCATCATTTAGGATATGTAGTTGTTCATAACTGTCCATGAATAGGTTAGCATAAGCAGGTGCCATGTTGGAACCCATGGCTGTCCCTGTAAGTTGGAGGTAGAAGTCGCGTTCAAACCTAAAGAAGTTTTTATGAAGAATAACTTCAATCAACAGTAGGATGAATTCGGTAGGTGGACCATCATACTCCGAATAGTTGGAGAGATGTTCCCTTTTGTTGATATCTTTTTGATATGGGGAGGCAATGAGGATGAACTAGCACAATTTATTTCATACTTGAACACGATCCCATCTACCATACGCTTCACGGTGAACCATAGCTTGGACAGTATTTCATTTCTGGATACCGTGGTCTATAAAAAAGGTGGATTACCTGCAACAAAAATCTTTCAGAAACCTACAGATAAAAACACCCTGCTCTGTGCTACGAGCCATCACCCTGAGCCTCTCAAACGGGGACTACCGTACTCACAGTTGCTGAGGGTTAAGCGCATCACTAGCGATCCAGATCTAGTAGAGGGTGCTTTATGCCAAATGGCAAATAGGTTTCTTGACAGGGGATATCCTAGATCTGAAATTGATATAGCCCTCACTAAAGCTAGGGGCGTGGATAGGAATTCTCTCCTCACACCATGCATTGCGGAAATTAAGACCAGCCGCATCAACATCAGCAGTACTTTTACCACCGCTTCTAATGTGATCAAACGGAGTATTAGAAAAAATTGGAACATCCTGAGCACTGACCCCAAAATAGGCGATTTTTGTCAGGGAGCACCTAGGATGTGCTATCGTCGGGGTAGAAACCTGAGGGACTATCTAGTGGAGGCTGATCCTTTTAACAAATATGCACCTACTACAACATGGCTACATAAAAAACCTGGTGTATATAAATGTCATGGATGCATTAACTGTGGCTTTTTACAGATTGGCCAATCTTATGCCCATCCACACACTGGTAAAACAATACACATCAAAACACCCATGAACTGTGAGACAAGGTTCGTCGTGTACTTCATCAGGTGCCCGTGTGGGCTTTATTACATAGGCAAGACTAGCCGTATGTTGAAAGAACGCATGGCTGTTCATAAATCTACTATCAGGAAAGCACTGTTGGACACGAGCACAGTGGAGGATTACAAACTGCTCCCGGTCGCAAGACATTTCAAACAAGAAAAACACAGTCTGTCGACATTAAGGTGTATGCCCATCTTACAAGCCGACACTTCATCTCGAGGAGGTGATCGCAATAAACTTTTGCTGCAATTGGAGGCGAAGACGATCCATGACCTCAAAACCATGTCACCGTTTGGTCTTAACGAGGACTTCAGACTTGGATGCTTTATTTAATAATGTTTTCATTGCTCTATTTAATAATGGCTGTATTGTATAATGTCATTATTGCTACATGCTATCTCCAGTGTCCCCCCCCCCCCCCTCTTCCCCCACTGTTATGATCATGATGCTGGATGATTAGCCCTCCTCCTTTCTGCCTTTTTGCTCATTTCAGTTTCCCTGACTTGTGACTTTTTGGCACTGTCCTCATTATGGACCTACACGGCTTTGACCTAGATGCATCTCTGACATGTTACTTATTTCTAACCATGTCTTCCTATCCCTGCTTCCAACCACCCTCTTCCCCCTTTCCCCCTGTTGCCATCCCCACCCCTTCCCCCCCCCTCCCTACACACACCCCCCTTTCCCCTTCTCCCTGCTGTCCCTTTGCCCAGCTGGTATGTATACACTTTAGTGGTGTTTGTGGCATTTTTATTGTATACATGTGTTTCTGCCTGCAGCCTCTACTTCCATGCGCTCTGCAGCTGCTGTCACGGAGCACTCTGGCCCGCCCCCCTCCCTTCACTGCTCATTCCTTCCTCCTTCCTGTTGCCTGTCATTGCTAGGCAACCCAGTACTTGAGCACTACACATGCACAGTAGAGCCCGTTCCTGTGACTGAGGGGGGTCTCCCATAGTTTCCCTAATCACCCATGATGCTCCTTACTGCAGTGAGCACATGAGATAGACGCCAGGTGATGATGTCATCTGTTCCTCACCGGAGGAGGTTGCAGTTACACAGGTGTGTGCAATTTTGTCTTTAATTAAGGTAGTTAGTTATGGGTATATATTGGTGGTTATGGTCTATCTGTGGTAAGCACTCCCTTGATAAAGGTCCTGTTTTTAGGACCGAAACGTTGGTGTTTTGTGCCTGCTTCACTAATACAATTCTTTTTGCTAACAAGTGTGCTGTCTCTTCCTTGCTGTGCCTGCTTTGGATTCCCTGGATTCTCTGGTCTGCCTGGTAAGGAGCCTTTGATTGTATTCATCCATATGGGACTAAGCACCTGTCCTCATCTGTATTTGTGTGCCATCTGCTCTGTTACCTATATATATATATATATATATATATATATATATATATATATATATATATACAGTGTTCGACAAATCACCCAAAAATCTACTCGCCCAACCAAAAAATCTACTCGCCACCTAGTCCCGTCCCCAACTCCGCCCCTAGTCCCACCCCCAACTCCGCCCCTAGTCCCGCCCCCAACCCCGTTTTAAAATAAAATATATAAATAAAATACATTTAATAAATTCCTAGTCAGAACAACATTCGTTTTTGACATAAATGTATTTATTGTATTATATTATACTACAATTAGTCGTGTGTGTGTGTGTGTGTCAATGTCGGATCTAGAAATAAAAGCCAGATGTGAATGACTAGTTTCCTGAACCCCTTAACCAGTGTCTGGACGTCGGCGCTTCACAGAGAGAGACAGAGAGAGACAGACAGACAGACACCCACACACACACAGAGAGCGGCACACCCACAGAGAGAAAGAGAGACACACAGAGAAAGAGACACACAGAGAAAGAGAGAGAATGAGAGACACACACAGTGAGAGAATGAGAGACAAAGAGAGAGTACGACAGAGAGAGGGAGAAAGAGAGAGGGAGAGGGTGACAGAGAGAGGGAGAGGGTGACAGAGAGGGGGAGAGGGTGACAGAGAGAGGGTGACAGAGAGAGGGAGTGGGCGAGGGGAGAGGGAGGGTGACACAGGAAGAGGGAGGGTGACACAGGGAGAGGGAGACACAGGGAGGGAGGGAGAGGTTGACACAGGGAGAGGGAGGGTGACACAGGGAGAGGGAGGGTGACACGGAGAGGGTGACACGGAGAGGGTGACACAGGGAGAGGGTGACACAGGGAGAGGGAGAGGGTGGGTGACACAGGGAGAGGGAGGGTGACACAGGGAGAGGGAGGGTGACACAGGGAGAGGGAGGGTGACACAGGGAGAGGGAGGGTGACACAGGGAGAGGGAGGGTGACACAGGGAGAGGGAGGGTGACACAGGGAGAGGGAGGGTGACAGGGAGAGGGAGGGTGACAGGGAGGGTGACACGGAGAGGGAGAGGGGGACACAGAGACAGGGAGAGGGCGACACAAGGAGAGGGTGACACAGGGAGAGGGTGACACAGGGAGAGGGTGACACAGGGAGAGAGAGAGAGGGTGACACAGGGAGAGGGAGAGGGTGACACAGGGAGAGGGAGAGGGTGACACAGGGAGAGGGAGGGTGACACAGGGAGAGGGTGACACAGGGAGAGGGTGACACAGGGAGGGAGGGAGAGGGTGACACAGGGAGAGGGTGACACAGGGAGAGGGAGGGTGATACGGAGAGGGAGGGTGACACGGAGAGGGTGACACGGAGAGGGTGACACGGAGAGGGTGACACGGAGAGGGTGACACGGAGAGGGTGACACAGGGAGAGGGTGACACATGGAGAGGGTGACACATGGAGAGGGTGACACATGGAGAGGGTGACACAGGGAGAGGGAGGGAGAGAGAGGGTGACACAGGGAGAGGGAGACACAGGGAGAGGGTGACACAGGGAGAGGGAGAGGGTGACACAGGGTGAGGGTGACACAGGGAGAGGGTGACACAGGGAGAGGGTGACACAGGGAGAGGGAGAGAGGGTGACACACTCACAGACACAGACACCCACTCTCACTCAGACAAACTCACACACACACACACAGTCTGTCACTCACACACACAAACACTCACCCGCAAGGCAGGGGGTCGCACATGGCAGCGGGGGCCTCCGCACGGCAGGAGGGCCTCTGCAAGGGGCCGCGCCCCCTCCAGAGGGGGACGCCGACACCGCAGTATCCTGCTTAGACCGAGCAGGGTGAGGCTCCGGTGAGGGGATTTCCCCTGCTTAGAGCAGGCAGAGGCCCCGGTGAGGGGATTTCCCCTGCTTAGAGCAGGCAGAGGCCCCGGTGAGGGGATTTCCCCTGCTTAGAGCAGGGAGAGGCTCCGGTGAGGGGATTTCCCCTGCTTAGAGCAGGGAGAGGCACGCGTGGGGTGAGGGGGGGGGCACGGAGGCCGGGAGAGATTGGGGTGAGGGGGGGTGGATGGCCCGATGGGAGGGGGTGGTGGATGGCCCGATGGGAGGGGGTGGTGGATGGCCGATGCGAGGGGGGGGCGGATGGCCCGATGGGAGGGAGGGGGGGGGGCGGATGGCCCGATGGGAGGGAGGGGGGGGGCGGATGGCCCGATGGGAGGGAGGGGGGGTGACAGATGGCCCTGCAGGGGCCTGAGGGCAGACAGGCGTGGAAGGGGCTGGCTGGCGGAAGGGGGAGGAGTGGAAGAGCTGAGGAGGGAAAGTTGTTGAGAGGCGGGGGAGGAGCGAAGGCAGTGATCAGAGAGCTGGCTTTTTTTTTTTCCTCCAGCGCGAGCGCGGGAAAAACAGCAGCGCGAGCGCGGGAAATTTAAAAAAATACACGTGTGCTGCTTGTGCCAATATTTACTCGCCCGGGGGTTAAATCCACCCGCCCCGGGCGAGTAAATGTATACAATTGTCGAACACTGTATATATATACTGTATATATATGTATATATATATATACAGTGGTTGACAAATCACCAAAAAATCTACTCGCCACACAAAAAAATCTACTCGCCACCTAGTACCAAACGTGTGCTGCTTGGGCCAATATTTACTCGCCCGGGGGTTAAATCCACTTGCCCAGGGCGAGCAAATGTATAGGTTTGTCGAACACTGTATATATACATATTTACACATTGTGTGTGTGTGTGAATGTATATGTCCATACATATATATATATAAAATAATAATAATAATAGCATATTCTTGTATACAGAGACATTTTGCAGGCACTGGTCCCTGCTCGTGGAGCTTACAATCTATGTTTTTGGTGCCGGAGGCACAGAGAGATAAAGTGACTTGCCCAAGGTCAGAAGGAGCCGACACCAGGAATTGAACCAGGCTCCCCTGCTTCAAGCTCTCAGTGCCAGTCAGGGTCGTTACTTACTGAGCAGCTCATATATATATGTAACGGGTATTCCCCCCCCCAATCGCAGATCTGATGTGGGTGCAAGGAACATACGGTGTTACCATAGGTGTGGTGCTTTACCTGTTGGCTCGCAGGAGGGCTGAGCTTCCGCCACGGGGAACCTGGGGTTTATTCTAGGGGTGATCACTTACAACATCTTCTCGGTACAGCGCCTCCACCTGCGATGGCTCCCACCAGAGGGGGAGTGGTTCCTCGCAGGACAACCACAATAATAATCACGTAGACAGCATGTATATTAACTATATGACTTTACTAACATGCATGGAGAATATCATCACATTTACATAACATCATAACCTGTTAACCTTATCACCTCAGGCCCAATGTCTGGTATTCCCACCCAGTGTCCTGTACTCCTACGGAGGTCGTGGGTGACTGCGCAGTCACAGTTACACTAAGGGGCCCGTTGGTGCACTTACAGTATGACTGCCGAGCACTCCGGTACTCGGATCAGCAACTGGCTTCGCAAAGGGTCAGACGTGTGATGAATCCGTCTGATCCTCCAACCGAACTCCTTTGTACGCAGACCGCCAGGGCGGTCTCCCTCTGGAATAGTCTCTGCGGACCCCAACGTGGGTCCGAACCGCTTTACAGGAACCGCAGCGTCCGCTGAGTCCCTAACTAACACTTGGTACTAACGTGACAGGAACCCTAACCTAGGGCCTGTCCCTGTAGTACAGCAACCTGTAGTGGCTTGGGGAACTCCTATGGGCCTGCAGGGGTTATGGCCTGTCCCACTCCCCTAACTACCCAAGTCCCTTCAGCCTCACTACTTTCTGACTAGTCCCAGCGCCTACAGCAGCAAGCTGTAGCTCACTGGAGGCTGCAGCCAACGTGCTGCGCAACAAGGTGCCTGCCTGTCAGACCTCACAGCACTAACAGCCGTGACTCTGACAAGGCAGCACTCTACACTAAGGGCAGCGTCCCTATCTTGGGCCTCCCTAAGCACTTATCCACTAAACTAGTGGAGAGTTGGGGCCTACCTGGGGTGTAGGTACCTATATGGGGCAGGAGCTGCACTCGCTCCCCGCACCCTTCCTTCCCTACAGCTCCCTGACTCCAACTCTCTGTAACCTTACTTTCCCAGCTCCCACTAATGTAAGTGGCAGGGTCCCTAACCTGAGGGCTGTCCCTGGCAACACTCACCTTACTGGGGAGCTGAGCTATCTCGGGCCCTGGGGATACTGGCCTAGTACAGGGAGTCCCTGACTCCTGTACCCTACCTCCTTCACTGGGCTGCTCCGGTCTCTCACTGCCTAACGTGCTGCAACTGACAAAAACCCTGTCTGCACACAACATTGTTGCAACTCTGCAGCATGAGAATCTGCCAGCTCTATTGGCTTCAATGCTGCCTGTGACAAGGGTGAAAGTGCAGTCCCCAGAGGCTGCTGGGAATTGTAGTCCTTGGCAAAGCTCTTTTCTATGGGGACCGCGTGCGCGATCTTTACTGCGCATGGGCGAAGCTCGCGCCAAAACCAAGAGGGCGGTGCCCGCCGGGAGAAGTCGCCGTCCCCTTCCCCCACTGCCACAGGGGTAAGGCAGGGGGCAAAGGAAAATCAGGGGAACCGGGGGTGACCCCCTTACATATATATATGCACACACACACACAGTATATCTATATGTATATATATACTGTATATATATATATATATATATATATATATATATATATATATATATATATATATATATATATATATATACAGTGTTCGACAAACCTATACATTTGCTCGCCCCAGGCGAGTGGATTTAACCCCCGGGCGCGTAAATATTGGCCCAAGCAGCACACGTTTGGTACTAGGTGGCGAGTAGATTTTTTTGTGTGGCGAGTAGATTTTTTGGTGATTTGTCAACCACTGTATATATATATATATATATATATATATATTATACAATATAATACTATATAATATACTGTAATATAATACTATTCAATTGTGTCTGTGTGTGTATGAATTTGTGCTATTTTTACTATATGCACTGGTGGAAGTGTGATTGGTGTATGAAATATCACTGCCTTTCTATTTTTCCCACCGCCCATATTATCGCTAACTATTTTATTTACATAATCGGTGGTTTGGGGCATAAGTCCCAATCACAGTGCTCAATCCAAATCTGAACCTTTAGACAATAATAAGTATGAGTCCACATATCATGGTGACAGGAAACTGTATCAGCCAGCAGGTAGAGTAATGAGACCCAGTGCTATATGAATGCAGCAAAAGAGGACACTCAGTGTAATGGCAGTAGTCCATGTGTCATAATAAAATAAAGGTTAACATAACATTGTTGTATGGGACTCGGCCATACCAAACCCTTATGCTGCAGCACTATTCCAGATCATCCAGTATCCCTGTGAGGGAGAAATATACTCACAGCAGGCTTGTTCCAATACAGCGTGCAGCACGCTCAATATTCACATAGAAGTTGAAATCCAAAGATTCCTGCGGTGCACAGCAGAATAGGGTAGAGGACCAGCAAGGTGTAGTTTAAAAATATCCTTTATTGAAACAGCATGGTACAGGGGACACACACTCTGACGCGTTTCGGACTGGTATAGTCCTTAGTCATAGAGTCTATGACTAAGGACTATACCAGTCCGAAACGCGTCAGAGTGTGTGTCCCCTGTACCATGCTGTTTCAATAAAGGATATTTTTAAACTACACCTTGCTGGTCCTCTACCCTATTCTGCTGTGCACCGCAGGAATCTTTGGATTTCAACTTCTATTTTATTTACAAATGTCTAATTCCACTTTATTTTTTGAACGGGATTCATATTTAAAAGCTTATGCCGCTTTCTATTTCAGAGCATAAATATTACTTCATTCTTTCTGAGATTCAGGCCAATGTCGATAATTTTAAAATCAATTACAACATCGCTACTTTTTAAGCCACTTTGAGCACAGATTATAGAATATACTTCATGTCCTGGAACTAGATTCCATATTCCTCTGTCTCCCCTTTCAGTTTATGGTATTCATTTCTCCCTTGCTAAATTGCCTGTTATTTCCCCTGTTCCAGCAGCTTGCTGCATGTGAAAGGGCAACATTTTGCTACACTTGTTGTTTACTTAGACATTTCAGTGAGTTGCTATAGCAACCTCAGCCTTTCTGTCAGAATGGGTTAGTCTGCCTTCTCCCCCTCTGCCTTGCCTACAGATGGTCTGTCCCCAGGCTATCTTGCTACCCAGCATACCCTGGCACTTCCTTTTCCACCTTCACACTGGCTGAGTGAGTACCCTCCTGTAAATTGCTCTACTGGCAAGGACTTATCATTTTTCACCTTTCCCCACTATCAAGCGCACTCACCATAGAGACATTCTCTCCCAACACCATCATCCACAAGTGCCTTTGTAAATCCATGCTTTTTCTCAAGAAAGTAAAGAAAGATAAAGAACTTGTTGTGCTTGTAAAAGGAACATGTTGAACCTATCTGGGCTAATCATACTACACATGACCCTGGCCTCCAGAATACTTCATATTGCAAAATATGTTAGGTGACTGATACTGCTGGCCAGAGATACAGGCTAAGATTTTAAAGTTCCTTGCAGAGGGATTTGGAAGTAACCTGAGGGATCTTGCAATTAAAACTAATGTGCTTTGCAATAAAGGAAACTGTATCCAGCAGTCCAGTTACTTGTAAAAATAGAACATGTTATATATTTTTTCAGCTCCCAGGATGTGGCTGTTATAGTTAAAAAGATAAGTGGTGGGTCGTTGAGGAAATGAGTGGGTGAAAAATTAGAGCAATTTCATTCAAAGAGGGGGTTGGATAACCAAAAGTCAGACAGAGCGTGGGTATTCATGGAGGAAGAGGCAGAGAGAGTGGTGATGATGTCATTGAGGGGATTCTTAAAAAAATAATAATTTTAAAAAAGTCCATTCAAGCAAATATAGTAGATGAAACATGAGTAGCAAATGTCCCACATGTAGGCTGTGAATGTAGGCTTAATGTGTGTATGACTGGTAAATCTTTTGGACTTGAGTAAAGACTTGGAACGCATAATACACTTCACCACACACCAGAACAAAAATAGCCTAGTAACAGTACAGTACATGGTGCTTCATGCTTAAATGCTGATATCATATTTACTCTGCTGATGTGTGAGGGTATTTGTAAGCAGTTTTGTGTGTTTGTGTATAGATGTTTACATATGTGTATGCGTGTATACTGTACAAATGCGTGTGAATATTTATATATATATATATATATATGTGTGTGTGTGTGGGGTGATAATGGTGAAAGGCAGGGTTGCAGACTGCATACAGTAATATATCAATTTGCTATATATATATGCACGGCCCTGAGGAAGGTCTCCCTGAGAGACCGAAACGTTGGCTTTCGTGTATCTGTTCATTTCAATACAGATTATTTTGGATTACACCTCGCTGGTTGCTGTCTCTTTACTGGTCTTTGGGCTGGTTCGTATGATTTGTGGATTCCTATGGGACTAGCAACTGCCTTTTGCTTTACATTAGAGTGCTGACTGCTTTATTTATATATATATATATATAATATCTGGACTACAAAAAAATAGACTAGGTAGACCGGGAACTATATAAATGAAACCCATCTCTCAACAAAACTTCAAACCCCATTAAGAATAACTATCTCAGGGTCTGTCCTTCAGTCACGTAGTCACTTATATACAATAAATCATAGTTTCTGCTTAATGTTGAGCATTTTTTATACTCTATAGCCATTATATAGTATACAGTGGTTGATTTCTGGTGCTGGAGAAGATGGTAGCCCCATTTATGTGAATATAGCTAAACTTTTTTAGTAACACCTCTAAAATATCCTAATAACTGGAACATTCTGGGATGAATATCTATGGAGTTCTAACTGAAACAAAACAAAGCAAACCCCGTAATTACAAAAGCACAACCATACGACAATATACAGTAGCATTTCCATTTGAACATGTTGTGTTTGAACATTGCAGTTATATAAGTATTGGTTTTATTTGGGGACTGATAAAGCAGGCAGGTGTATAGTATATTATGGTGTTTAATTACTTTACGTTGATTTATATTGTTGCCTATGACGCTAGAAAGCTTAGGTATATTGAGATAATGATCATAAATCAGTCTGGCTCTGCCTATCTCTTCCTTTTTTCTTCACCCAATATTTGCTTTTCCAAACGATGTAACATTACTTGTAATAAACCGTAATCAGCGCGCTCCCCCACTCGGGAGTGTGAGAATGGGTCTCTCACATGCGTGATATTTGAGTTAGACCTCTCCCCACTTCAAGAGCAGAGAATGTCAGTGATATCAGTGATGTTTTTAAAGAGGAACAGAAAGCTATAGTAGGGAATGGCTATATTTGGAAGATACAGATCTAGTCTGCGGGAACCACCTGCAGGAAGGGGGGCATAAAACTTCAAAGTTCACCAACATTTTTTTGATATGTAAAATCCCCCGATGAACTCTTGTCTATGAATCTTTTTTTCCATTACCTGACAGGATAAGACCTTAGTGTTTTCAGACAGTGGGGTTCTCCTTTCATCCACTGTGCCCCTATGACAGCATCATTCACATGCTGGTTGGTTTCCATATTGCTTGATTACTATGTGCAGTTAAGTGCACACAGACCTTCCATTGTTGTAATAAAATATGTTTTGCTCATGATAAAAAGACAGTTTTTTTTTTTTTTACCATTGTATTCCCTAATCTTCTTTCTGTTTGGTGATATGTACTCATTAGTATACCATGTAAAGTTATGATAATCAAAAGATATTTGTTGCCCACTTTTTTGCTATGTTCAGGGGCCACATGATATTAAAAGTCATTTATTTGCTAAGAAATATTTTCCATTGTCATTAGATCTAAAGGCTTATGATACAAAGACATGTCTTAACGTGGCTAAGTAAAAGAAAAACAGATTTTAACAAATCAGCCGTTTTAAAGTGCCATGCCATGCAAAGAGTAATTTTTATTGATTTTATATGTTTCTTATTTTGAATAAACATAGTTGTAACAATGTGTGATTGTATACATTACAGAAGAAAACATACAGTATGGTAGAGTAGAGAGATTGATACACCTGTATTATAAAATAAATGGTGGCAAATTAATTACTGTAATAGCTAATGACACCAAAGCTAAAATAATTCAAAATAGCATTTTTGTATTTATTTCGTTTCAGCTCAAGATCCACCAACGTAAATCAATATAAAATAGTAAACATCATTTAGTCTACCAGTAACTTTAAATCAAGTATATGCAGCTCACCTTTGGTGGCTTTTTGGTTAATTTTAGGCTATTTCTTATATTACCTTCCTAAAAAATGTATCTCATAATCCAACTTTTTTTTATTATGTATTTCATGCATTCTATTAATAGAGAATCAATGTCTGGAGCCTTGGCAATTTTTTCAGTGTTTCTCTGTGTTTTTTTAACCACAGTTCCAGGTTAATTACATCTGGCTACATCTGTAATTCTTCTTCCACAAGGACCAGGGGAGCGTCGTAAGTACCATAAAAATAAAGAAACATCACATAGTGTAGTAATGTTAACAAAAATATATAAGCAATAAATGGGCTCACAAATGGCTACTCACAATAGAGTAGAGATATCAGGCAGTCATCCAACTTAAGGGGTGGCTGTTCCCATAGATGTGCAGCAATATTCAGCAGTCAGTCTCAAAAGAAAAAGAACAAACCAATTTGTAGAATGAAAAATCTATTAATACACGGTGAAATACAATTAACGGCTTACACTTAAGAAGATTTTCAAGCGCAGTATAGCATGTAGCAGGTGCACAGCGGGTCGCGATCTCCCCTGTGTACCGCACTGCTCTCCGAAATGCTTCCGCATCCACGCCGGGGGTCACACGTCACTTACTGTACGGTGTGGCTGGAACCTCCGGACTCGGTGGTGCAGATGGGCTCTTGGTGCTCTCTCTCACAGATCTCTTGCTGAAACACTCTACGCGTTTCGCCGTACGAAACACGTAGAGTGTTTCAGCAAGAGATCTGTGAGAGAGAGCACCAAGAGCGCATCTGCACCACCGAGTCTGGAGGTTCCAGCCACACCGGAAGTGACCTGTGACCCACCGGCGTGCATGCAGAAGCATTTCGGAGAGCAGTGCGGTACACAGGGGAGATCGCGACCCGCTGTGCACCTGCTACATGCTATACTGCGCGTGAAAATCTTAAGTGTAAGCCTTTAATTGTATTTCACCGTGTATTAATAGATTTTTCATTCTACACATTGGTTTGTTCTTTTTCTTTTGAGACTGACTGCTGAATATTGCTGCACATCTATGGGAACAGCCACCCCTTAAGTTTGATGACTGCCTGATACCTTTACTCTATTGTGAGTAGCCATTTGTGAGCCCATTTATTGCTTATGTATTTTTGTTAACATTACTACACTATGTGATGTTTCTTTATTTTTATGGCACTTACGACGCTCCCCTGGTCCTTGTGGAAGAAATTTGTGCAGAAGACTTTTGAAACAGTCTGCACTAAGGGTTGAGTGGGTTTTGTTCCTCTAAATCACTTATAGTTCACCATTAAGAGCTTAGTTTGTCACATTTGTGCACCATATATATTATTCATGCACTATTTATATATTTTTTAATGTACTATTAATTTTTATGTATTATTTTGTGCACTATTGTATGCACCATTATTATTTTGGGTTTGTGAGAGCGCTATTCAGCAATCGTGTGTTATATGATACATCTGTAATTCTATCTGGGGGGCCTTACAGGGCTGATCCAGTTGACAAGATACTTACAGGGTTAGTGGCTGGTGTTTCGGCTTCTACTCGGGAAATCAAAATGACTGCCAAATCCTACAGGTATTGCAGGCAAATGGGCTTTTTATTGCATGACTGTGGATGCCATATTTGAGAATCCAAGAAGTAAGGGTGGATTGGTCCTAAATATATCTGCTTTTGTTAGATTTTCGTGTTTTAGTTTTCGATTTTTTTTATTATTGAAAAAACTCAAAGATAATTTAAATTTTGTAATTTTATGAAACTTATTTTTTTTAAAAAAGGTTTGACCACTTCATCGTAAAAAGAGACACAAAAGGTTAAGCCTTTCTTGGGTTTTGGCTCGAATTACAGTCAGATAAAAAATTTAAATCTGAAGCTCAACACATAACATCAGAATTGATTGTCAAATTCTTGGAACTGCTTGATTTGTAATTCGAATGGAATGTTGAAACCACAAAGTTCAAATTTTGAGCAAACAAATGTGCTCATCCCTACCAGCAATCAACGAAACCAGTAAGTATCTAGGCAACCAGAGAATCCCCAGAGCTCAAAATACCATGGTTCAGCTCTGCAGGAGACCATTAGTTCAAATTCAATCATATTCAATCATTGAAAATTTTTAAAATAGACCAGATCCCAGATTTAAAAGTACAAAGGCATAGCTACTTTCAAATTTTTTAATTTCGCATATGCTAATTCACTGCAAACGGAGCCTGCGCAGCACTACACTCCAATTGCAAATGATTAAATTCACTGAAGAGAAAATAAAGGTGGGAGGGGGCAGCCTTGCCTAGTGCCTTCAAAACAAAGAAAATAGCCTGGATCTTATTTGTGTCAATCATAAAGATCAGTATTTAATAGTTTATTCAATAAATCATACTCTTGTCAAGCTAAAATCCTTGTTCCACAAAGATAAACCCATTTTTATTTTTAACTCAGCTTTTTATTCCACTTTTATTTTAATCTTCAACATTACTTTACTCTGATCTGGAAAAAAAGGAATGAAGGAATAATATTAGGATTGCCGTGGTCCTAGAGAATGTTAAGCAATGCCAACTACAGTATTTGACTTGTGCTATAAAGGGCTAATAGAGCAATCATGCCTGTCCCCAGAAGAAATTCCATTTACAGTGGAAAGAGCTCACAGAGTTGAGGCACAGAGAAGTAAAAGGGAACAGGCCAAAGCCAGTATTGGCAAGGATGCTACATTTTACTGACAAAACAAGACTTCCAAAAGCATTCAAAGTTTCATACACTTCGTACCTAGCTAGAGAGGAACTGGAAAATGCTTTTCAATGACTATTTAGTCTCCGTTACACAAAAACAAAAAGAGTTCAGCAAAATCTTTACATCATTGTGTAAGCAGAATAAAAGATTTGTGTTGGAATATCC
Source organism: Ascaphus truei (assembly GCF_040206685.1). Classification (NCBI taxonomy): domain Eukaryota; kingdom Metazoa; phylum Chordata; class Amphibia; order Anura; family Ascaphidae; genus Ascaphus; species Ascaphus truei. The sequence goes on along the minus strand of NC_134486.1, from coordinate 309,161,592 downwards.
AGCAAAGCTGAGGATATTCACAGACAAAAGAGTTGAACTCTTCACATTGCCGGAGCAGACAAAGAGGTTTCCTCAAGCATAAAATTCTGCCAGGGGTGATCATGATGCAGAGAGAGAATACAGATGCTGTAGAGCAGCACACCCCAAGTTCATCACCGGAGAACAGAAGATCCCTGCAGCGTTGAAATGCAGTCGCAAAATCCATATATATTTATTTATTTTATTATTATTTTGCTTCCTTGCAAAACTTTTTGCCAGGCCTCGAAGGGCTATTAATGTCACAAAATGTGTCTTAAATTGTACAATTTAGCCAGGCAGTGAGCCAAACGGCTTATGGGTCCTATTTACAGTCTCAGAATTAAGCAAATCTAATTAATTTTTGAGATGTTTGCAAATGTGCATATTAAACAAAACTGCAATTGCTTGGCAAATCGCTCGTGAACTCTGACAAGGTCATGATTTTTGTTATAGAAAATTTCTTGGCCAGCCCTTTATTATGTGTATTGTACAGTATGTAACCACTACCCGGCTGCAGGGATATACACTAAGGGAATAGGCCCCAGGAACTTAAAAAAAAAAATCAACTGACATTTATTTTAAAAAGTCGACAGAAAAAATAAAAAATACTTGACATCTTCAAACAGTAATATTGGTTGTTTCACTCACACAAAATGCGTCTGTGAAGAACAGGAGGTATACTGGCAAATTCCAAGAATATGTCTATATCTAAATAACAAGCAACAAAGACGTTCAATGTTACATCCAATATGACAAAAATACACAGTAATATACAGGCATACTCCGCATTAACGTACGCAATGGGACCGGAGCATGTATGTAAAGCGAAAATGTACTTAAAGTGAAGCACTACCTTTTTCCCACTTGTCGATGCATGTACTGCATTGCAATCGTCCTATATGTGCATAACTGATGTAAATAACACATGTGTAACAGGCTCTATAGTCTCCCCGCTTGCGCACAGCTTCGGTACAGGTAGGGAGCCGGTATTGCTGTTCAGGACGTGATGACGGGCGCATGCGCGAGCTGCCGTTTGCCTATTGGGCGATATGTACTTACTCGCGAGTGTACTTAAAGTGAGTGTACTTAAAGCGAGGTATGCCTGTACTTATATATTCTCTTGAAAAAGGGTCATTTAGTTTAACCCTTTAGCCACGACAAGGCAGACCCAGTTTTCTCTGTCGCTTGTTGTATACATTTGCCACGCTCAATAGCTCACCTTTTTGACACTTATATACATATATATTTTGTGGGGGCTCAGGGGTTCCTAAAATCAGCATGCTGGGGTTCTGTGTTGTTTATAGCTAAATTACTACATAAACATCTCTGTGGGGGTTGTTTGTACAGCTCAACCCTCTTATCACGCTGTGCTTGGGGTCCAAAGAATCACATCGCGCTATTAGCAGATCGCGTTAGAAATAATGTGCAATTGTATGCATTGTGCAATAAAGTATTTAACGATATTTTCTCAACCCAGGGGGAGCATGTAGGAGAAAACTCAACAGACAAAACACACACTAAGTGCAAATAATATGGTTCAGGTGTGAGATAATAATGATGCTTGGCCTCTGTGTGCTTGTCACTCACAGGATGTAGGTAGAATAAGTACAGTGGCGTGATCAGTGGATTCTGGGGGGTCACTCTAACCATACACGGGAAGCAGCCGGGACTGAGATATCAGTAGCAGGTGTACATGTAAAGATAAAGACAGACCTCCATGGTGCAGATCAATGGTATACAAATAAACTTTATGAAATAATATAAAATGTGCACTCACAATGTATAAAATCAAATTCAGCGGTTTTTCACTATAAAAGTGATAGGAAGGTAAGGGTGGTTGCCACAGCTCACCGCACCGCCGATATCCTGGACTGTTCACCTCCGCAGGCTCCCTGTGCTTCTCTCACAGCAGCATGACAGTATGGGGATCTGCTGCTGCAGTGTCTCCGGTGCGTCGCGTCACTTCCGGTGGGCACGATCAGCTCCGTCGCGTCACTTCCGGTTCGGTGGTTTGATTGACAGTTCACGGGCACCAATCCTCTCACCTCCTGGGCTGGTCCACTCTACGCGTTTCGCCAATAGAATGGCTGGCTTGTCAGGAGTATGGACCCTCCCCTTCTGGTGTTGACTTATATACCTTGTTCAATTACTGGTTTTGTTAACCCTTGCAGTGCTGGTCTGGGGTCTATGAGCATGATTGGATGTGTTCACAAATTCATTATAAAAAACAGGGTTAAGGTTGGGAGATATAAAGTACTTGTCCAATCAGATGTCTTGTTTATTTAATTTATTTAATTTAATTAGTTAGGCTATTTGAAGTCTGGGGAGAATACTATCTTTTTTCTCCCCATACTTCAAATAGCCTAACTAATTAAAGAGTGGACCAGCCCAGGAGGTGAGAGGATTGGTGCCCGTGAACTGTCAATCAAACCGCCGAACCGGAAGTGACGCGACGGAGCTGATCGTGCCCACCGGAAGTGACGCGACGCACCGGAGACACTGCAGCAGGAGATCCCCATACTGTCATGCTGCTGTGAGAGAAGCACAGGGAGCCTGCGGAGGTGAACAGTCCAGGATATCGGCGGTGCGGTGAGCTGTGGCAACCACCCTTACCTTCCTATCACTTTTATAGTGAAAAAACGCTGAATTTGATTTTATACATTGTGAGTGCACATTTTATATTATTTCATAAAGTTTATTTGTATACCATTGATCTGCACCATGGAGGTCTGTCTTTATCTTTACATGTACACCTGCTACTGATATCTCAGTCCCAGCTGCTTCCCGTGTATGGTTAGAGGGACCCACCAGAATCCACTGATCACGCCACTGTACTTATTCTACCTACATCCTGTGAGTGACAAGCACACAGAGGCCAAGTATCATTATTATCTCACACCTGAACCATATTATTTGCACTTAGTGTGTGTTTTGTCTGTTGTGTTTTCTCCTACATGCTCCCCCTGGGTTGAGAAAATATCGTTTGATCTTCTGGGACCAGCCAAGACAGTCCCTTCCAGAGGGTTTGAGCAGGGGGTTACAACATTTATTATATTTTTCACTATTACACTATTTTGAGTCACAATTCTATTTATATCACTATATATGTGTTACATTTATTCACTGTATTTTAAGTGATCACTAGCACTTAATTAGCGCCAGTTTCTTCACCAATCACATTGCTACAATAAAGTATTTAAGACACCAATAATCGTGTTGTAAAGTATTCATACATACGAAAATTGGGAGCCACGCTTGCATCGCGTTAAAAGCAGATTTGCGTTGTAGTGGATCGCGTTATAATGGGGTTGAGCTGTATTTACATCCCGGGGTATGATTTTGTCCAATATCATAATCAACAATCCCTGTGTGGGCTTATTATCTCCAAGTATACTTAAGCAATACCTCAGTGGTTCGCTACAAGGTACTGTATAATTAAAAATAAGGCCACAGTGGCTGGTATTCAATATACTTCTGTAGCTGGTTGTAGACACTCTTGGTCAGTTTCACTGTTACAGTTGAGCTCCTGCAGCATCTTGTATTTTGTCATATACTGTATGTAACGGGTGTTCCCTCTTGTCTGACCCACCCAATCTCACATTGGCCCGTGTGGTCTAACCGATCCCCATTACATGATAGTGTATGGTGGTGCACCTGCAGGTAACAGGACTCCTGAGTCTCCCGCTGGATGGTATTAGGGAATGTCATCAGGAACAGGTAGCTGAGGTAGTGGGTGTGAGTCCTACCTATATCATGTGCAGCGCCTCCACCTCAACAGGATCTATGATTCCGCAGGGAGATGGTCCTGGTGAGGAACTCCTTCTCGGTGGTGACTGCCACTGCAGAGTAATCTCACACAGTGGGGGTATCTTTGAACAGGGCATCTTTATTGATGTACTCGATGTAGTAGACTGCCCCATGCAGCTGTCAGCTCTAGCCGCACATTTCTCCATGCTGTCCCTTTGCCAGGTACTGCCCTCCTAATTGGAGTGGGATCCCCTCTCCCCGTGGGGAGATCACCCCTGTGCCAGGTCCCTGGACACAGTAGGGCCTTGACAGGCTTGATCTGGAAACCAGTGCCACTAGTTACAGCACTAGTGGGCACAAAGCTATCCTGCAATCCCTTTCACAGGAGCCAAACACTTTAGCAACAACCACTAACTTGACAGTGTTGTGCCTTATATACCTCAGGGGGCAGGCACATCTCTGATGTCACTAACCAGGGACTCAGAGCATGCATCCACTCCCATCCATACATAGGGCACCTCACCAGGGTGTGAGGGAAAACCTCCATAACTACTGCTGGCATTCCTGTACTTACCAGGGTTTACTGCCAACAGGGAAGATGTCTGCAGTCCATTATTATGCATGGCTACATACTCCCCCTGGTGAATCCCCACCGACCCGGCTCGGACCTAAATTTGGTGTACCTTGCGCCAGGAAACACTGCAAAAAAACACACAAATTACATTTTCAAAACATCATTGATTTTCATAATAATGCAATGTAGAGCACACTCTGACCAGCAGGGAACGCTAGATTAAACACAGACTCTATCTAGTTAGGCAACCTAATAATAGTGTCTAGGGTCTGGCTTCTTCACCTCCCTTCCCGCTGCATCAGTTACCGTAACGCTGTACTCTCGGGGCTGACCTCGCTCATTGCGGTACACTACTTTTTGCATGTAGATGCTGCGCCCGATCGTCCAAACCCTCATTAATTGAGAAACTCTCTGCTCAGCCTGAACTCCCGTAATGGCACCCCCCTTGTTGACAATATAATACTCAATGTCAGCCCGGAGCCACCTATCTCTATTCTCTTCGATCTCCTGCATAAGGGGTTCTGGGACATAAGGGCACTCAAGCCCATGAGACCTCTTATATTTAGCCGCAATAGCTCGCTCGGCACAGCAGGCCCGGGTCAATTTAGCATAGCCCGCCCTCCCCAGCAACACCCATGACAGGGGCTCGTCTGGTTCCACGGGATCCTCTAATCCCTCGGGACTCTTGGGTGTAATTACGCCTCGCTTAATTTTACTCCACCTTGCCTTCAGCTCCCTTAAGTAAGCCGCATCATCGAATTCACCTGTAGCCCACCAATGATCCACCACCCCATCTCTTTCCAGAATGAATCGGGTGCGGTCAAGCCACGCTACATACCCCTCATACAGGGGCGCCCACCATCTAGTCTCCCTGAGCTCTTCCTGACCTGACTCTAGGGATTCTTCCTCTTCGGGCCCCCCAGAACATACCCCCGAGGTACCCTAAGATGGTGCCGCAATTCCCCGGCGCTGTGACTTATTCCCAATTGTGACACTCATAGCACTAGGACAGTCACTAGACACCGACACTTGTCGGGAAATCCTCCCTCCTCCCACCGATCCATCATCGGACGTTCCCCAGTCCAGGCTTCCAGTCCGTTCCTCAGAAGTGACCCGGGAATCCCCTGACATCCCTAGACTAGAAGTTGACCCAAACGTGAAAACGACTGGGGCAGGAACTTTATCTAACTTTGGGAGTGGACGGGGTTTGGGGATAGGGCCGGACAGTAGGCATCGGCAAGGTTATGACCTGCTCCTCGGCAATGCCTGACTCCGCTCCACAACAAAGTCTCTCCTCTTCACCAGTGCTGGGGCTTTTTACTCTCCGGATCGATCGCCCATTCCTCCTCAACATAGGCGATCGGCTTCCGCTGCTTGACCGTAGAGGCGCGATCATTTCCCACTTGACCCCACTCTTGTCACCGGAAATCATCTCCGTGTACGCACGTGCCTCGCCGCCATCTTGGGTTGGGTCCCCAATCGAGACCTCTTCTTCCACCAGGACATCTGACAACGCCCTGCTCCGGCGCGATCCCATCTGGGCCTGGCTCCGCTCTTCCTTGACCACCACCACCCCCGGAGCCTGCGATAAACACTGCTTTGGCTTACTACTTCGTAGTGTTGGGGTGGATCGACCTCCTTCCGAACCACTAGTCACCACGCCAGTGGGACTCTGCTGCTTGGGTTGTCGCAGCACTGGTGACACTCGACTCCGTGTCTCCACACCACGAGGGATAGCATCTCGCCAAGGCATACCGATAGTATGGTACTCTGTCTTCAGATCCAGCGCATCCGACAGCCTTGCACACTCCTCGTCCGAGGACTCTCTTTTCGCATTTGGGCGGGGCATCCCGTTAGGTGATCGCCGGTGTGCCCCTCTCTTGTCACTCCACCGATGACTTGGTTTCTCTTTCTTGAGAACCGGGCCCGGTCCCTGTTCTTCGGGACCTGTGGTTTCTCGCCATAATGCACCCGGAAGCTCAGCGGCCAACACAGGGACATCCTCTTTTGCCTCCACAGCTTGCACCGGCACAAAGGTCGGCATGGGCCACAGATATTGCAGTCCACAATGAGAACATCGGGCAGCAGTGCCCACGGCTCCACCCGGCAGTCTGCACTGCAGGCAGAGACACGCCACAGTCTCTACACCCTCTACCCAGAGGATCAGGAAGCCTCCTGGAGCCGAGTAGGGATGTGTAGTAATCAAGGGACTCTGTTCAACTTGTTCAGAGACACCAGCCATGTTCACCAGTGGAGGTACTCGCTTTAAGGGTCTGTACTGCTCACTGGCTCTTCGCAACTGGAGTGCAGGGGCTTGTTTGGCAAACCCTCCTCCTACCTTCTCCATCTGCATCGGGTGGAACTGCAAACCACTCCCCCTGGTTGAAACTAGGGGGAGGTCTCGTAGACTTGTAGGCTGACCCAGCACAGGGGCGGAGTGAGTCATAGTCCATGAGGGCGCGGCTCCAGCTTTCGCACCATACTCCCCAACAGGGTGGGGTTTTATCGTTGGCGCCAATCCTGGCCAACAATCAGCAAACTGCAAAGTTGCAAGACTTTCTGCAGCTGGCCCACGCGGTGTCCCAGGAACGCGGGAACCGCCATCTTGGTTCGTACTATCTTTTTGCATCACATTTGAGGTAGCGTTTGGTTGTTTGTGTATCGAATGATAAGCAAGTCCATTTCGTTCCTCCCATCTGACAATAATGTCGTCCTCACTGTCGTCGGGGTTACTATCCCAAGAGCATAAGCAGGACAAACACGGCGCAGCCACGGCTCTCACGCCAGTCCACAACAGGCTCACAAGAGTCTCTTCTGTAGCTTGTTCTTCATACTCGCACAGAACAGGTGCGATCTCTTCCTCTGTCCGCCATTCTGGACCTTCTGCGCTTTGCAGATCCTTCATTCTTGCGGTTCTCTCTCGGTCACTGAATATAGGATCCCAGGTCGTCAGTGCGGTCTGCAGCTCCTGCAGCTCCCCGACTACCCCTGGCTCCGTCCCACACAGCACAAAGTGGCCGCAGACACTCTCCCTGTTTCCTAGTGTGTGCCTAGCAAAAGCCTGTCCTGTTGACAGGTCTCTCAGCAGCGCCTCCAAATGTAACGGGTGTTCCCTCCTGTCTGACCCACCCAATCTCACATTGGCCCATGTGGTCTAACCAATCCCCATTACATGATAGTGTATGGTGGTGCACCTGCAGGTAACAGGACTCCTGAGTCTCCCGCTGGATGGTATTAGGGAATGTCATCTGGAACAGGTAGCTGAGGTAGTGGGTGCGAGTCCTACCTATATCATGTGCAGCGACACCACCTCATCAGGATCTATGCTTCCGTAGGGAGATGGTCCTGGTGAGGAACTCCTTCTTGGTGGTGACTGCCACTGCAGAGTAATCTCACACTCACACAGTGGGGGTATCTTTGAACAGGGCATCTTTATTGATGTACTCGATTTAGTAGACTGCCCCATGCAGCTGTCAGCTCTAACCGCACATTTCTCCATGCTGTCCCTTTGCCAGGTACTGCCCTCCTAATTGGAGTGGGATCCCCTCTCCCCGTGGGGAGATCACCCCTGTGCCAGGTCCCTGGACAAAGTAGGGACTTGACAGGCTTGATCTGGAAACCAATGCCACTAGTTACAGCACTAGTTGGCACAAAGCTATCCTGCAATCCCTTTCACAGGAGCCAAACACTTTAGCAACAACCACTAACTTGACAGTGTTGTGCCTTATATACCTTAGGGGGCAGGCACATCTCTGATGTCACTAACCAGGGACTCAGAGCATGCAGCCACTCCCATCCATACATAGGGCACCTCACCAGGGTGTGAGGGAAAACCTCCATAACTACTGCTGGCATTCCTGTACTTACCAGGGTTTACTGCCAACAGGGAAGATGTCTGCAGTCCATTATTATGCATGGCTACATGTACAAGGCAGACACATCACTGCTGTAAAGAAAAAAAGACAGTGCACTACCTCTCATAGTGCAAAATAGTAAACATATAATTATGAATATTAAAGTGGCATGATATGCACATACAGCAAGGACAAATTAGTTGGACAGGGCATGTTCAGGGTACATGTTACCCCTCTGGTGGTAAAACGAATACGTCTGGTGAGTATCAGCTGTTCCCGCGGTTCTCCTGCTTCAGTCACTGCAAAGGTTCTTTAAACAGGCTGCACAGGGCTTCGGTGAGGACACTCGATCCAGGAACAAGTCTGCTTTCTTGAAGATTCACAAACGCACTGTCCGTTTAAAGCGGCAAACTGTGTACCAGTTCAGCGGTACACCGGAACAAATCAATGCCACCCCGATAGATTACCGTCTCTGGGGGAATCCCACAGTAAGAGCTCTGACTCCATGGCGCCACTTGCAGCACACTGACATCACAGGGTCGTCCTGTAATCACGAACGACCCGCGCTGGCTCAGTTTCAAAGTTGAAGGCTAACCGGATAAGTCACAGTAGTATGCAGGGGTATAATACTTGCCAATAAACTGTTCGTTTACACTCCTACGCGTTACGTTAGTATAACAGGGTATGTCCATCAGTACCTGTTTCTCTCCACATAGAGTATCTGCTATGTAAGTCCTGTTAAGTTCAAGGCATTAGCTGGTTAATCAATGGCTAGTGACCCCCCTTCTCCTTCTCTAGAAAGTGAAGGAAGGTAGGTGGTGCCTCATGGCCTGTGTACAGCCCTCTTGTAGGTGGGTACAGTCCATGAGCCCGCCCCTTCCAGACTTTTCTATGGGAGTAGCCAAAAGTTAGGAGAGAGTCTGCCTCTGCACCTCATGGTGTCAGGAGGTGTGAGTCTTGGCCCCCTGCTCCTTAGGGAGTGAGTCGGGAGAGATGGTCCTTGTCCTCTGCTCCCCAGTGAGAGAGGATGGAGCAGTAAGCCTTCCCCATGGCGGGGCAAGCTTGTTCACTTTAGGCCGGCTGCCCTAGAGACCAAAAGGATCAGAGCCCTATTGATGGTAATGCACCGTCTAGAAAGCCTGGGGCTAGTGGAGGATGTGATGTGCTGCAAAAGAAGAGCTGATGCAGAATGACCTGCAATAAAATCCGTTTAAAGATACCTCTGGTGTCAGTTCCTGGGTAGGAGGGATATGTTTGTGCAGTGATGGGGGCTAACACCTACACCCCGTGGGTTCCATCACCGTTGGAGGCGCTGACATCAACCCAGAAGAACCCAGAGACCTGTTCGAGCCTGGTCCTGTTCCTGTCTCCTTACCATCTGACAGACCACTCAGACCTCCTGCGAACCTACAGGTAGAGCACCATACACACGTGGTAATTCGCCTACTCCCAAACACTGGTCCTTAAGTGAGGTTCGGGGGGAGGAGGGGGACCGTGTTACATTAGTAAAACTAACTTCATCAGGAATAATTAATGCATGAATGTGAGGGCTATTTAAACCCTGCAGTCAGTTCCTGATTGGCTGTTCAGGGTGTCTCAATCAGCCAACCAGTACATCAACACGTATACTATACAGATGTATGCATAATTGAACTAGTACTACACAAATGCATGACTACTTTAACTAAAATTACATACAAGTTACTATGTTACCTTTAATTACATATAATATTTATTAAAACAAATACAACAGGATACAATGAATCTTCAAAAGATAAAAAACAGATATTAGCAGCACAAAATAGGCAATTTAAAAATACATTCATCTGACTGTGAGACAAGAATTAAGCAACTAAAAGTAAATGGAGCCACTTGGTTAAAAATATAAATAGTTACAAAATAGTAAAAACATTCAATAGTCGATCAATTTCAAGGACATAAAAATAAAATATTAAAAATAAATTATATATAAATGAACTCAAATTTGAGAAAAAACATATCTCTTTTTAATAAAGTGACCAAATGTCTATTTCCTCATTCAGACCCCTGGGGGCTAATTTTTTCATTTTGTATATCCAAAATGATTTCTGTTTGGAAAGGGACTTTAATCTATCCCCTCCTCGTCTAATGGGGTGTACCACCTGAATCTGCTTATGTCGTAACACTAGGGTCACTCTGATGATATAATTTAAAGTGACGTGGTACACTGTGTTTATCCAGTCCAATTTTAATATTCCTTACATGTTCCATTATTGTGTTTTTTAGGAAACGCTTTGTGCGTCCAAAATATTGGAGTCCACAAAGGCACTCCCACATATATACTGCGTAGGTGGTTTTACACGATATGCAGTCATCAACTGCAAATTGCTCTTAAGTGACATGAGATATAACATCCTTTCTGTCACTACAGTATGCAGATAACTTGCATTTGCCACAGCCAAAGTTGCCCACAGTTTTAGATGTTAACCATGACATTGCCACGGGTACATTTGGACCCATGGTGGTAGGTTACAGGTAGAAGAGTGCTCAAGTACAAGAGTAGAAGAGTAGTGCATGTCACAGGAGACCAGGACACATAACACCGGGATCGCATACACCAGACAGAGCAAGAGGTTAAATAAAACAAGTTAATCTCAACCGAGGTCGACAAGCACAACACTAAACACAGTTCGGTACAAATTCACCCAAAACAGGGAATATGGGAGAACCATAACTTAACCAGCTTCCATTCTCCATTCGTTTTGGTTACCACAGTAGTCGAGGGATGCTATTTGCACTATAGCAAGTTCAAATAGCCCACTCATTTCCACTACGAGCCTCACTTTGGTGTCTCCAGCACAAACCTTGGATGACACCTGCAACACTACGACCAGAATAGTCTGTGGAACTGAAGTCAGCAGTCACGGATAACGTGGTGCAACTTGATTGCCATTTACTGTAGTGGTAAGATTCTCTAAACCCCTCCCCCCCCCCACCAGGTCATGTGAGACATAATTGCTACATTTTCACTTGGTCCTTGACCATTATAACCATTATAACTATCTCACCAAGATAGGAATGAGACGGGCATGCCTTTTTTTTTAACCTCAACTGCTATGTTATTAAACAGTTGTATTTGAAACCTGTCTTTAACAAGGTACTGTACACTGACTGTAACAATCAGTTGGTTGTTTTACTTTCTCTAAAATTTCAGTGTCATATATTGACAGGGCCGCAGACAGATTTCCCTGGGCCCAGCACTAGAGTTATGACCGGCTCCCTCCCCCCCCACCGTGTCACCAGTCTAACACGCCTCGTTGCCCCCTCTATTTCCCCCCTCTTCCCATGTATTTATCTCCCCTCCATCTCACTCCCTCTCTTCCTCACTCACCGCCTCCATCAATTACCCACACTCATTCAATCCCTTCCACCCCACCTCACGTCACCCCCTCCCTTCTCTCTCTTACTCCCTCTTTTCCTTACTCACTCCCTACTCTCACTCTCCCCCCTCCTCCGTCAATTACCCCACTCTCACTTAATCCCCCTCCTCCCTCATTCCCCCCTCCAACAATGCCCCTCACAAAATACACACCAACAAAACCCACCACCCCCCCAAATACAAAAAACATCCCGCCCCCCAAATAGATATATATATATTTTTAAACCAAATACATATAAAACAAAAATCTCACCCTGCCCCCCCCCCCCAAATACATATAAAGTACAGACTTACCTTGGGGTTGGACTCAGGCCTCTGGCCGGATGGCTGCGGGGCGGCCGGCTCTCCCCTAGCTGTGGGCCTCTCTCCCTCACCGACTGTCCCACACCAGGCCTCCCTCATGCCAGTACGCCTAGAAGCTGAGCCCAGCTTGCTTTTAGTGCCTGCCAACGTCAGTGAAGCCCGGTGCGCACCCACGTCAGAGGCTCGGCGTAGGACAGTCAGTGAGGGAGAGAAATCCGCAGCTGGGGAAAAGCCAGTTCCGGCGGCAACACTGGCAGGCCCCGCCGCAGTCACCGGGCCTGGGACACTTGTCCCGGCTCTCCCCACCCTGCCGGCGGCCCTGTATATTGATATGATCTTGACATAGCTTTAGATACTGTATGTGTGCTGCTTTACTATGCTTGTCAGGTTCCCATGGGCTACAGTTACAGTACAACAACAAAAAAGAAAGAAACACATTACAGGCATACCCCGCTTTAAGGACACTCACTTTAAGTACACTCGCGAGTAAGTACATGTCGCCCAATAGGCAAACGGCAGCTCACGCATGCGCCTGTCAGCACGTCCTGAACAGCAATACCGGGTCCCTACCTGTACCGAAGCTGTGCGCAAGCGGGGAGACTATAGAGCCTGTTACACATGTGTTATTTACATCAGTTCTGCACATATATGACGATTGCAGTACAGTACATGCATCGATAAGTGGAAAAAGGTACTGCTTCACTTTAAGTACATTTTCGCTTTACATACATGCTCCGGTCCCATTGCGTATGTTAATACGGGGTATGCATGTACTTTCATATACCACTTGTCCTCAAAGTGTACCATTTGCATATTAAATAAGAAACACATAGTGCTGACAGTAAGATGAATTCATTTATGTACGAAGTACAGTTACCAAAACTACTTTGCATATTTCTGCCAAACTGAAAGTTTGTCACAAAGACAGGAAATTGAAATGATGTAAAAAAAAAAAAAAGGAATGCTTAATGTTCGATACCTCGTAGTCAGGTCAGAACTGTGCTTCAAAGGGAGACCGCAACCTGCATGGGTGAAAATGTCAGAGAAATCAACTTACAGCAATGAATATACAGGAATACCGGGAGTTTCCATTTAAAATAGTAAGCTAAAACATTTATCAGAGCCAAGTGAAACAAATGACATACAAATGTAGTGTGTAGTACACTTTAAATAAGTTATGGTGGATAAAAAAAGTGATACAAACCCTCCCCAACACAGCATACAGCAAATGAAAATATCACTGGTTAGCATATTCACATGTCGCATTATCTCCTAACATACAGTGCTTCTACTGCAGCAAGGGATCTGGGACAATTACATGCAAATGAGCACACAGTGTCACCTTTTGCTTCAAATCCATTTTGACATGGACCCCTATCAGCTTATGCCTGCAAAAGTGTGTACTACAAACACCATACAGTTGATCTTCGCCAAAATTCAGAGAAGCGTTGCATTGTATAGGGGGTAAAGTGTTTTTTTCAAGGTTGAGGTTATTTTTCATGGGAAATTTGGGGAGATCTTGCCTACATATGTAATTTTATCCACACTAGCCTGACTTTTTTGTTTTAATATATTCAGCATTTAATTACCTTTAAGGAATATTAGCTAAGCTGCCAATCAATTAGTTTTCCCATGATAAATCAGCAAAGATCCCGCTTCCTCCTGCGTTCACGTAATGGCTGCCTTTCCGTTTCAATCAATCATCCAGTCAGTGAAACTCAGCAGCTACAATGTATTGTCTATGTTATAGTTTGCAGCACAGTCTCCTGCTGGGAACCTTGCAACACTTTCCTGTTTGTCATAACTTGTTGCCAAAATTCTTGCACCGCTGGGGAGGTGTGCTAAAACCAAAGGATGCTCAGTATATGTAAACTCATTGAAAAAAGCATGGAGTTTTTTTTTAAATTTATTTTTTTATTATCTAATGCTACAGAACGGATTTATTTAAAACACACACACACACACACACACACACACACACACACACACACACACACACACACACACACACACACACACACACACACACACACACGAAGGATATTGAATGTTTTGATTGCTTGGCTTTCTCTGAACAGGATTTGTCTGGGAATCTGCACCATGGCAAACGACGGTCACAGAGAAGTCAGGCCGCATCTGTAAGTATGTGGTGTAGGACCTGCTAAGTTGGATCTGCCATGATGTGGTGGCAGACTTTATGCTTTTGGCCACAAATGCTAATTGACCCCGTTTTATCAGGAAAGCAGATGGAGGAAAACCGCAAACAACTTTATAATATACGTATTCAAATATGCTTATATTGCAGATGTGATAGGATATATAAATCGAGTTTTGATCATTGGCATGCTTTGCTATTCTCTATGCTCTTCTCACCTGTCCAATCCGTGTCTAGAAGGCTTTTTGTAGAAGCGGTATCACTCTGGCTCTGCCAATCCGATTGGTTTCTCAATAAACTGTGATTCTCATAGCTCCATTATGCAAACCGTTTCTAAAACCTGGTATTATTTTCATGCCACCTCAAGGGTGGCGAGATTGGTATTGCGAGTTACATCTAGACAGAATGAAGTTAGTTGTGGTGCACAGTAATCAGCCAAAGTTCCATTTACACAACATATGCAGCATAATGTCCTTGATAAAGTGCTGTTGCACGAAACGCGTAGGTGCGTTCATGTTGTCCATTTTTATTGTCTATTAGCCTGCAATAAATATGATCATTTGATTTACCTTTGGAGATTGCCTGGATATTTTTTCCTTCAGCAAATAGAGGTTGGATTCCCTTGGCTGTGCTCTATCGATATTGCTGCTTTCTGAGTTACATCGAGAGCCTGAAATATAGGTTTGGCCGAGAGAAAAACCCACATGTCAAACTGGGGATGAAGTTACAGTAGAACCACCTCAGGTCATTCCGCTTCTAAAGCAACTACAATCCGGGTGTTTGGGCTGTTAAACAATGCGGTTTGTAGCTTTTTATTGATGTGGTTTAGAAGATTGGATTTGCTATAGAGAATAGGGGTTTTTTCTGACATTTTATTCCGTGACTTGTGAACATGCTAAACCATGCGGTTTGTCACTGACATCTTTGGACCTACGAGAATAGGCCCCACAATCTCCTAAAATGAACGTCATTCTAACCACATTGGATTTTAAAGAGAATGAAAAACGTGCTAGAGAATTACAATCTTACTTAATGAACCAGCCCTCAAGGGAATTTCTTGTGGTTTACTCTTGGGAGCATAAGACTAAGACTTTGCAAGTGCTGTAATGTCCAAGATACATGTAAATGAAGCTGCAGACTAGGAAAGGGTAAACTGTTAAAACAAAAGGTTTTATTTACATAGGAGTGAGACATTTCTCAAGTTTCTGCGTGTTTTATGGAAAGGGGTTTTCCCAGACATTAGATATCCAGGCATTCATATGGATTTTCTATGGTTATAAAAATGAATTGATGTCCAATGTTAAAATTACCCAGTGACACTTTCCTGCTACTTGTCTTCAATTTGTGATATTTATGGGTATGTAGGATTAATTTAACAAAATCACTGTTGTGTCTGATCCCTGTACAGTATGTGCTAGGGTTATTTTACACAAATCTACAAATGTAAACTATGTAAATCTTCAGGGGATTTAAATTATATTCCCTTTCATTGACCCTTAGGGTGTCGTTATGAGCTTCCATGAATTTCCCACAAGCTAGCTCTCTAGGGACCCCTATGAACAGTGCACAGAAGAGCCACCACATTCATAAAGGGGGCGAATCATCTGATTTGTGAGAAGAGGCTAGCTAATTTAGATTTGTTTACATTAGAAAAGAGGCATAAAAGAGGGGATATGATAACTATATACAAAAATATTCTGGAGAATACAAGGAGTTTTCAAAAGAACTATTCATCCCACGGGCAGTACAAAGGACTCGGGGCCATCCCTTAAGGTTGGATGAAAGAATATTTTACCAGCAACAGCGAAAAAAGTTTTTTTTTTACAGTAAGGGAAATTCAAATATGGCATTCTTTACCCATGGAGACTGTGGTGGCAGATGCAATCAATATCTTCAAAAAAAGGTTGGACATCTTTATAGAAAGGAAAGGTATATAGGGATATACCAAATAAGTATACATGGGAAGGATGTTGATCCAGGGATTAATTCGATTGCCAATTATTGGAGTCAGGAAGGAATTTATTTTTCCCCTTATGAGATATCATTCGATGATATTTCACTGGGGTTTTTTTTCGGTGACTCAGCAAAGGCTAAGCTCCACCCATTTTCTGCCTGGAGATAGAGAATAGGATATAAATAGGAGGGTGGGAAAAGTCCACCCCCAGATCCCTGGAGGAGAGAAGTAGAGGGGTCTCACCTGTATATTTTAATGTAAATAGGTAGCACAGGGTAGGCAGCCCTTTCTTTCTTTTTATAGGTAGGCAAGTGCCCTTTGAAGTTGGGCTCTCTAGTTTGAGGGAAGCAGAGAAGCATAGGATCACAGAGGGGATGCCTGTGTCCCCTAGGGGTTACCCAAAGTCGCGTCCGGTGTGCAGGATCGTAGTAGTGGATAGCCGGGTCAGGGTAGAAGAATGTAGAATCGTAGGAGGCCGCCGAGGTCGAGGGTTGAAGAGCAGAATGGTCGAGAGTAAGCCGGGGTGCGGGATAAGAGATACTGTAACAGTGGTCTGATGCAAACGAAGCAAGGCAGGGTGCTTGCGACCAGAAAACGTCACAAGGTCTATGCTCAGCCAACTTCCTGGTCGAAGGGCTGAGCCTAAGTAGGAGGACCGACGAATCAGATGCCGGATTGCTGCTGCAGGCAGGAGAGAACCTGGAACCAATCAGGTGGCTAGACTTTGGCGGGGCAGAGTCTGTGATGGATCCTTACAAATAGTATCCTTGGGACCAGTCTAGAGAAGGTATAACTTGGAGCCCCTTGACTCATTGCTTTGGTGAGCACCCCCAAGAAATAATGAGTGGGGCACACTTAAGAGGATCCACCCCTTCCCACCCCAAGCACTGCATACAGTTATGTCAAGAAAGGAAAGCTCCTAATTTGATTTCAATATTGAGACCATAGGGAGTGAGAGTTTTTAATTTGTAAATCCAAAAAGTCTCCCTTTTGCTCAGTTAATATAATGCAAGGTGAATAAGTGAATTCCTCTTTATTTGCTGGTACTGTCCGAATGGGACATTGTCCATCCACCTTCTTCCCGTCTTCCCATTCCCCCATAAAGAGGTTGGTGTTGCTTGGCGCGAACTTGCACCCATGGCGGTACCACACTTTTCCAGGAAAAAATCTCCTCCAAACCAAAAGTAATTATGATCTAAAATAAACTTGATGTCGTTGATTATAAAGTCAATTTGAATATCAAGTAGGTCGTTACTTTTGAGTAGCACATACCGAACTGTTGCACAGCCCTGTTCGTGCTTTATTGAGGTGTCAAATGACGTTACATCGCATGTTGCCATGATATAGTCATCCTCCCAAATTACTTTTATGACTTTTGTGGTATCTCTAATGTGGGATTTTTATATAGTGGCTTATTTTTGGAGAAAAGAATCAATGTATTGAGACAGATTTGAAGTGAGTGAGTCAATCCCCAAAACAATAGGTCTGCCTGGGAGATTGACTATACTCTTATGAATATTCGGGAGGAAGTAGAATATTGGGAGTTTTTGTTGCTCCCTCGTCAAAAATGTGTATTCGTTCTCCTCCAGAATACCCTGATCTCTATCCTTATCCAATAGGTTCGTTAGTTCCACTGTGAACTCGTTGGTAGGGTTTTTGCCCAGTTTTGCATATGTATTTGTGTCACCCAGTAGCCAATAAGCTTCCTCATTGTATTTATCTCGGTCCATTATGACTGTTCCTCCCCCCTTATCTGCCTGTTTTATGACAATGTTTTAGTTGTCTATTAACTCTTTAAATGCTTCCTTTTCTTCTTTAATAAGGTTTTCTTTAGGTCTGTTTTTATTATTTGAAAGTTCCACAAATTCTTTTATAACATCTGGTAAAATACTTCCAGATGGTCCCCCTCGGTGTGTTGAGGGTAGAATGTAGATCTTGGTTTAAAGTCTGAATGGGCAATCATTTTTTCTTGTTGTACTGTGGATATTATGGGGGTAATTACTTCCACTCTAGGTTCTAAATTCCCACCTAGAAAAAACCCTTTTTACAGTAAGTTTCCTTAGGAATTTCTTTGCGTCCACGAAGAGGTCGAAATTGCTCAGTCCCCTCAACAGTCCCTTGGAGATAATCCTATTTTGGGGTTCACTGAGTGGTAATGAACTCAATTTAAATATGTTGTTAGTTACTTGGTTGACCTTTTTGTCCCTCGTTCTTTTCTTCTACCCTCTTTCCTCGGATGTTCTTTCCCCTTTTTGGTTTGTCTTTCTATATTGAGGTACTAACTACCGTTCTCTAAAATATAAGAACATACTCCCATGGTTTTGGATACACCCATATAATCCTAGCACACTGTGAGTAGGCAGCACATAAGAGCCAAGTTTTCTTGTAATTAACATTTTCAATACATCTACACTTAGATATTTCTTTGTGTTCTTTTTTGGATTGAATTTCTCCTATGCTCCCCTTGGATTTTGAAGAATACTTGCATTTTTCTGGGACCAGCAAAGACCGTCCCTACCAGAGGGTCAGAGCAGGGGGTTACTGTATATTTTCATTATAATGTTTTCTACACAACACGATGACTGTTCACTTATTCACCTTGCATTATATAAAGTCACGGATTTGTCACTTGATTCACTACACCTATCACATTGGTGTGTGAGAGCGCCTATTTTTTCACCTCATTGCTTGCACATTTTGTGTATCTAAAATGTTTCTAGTTAAAGTTAGTGTCGGCACTGACTCAGTTCTGGAAGATGTCAGAAGGTCACCTGCTATGGATTGACTTGATTATAATGTTTAGCCCACCTTTTCATCTGCCCAGCAACAGGGGTGGGTAGGTGGGTTATATAAGGCAGGGTTTACTCCCTTATTGCCATGGATTCCCAGGAGGCACCAGAAGAGTGGGGTTCCCTGGATCTCCTAGCCTGTAAGGAGGACATCATTAAATGTTTTTAGTATTAGGGCAGGGTTCCCAGTGTTAGGGCGGGGGGGGAGGGGGCTTAGACACTGGGATTCAAAGAAACTACACTACAGTAGAAAGTGGTTTCCTAACGCAGGGCTTAAAGAAGAAGTCCCGGAAGGCTCTGTCAGGAGTTTCAGGGAGGCAGGTTCCCTGATTTGTCCTGAGCAGGGCAAGAGGCTCTTAGGCCTCGGATATAGTGGGAGCGTGACTGAGCGTATGGCGTCACACGCGCCTGTCGGCCGAGCGATCTGTGGCCTGTGATCAACAGCGATGGGGAGGCGTGGCGAAGGTGTGGCCGTGACATCACGTGAGCGGTTCGCCCTCAGTGACTGAACCGCTCACGTGACCTGCCCGTCGCGTGACAAAATCAATTTTTTATTTGTTGGTTGAAAACGCAGTTGCACCGTCCCGCACACTATGGCCAGCCCCATAGATCCCCTGCATTTTGTTAGAGTCGCACACCATAGCTGTGGCCTCATAGAGAGATGAGCAGCTACAAGTCTCATAGTGGGAGGAATTGGATTCTAAAGTCTTCAAGTACTAAAAACCTGTCCTCTTGCTGCTACCAGTTTCTGTGTTCAATAAACAAATAAAAGTTCTTGGCGTCCTTTTTCTTTTATCCTACTCCTTGCCAAGAGCCAGCACAATCCTACCCAGCACCCTGAGAAGAACAAGGTAAGTGCGCAACACCCATACACCTTTAAGCAGAACTACTACTTAAAGAGACACTACTACAAGTTGGGACTGTTTATATGGTATATTTTTGCATGTTCACACTATATCCTTCATAGGGGGGGGGGGGGGGAGGGATAGATGTGTTACATATACTAACTCATTCAGTTTTGAAACGGATCTCCAATCAACAAAGAAAGGTACTGGAACACGGCAAACACATTAAATCCTGGAATATCAAGAACAAAAACATTATTTCCTTGTACAATAAGTTTTACATACTACACAATGAAATGCTAGGTATATATTTACAGATACTAGTTGTCACATTTATATTTCACAATACATATACTGTATTACCCAAGTATAGAATTGCTAATTCACTATGAAAGAATGTAAACCCTTTTGGGAAGGATAATCTCGTTTCTTTCAATGTTGCTTGAAATACATGGGATGGTTGGAGTATGAGACATAACTGGTTCTCTGACTCATATGGTGCCAATGGAGGGTAATTCCAATACAAAACTCTACCACAATTAGCACCAAATGTCTCGCCACGTGATAGACTCTAGTGAGGAAGTTGTGAGACAACTTCACTCACTGATGTTATACAGTACAAGCTGACAATATCAAAAGTCTGCTAAAGTGTACTCACAATGGCTCAAATATCAAGCTAAAGTTAATGTGGCTCAAAGGGAAATCAGGATGCTGGCAAAAATAATACTTAACCATTTCACTCCAGTTTTACTACACAACAACAGGGCCACCAAAAGAAATCATTGGGCCCAGGACAAATGAAAGGAGACCCCAATACATCTAAAAAAGAGAACAATCCATTAAAAAACAAACAAAAAAAACATATAAAAAAAACAACCCACCCCAATACATATAAAAAATACCCCAACCCATATAAAAATACCCCCAAGCCCCCCAATACATATAAAAAATACCCACAAGCCCCCCAATACATATAGAATTCCCTGAATACATATAAAAATACCCCCAAGCCCCTCAATACATATAAAAATACCCCACATATTCCCAGCATGCTTTAACTCCAACACCCCCCACATTATATATATATATAAATATATATATATATATAATGTAAAGTTTGGCAGCGCCTGTATGTGTACCAGCCTCCCAGCAGACTCTTAATAACACACAGATCGTCAAAAATGGTTAACACAGATGACCTGTATCAAATGTAATTATATATAATATATAGGGGCCTATTCAGTAAGCATTCATAAGCCACTTATCAAGCACTTATCACCCAAAATGCCAACTGCTATTCAGTAAGCGGTGATAAGTGGGTGATAAAAGACGGAATCGCTCAAAAAAAATTGGTCATAAAAAAAATCACAGAGGCAGCGGTGATAAGCCACTTATCACTACTTTTCGGCATGTTCATAAACTCGTGCAATTCTAGTAGCAGTGATCTGGCTATGAACGCCTATCACCGCTCTAGAATGGTGATTTTATCACAAAATCCTCACGCCAGAAAAAGTTGGCGTAAAGGTGTTGGAAATCTGCAGAGAAGCGGCATAGGATTGACACCGGGAATCTCTGGAGCTGATATCCATTAATATTAGCACCAGAGACCCCTGGCATGAACCCTATGCAATACAAATGCATTTACAGTAAACTTAATTACCATAACGGATAGCCTCAGGGACCCCCTTCTTCCCGAGATACAGGTCCCGTTATGGGGGACCAGTATCTCCTATGCATTTAAATGTCCGTGTCACGTGACCATGCGAATAAAATGCATAGGAGATACCGGCACCCCATAACGGGGCCTGTATCTCGGGAAGTAGGGGGTTCCTGAGGCTGAAACCAATGCGGTTCAGCTCAGTAGACCCCCTGCTCATCTAAACTATTAACAAAATTAAAATTTATACACATACATTTCGGGAGATATTTGCACAGGGAGAGACAGCTCTCTCAGAGCAGCTTTCTCTGCAGCAGATACAACTCACCGGGTAAGGCCTTTTCAGAGGGTCGTTCATCAGATCACCGGCTTATCACCCGTTTTGTGAATTTTGCTATGACAGCAAATGAAGGCTTTCTGAATACCGTGATAGCAACACCCAAAAAAACATAATTTTAAATGCCCTGGTGATAATTTTTATCAACCCTCTCTGAATGAGGCCCATAATGTGAACTCGGATGGTAGTTAAATATGGATGGTGAGTGTGAAAGTGTGAAAAAAATAAAGAAAAATATATAAAAAAAACATAAAAAATGATGAAAAAACACAAAAATGTATAAAAATCTATAAAAACCAAGACTATATGAAAAAATTATATATATAGAAAAATATAAAATTGTGTTCCTTCACTTGATGATGGATATTCTTTGTCAGGAAATTAAAACGTCCGGGCAGCTTCTTCTTTGGGGTCAACAACCTCCCAGCGAATTCTAGTAGAGAAAAAAAGAGAAGAAGCGCCCGATCCATGTGTAAAATCCAAATACAAAATTTTAATAAAAAATGACAAGACAAATGCACATTCACAATTTGTCAATGCAATATAAGCATTGTGTGGGTAAACCCATGCTCCAACATGTAGCCTGCTCGCCGACCGCTTGCTCCGTTATGTCAGACCTCACTGCTGCCGGTGTGTCACGATGAAATCCGTTACCGGAAGAAACACGTAGGCCACGTGGTTTCACGGAACTACGGTGGTGGACTAGCTCATACGTCTTTTGCCAGAAAGGGGAAGACTTACCCTGAGCCGCATGCAATACTCAACACAACCTGCCAGGAACCACAGGCTGTTCATCTGAGTTGCCGGAGGGACTGGGGATATATTAAGAGTTCCTGGTTACTCTGAAATAAAAGGAAGAATAGACAAAATATGGTGAAGTATGTTTTTGTAATGGTCAATGCGCAAAAGTAGATCACTACTTACAAAGTAGCAGATGTAAACAAGCATATAGGATATAAAATCCTCTCCGTCCTGCTGCCTGGAGCGATAATCCGCCTCCTCTCCACGTGGGACGCCGAGATTCTCTGTAGTGGATTTCCTCCGAATGCAGCTGCCCTCCTGAGCTTCCTGGTTCCTCCTCTGATGTCGCGAGACTGAACTGCTGACGTCACTCGGCCGGAATAACAGCCGCAACTTGAAGATAATGTCCAGGGGCGCTCAAATATGGGGGGATTATGATAGGTGTAGATATTGGATAGGGGATGCTGAGAGTTGTCTTAAAGCCTCCACCCTGAAGATGAAGTCCTAGTTACAGGACGAAATGCGTAGGGTGGAGGCTTTAAGACAACTCTCAGCATCCCCTATCCAATATCTACACCTATCATAATCCCCCCATATCCGAGCGCCTCTGGACATTATCTTCAAGTTGCGGCTGTTATTCCGGTCGAGTGACGTCAGCAGTGCAGTATCACGACATCAGAGGAGGATCCAGGAAGCTCAGGAGGGCAGCTGCAGTCGGAGGAAATCCACTACAGAGAATCTCGGCGTCCCACGTGGAGAGGAGGTGGATTATCACTCCAGGCAGCAGGACAGGGAGAGGATTTTATATCCTATATGCTTGTTTACATCTGCTATTTTGTAAGTAGTGATCTACTTTTGCGCATTGACCATTACAAAAACATACTTCACCATATTTTGTCTTTTCTTCATTTTATTTCAGAGCAACCAGGAACTCTTAATATATCCCCAGTCCATTCATGCTCATTTTTCATTGTTTAGTTAGCAGTGTGCGCCAATGTTCTCCCTTTCCCATATATATATATATATATATATATATATATATATATATATATATATATATGTGTGTATATATATATATATATATATATATATATATATATATAGATGTGTATATATATATATATATATATATATATATATATATATATATATATATATATATATATAAAAAAAACACAACGGAGCAAATATCATAAACAAAACGTCCTCAAACAAATAAAAATACTGAATTAAATAAAATGAAACAAATATACAAACTTGATAGTCCAAGGATATAATTAGTCCAATCTTCCAACAAAGGAGAACCTTCTAGCCAGAAATCCTAGCGGGGGGCAGCCGAATCCAAAAGGAAGAATCACTTCCATAGACTGAAATGAGATTAAAAAAAAAGAAAAAGTGCACCCCCTAGTGCATTATCTTCATGATAGAGAAGATAATAAATTTAATAAAATAGAAGTGGAAGACAATGCACACTTACAAAATATATAAAAACAACATTCACATAAAGGTTTCTTTAGGAGACTGAATTCACCAGCCGGTGATGGAATAAGGGGGCACACCCAACTCACTGCGACCTCATTCAGAAGATGGTATCTCCCACACAGTGTGGAGCTCGTGCTTGATTGTATAAGCACGGCCCAGGATACCAGCGGGGTCCTTCGCCTTCCGACAGGCAGTATATAGACACTCGTGTAGGGCTCGTGTTTGTTGGTAATAACACAGCTGGGTCAGCAGCGTGGTCCTTCACCAACTGGCAGGCATAAACCAGGCACCCAAAAGTAAAGTCTCTCAGGATTTGCGCGGAAATACCGCCAGAGTCTTTATATAATATATATATATGTATATAATGTGGTGGGTGTTGGAGTTAGAGCGTGCTGGGAATGTGTGTGTTAATTTAGTTCCTGACTGGCAACAGTTGTTTGGAGGTAAGTTTGCCCCTCCTCCCAGAGCTCACCCCTCCCCACCTTTTTAACTTGGGAGGTTCTAGCATTTTGCTGAATGGACAGGACTCACTGTGGTTGTTTCCCCTCATACAAAAGTAAATGGAAAGGTTCACAGTTTAGTGTTAGGACCTGCATTAATTTTGGTTATACCTTGATGTTGGTATGCAGGCTTATGAAGCTTTGGCCAAAGGGTTTAACTAAATAACCAAGTAAATATTATTATTATTGAAGTACTTACATTTTATACTTATTACTTTATGTTTTGTCAATTGGATGTAGCATTGGGCACCCCTGTCTTTTGTTTGTATATAAAAATACTCCCAAGCCCCTAATACATATAAAAATTCCCCCAGACCCCTTAATACATATAAAAATACCCCCAAGCCCCCCAATACATATAAAAATACCCTCAAGCCCCCCAATACATATCAATAATACCCCCAAACCCCCCAATACATATAAAAATACTCCCAGGCCCCTCAATACATATAAAAATACCCCAACCCCCTCAATACATATAAAAATACCCCCAGTCCCCTTAATGCATATACAAATACCCCCAAGCCCCCCAATACATATAAAAATACCCTCAAGCCACTCGATACATATAAAAATACCTCCAAGCCCCCCAATACATATAAAAATACCCTCAAGCCCCCCAATACATATAAATAATACCCCCAAACCCCCCAATACATATAAAAATACTCCCAGGCCCCTCAATACATATAAAAATACCCCAACCCCCTCAATACATATAAAAATACCCCCAGTCCCCTTAATGCATATACAAATACCCCCAAGCCCCCCAATACATATAAAAATACCCTCAAGCCACTCGATACATATAAAAATACCTCCAAACTCCCCAATACATATAAAAATACCCCAAGCCCCTCCATACATATACAAATACCCCCAAGCCCCTCAATACATATCAAAATACCCCCAAGCCCCCCAATACATATACAAATTCCTCCAAGCCCCCCAATCATATACAAATTCCCCCAAGCCCCTCAATACATATAAAAATACCTGCAAGCCCCCCACTACATATAAAAATACAGACTTATCTTGGGTCAGGCCATGCCCGGTGTCTGCGGGGTCCACTGGCTGGGGGGGCCCCGGCCGTCCGGCACTGCAAATTTCCCCCGACTTTTGGCCAGGCCGGGCCTCCCAGCCTGCGGGCCCGGGACAACAGCCCCGCCAGACCCCCCCTGTTGGTGGCCCTGCTTAACAATGTCTCATAGTGCATTCTAATGATCTTTTGCAACTATTACTGGCTAGCTATTGTAGTTATATTTGGAGACTGCATTTTAAAAGTGAAAACATATTCTCAATTGGCAGGTAAGCAAATACACCATTTAATTTAGGGTTGGGCACATGAATAAGATGAAGATAAGAATGGTACCCAATTGAATTACTATACAATAATATATACTACTATAATAGTTCACCGCTGTAACTTAAATACTAAAGCTTTTAGAGGTAATTAGTTGTAGGCAGAACACCACACAGTACAGATCTTTTTAGAATATAAATAGATGTAATTGTATCATGTTTATTGTGAGCTTTAACAAAAAATATACTGCACCGACACACTTTATTCGAGCAAATACCCGGTATGTACCTGGCAGATACCTGGAATGCGCCGCTCCTCACCTCTGACAAGCCCCGTTGCATTTGCCTTCCCAGCCTGGGTTCATGCCTGGCTGATGGGCGGCTGATCTGTTAAATGATAATGATTAGGATTTAATAGGCTGCAATGCTTCGCGTGTCTACCAGATGGCATAAATTCATGAATTGTAATGCAGTATATATATATGTACTGTGCAGTATTGCAGCCAACGGGAATAAAATGCTTCAATCCCTGCCGGAAAATAACTCAATGCACTCGGGCAGAAAACAGTCACAAACCTCAATACACCCGGGTATACCCGAATTCGTGGGACTAGCCGAGCTCGAATAAAGTGTGTCGCCAGTGTATGTGTTGAGTCAACTAAATTGTTAATTTTTCTTAATGTGTAGCCATGCTCCTTATTGACTATTTACTGTAGCATTAATGATGCCAAACAATAAAAACCCACCATAGTAGCCAAGAATATAAAACATGGAAAGCAGGGGAATTGTTTCTGTGTGCTGTGCTGTTATTTTGAGTATTTAATAACTACGACCTTTGTCCTAATGGAGTGTCAGGCAAAGTAATCTGGTTTCGGAACAGAATACTAGGGGTCATGTACCAGGACAAAACTGGTGCAAAAACACTACACCAGATTTATCATGCAAGAAAAACCTATTGGAATATTTTTTTTCTTGGTAAATTTAGTGTAGGTTTTTGCCCCAGGTTTTGCAGCCTTGCAACATTCATAAATGACCATCTAAATGGCATTCACGGAACAGGAAGTGAACCATACTGCATTTCAAGGAAATCCAAGGTGTTGTTTACTAAAGTCTCCCAATTTCAAACTGGGCTCAAACAGTACAAGAGAACAGCACCTAATTTAACAAAGGGGAAACCCAACTGCTTTCAGTAGGATTCCTTTCCTTGTATAAATATTGTGCTGTTTTTACATGTGTTTTGCTCCACTTTTTCAGCTCAGAGACTTTAGTAAATAAATCCTAATGTGATCTAATAGATTTCAAAGTCTTGCCTTTGGCAGATATTCCTATATGAGCCAAAATGATACTATATTAACACAATTTAAAATTCCTGTTTCCCTCCACTAAAATAAAGTATTTAAAGGCACCTGTGGGGAAATGGTCTATTAAGACCTTTCTCCCTCTATTACAGAGGTAAATGAGAAGTTTCACAGTTAGTAATAGGACCTGCAGAGAGGTCATGCCTTGGCGTGGCTTCAGGCTTATAACGCTTTGGCCAAAGAGTTTTACTAAATGACCCATGCTTATGAGAAGACAAACAGATACTGTAAGTATTTAACTATATACTGTGTCATTTGTATGTTGCATTGGGGCTTTTTGTTTTTTTTGCTGTATACTGTATATTTGGTCACACTCAATAGCACTCCTTTTGACATGTATATATATAGATACACAGAGGTATCTGTACCGTGTTAGCCTAGTTTAATAATCAAAAACATATAGTCGATACCGTTCTGTGGCTAACGAAATGCTTTTATTTGTGCGACCTTTCGAGATACACTGATCTCTTCTTCGGGCGATGTTACAATGGATAAAGCAAGAACATTTTTTACTTTCAAACAGGACAGCCTGCCAGCGATGTGATGCTTCTTTCACCGGAGTCATCGATACACCGCGGCTGAGCTCAGGGATGGAGTCATCTCTTAGCGCTTTGATCCACTCCTTCACATTGTGCGTTACGACGTGTTTTGTCACGTGAGTGACTTCCTCAGGGGTTGATTGGCTCACAGCAGTGATGGGCTTAAATAGTCAGTATTGCCGCGCAATAGAAAGCACAGAGTCTAAAAATCAGCTGTTGCCCATGATTGCTGTGAGTGAGCAAGGAAAACAGCACATAACACAGCGTTAGTGAGCTTTGCATCAGATATGAACAATCTAAATAGCTTTGGAAATTGCAAGAGGAGATCTGTTAAAATAATCTAAAATTGTAAATGCAAAAAAATGGGGATCAGCGTGGATTGCTGCATTAATATGCTGCTAAATGTCTTCTTCTTACTATTTATTATTTTTCTAAGTACTATAAATATTTTACGATTATTGTAGTTTATTATATTTATAGTGAATTACCTATGTTTAAAATAGTAAAAAAGAGGGGGGTATGACCCCAAAGAAGTACTGATGCTACCAATACTTGCTGTACAAGTTAAGCAGTCCTAAGTTTCCTGTGTGCAAAAACGGAGGTAACCAACACTAACAGCAGTAAATAAAGTCACAATAATGAACAGGAACGCACGTGTTAAAGACTAACCGGGGTGGGGGCTAATAAGCAGTGACTGATAGAAGTACAAGGTTACACATAGTGATTTATGCAGCAGAGTAAGTCACGAAGAAACAGAGACTGCTACCCTTACCAGACCCCGTGTCACACGGCGTGTGCCCGTCTCCACTGACTGGAATCCGTGAGTTCCTCCAAGAATGCTAGTGTAGGGCTCTCCTCCCTGCTGTAGTGCGGGCTGGGTGCTCCTGCCGATCCGGTAAGTAAATGAAGCAAAGAAGAATCAAGTATGAGTAATGAATTTGGATAATGTCATCAACCTTTCTGGAATTGAACTGTCCTTAGATCAATTGACGCTTCTTAATAAAGGTCTGGGGTTTGCCCCCTACACAGGACTTTCATCTGTTTCAGACTGTAATAGACCTGCAAAAATTTACCAGGAAGCTATCTTTGAAAAAATTATTTGGTTCTAAGAACTTATTTGAGGCTCCAGGAATTAACAATCCTTTATCTGATTTAGCATCTACGAGTTTAAGTGAAGATTTGCATACAGTATGACTAATGATAATGATATGTTTAGTTTCAAAGAATGTTGTGTACTATCTGATATGAATGCTTTACTGTACACACAGGGAGAACACACAAACACAGGTTCACAACCATTTTTTGGTAGCATAGACTCAGGCCTTCGTAAAAAATCTATCTTTTGTCCTAATTACAATAGAGGACCTGCTATAGTCACCTTTGAACGTCTAGTAGAGCGAGATCTACGTTTGTTGGCACGAGGATTTTCTTGTTCTCATATACAGTCCAATAATTTAACATATACAGAAATGTTACAATTAGATCAACTGAAAAAGAATCACAATATAATTTTGAAGAATGCTGATAAGGACGGGGCCCTGGTAATTTTGCCTCATGAGCAATATAAAAACGAAGCATTAAGACAACTGAGGGACCACCTCTTATCAGCATCTTAAAAGCGATCCTACTCCCAGGTTCATGAAAGAACTTGAGGAAGTTATTGAATTTGGTAGGATTTTGACCGTTTTTAATCAAAAAGAACGTGAGTACTTGACCTGTCCACATTCCGTGATACCGGTATTCCACCATCTCCCAAAGATCCATAAATCGCTAGTTGACCCTCCTGGTCGGCCAATAGTGGCGAGCATTGGATCTTTGGGAGATGGTTTATCGCGGTATGTGGAAAGCTTTCTACAACCATTTGTGTTTCAGTTGCCCTCTTTTGTTCAAGATTCAGCAGACCTCATTGTCAATCTGCAGAGTATCCAGTGGAAAAAAGAGTACAGGTGGGTCACACTTGATGTGATCTCACTGTACTCCATTATTAAACATTCACATGGTCTAACAACCATTAGTCATTATTTAGACTTGTCTGAATTATTACTTTCACATTGCACTTTTTTATTAGAATCTATTTTTTTCTACTTACTCACAATTATTTTTTAATCGATGCACAGTTTTATTTACAGTTATTAGGCACAGCTATGGGCACGAGTTTTGCACCATCATATGCAAATTTATTTATGGGTTATTGGGAAACACTTCATTTATCACATTAATAATCTTTTTAGGGATCATATTATTTTTTTATAAAAGATATATTGATGACCTTATTATGATTGGGGATGGTGATACACACACACTCACTTCTTTTATTCAACAATTGAACACTAATGATTTAAATATTCGGTTCACTTTTGAGCAGAATATGCACCATATTCATTATCTGGATATACTTTTGTACATTGACAATGACATGGTCATTCAAACTGAGATGTATAGAAAGCCTAATTCTCGGAATACGCTCCTATGTGCCCAAAGTAACCATCCACGCTCCTTAGTCAGGAGCATCCCTAAAGCACAGTTTTTGAGACTGAAGAAATTGTGTTCTGATAATGAGTCATTCCTTTCTCAGTCTAAAGATATGGCGGAAAGATTTATATCTAGAGGCTATAAGGAAATCGATGTTAAAATAGCATTTAATTATGTGGCCTCTATAGACAGAAACACACTTTTGATAAAAAAAGAGTCAAGAGTCAGGAAGAATTGGTCTCGGAAATTCTTTAATAATGAGAATAGGAGTCCTTACTTCATAGCGACTTATAGTCGCCAATCAAAAGCCATTCGTGACATTGTGTCAAAACACTGGCACCCTTTATTGTTAGATAAAGATATCTCACCTGTTATTCAAGGAGGACTTAAGTTCACTTATCGTAGAGCTAAAACATTAGCATCCCATTTATCCTCAAGTCTCTTTGACTCACGGTCTATTTTTCCCCAAGTAAGAGGTATATCTAAAAGGGTTTTTTACTTGTGGCAAATGCTCTTTTTGTAAATTTGCTGTACCTACTAAGGTAGTTCGTTATAACAATTCCAAAACATATTACATTCGGAATTTCTTGAATTGCAATACTATGTTTGTAATTTATGTTCTAAACTGTGGGTGCGGTTTAAAATACGTAGGCCGTACCATAAGACCTGTAAAAAATAGAATTGCCGAACATGTACGTCTCATTAGGAGGCGAGATTTGACCCACCCAGTGGCCAGACACTTTGCAGAATGTACTAGGCGTGGCATTGACAATTTCACTTTTTTTGCAATAGAACATATTCCTTGCCATCCTAGGGGTGGCAATAGGGAAAATACTCTTAATAATCAGGAAATGTACTGGATACATACTTTAAACACCTTGCACATCCATGGTATCAACTTGGACTGGGAACTCCAGCACTTTCTCACTGATTGATTTGTCTGGGGAACATGTTTTAAACAAATTGTTTATATGTTGCAATAATGTATATATTTATTTTGACATTTCTGCTACATTGTTCTGATTATGTTACCACCTTTGAACCATTGCTTATATATATGTAATTACACTGTCTTACTCTCCTTATCATTATGGTATATATTATTATTATTATAATAATTAATTTATCATTTAATAGTATTTCATATTATCTATATGAGTTTTTTTCTTATATCATTTATAAGAGGTTCTTAGTGATGAAAGTTGTTTTTATATTACTTTTACAGTATTTTTATACTTTATATACTTCATGTTTTTTCTTCCTTTTTTTCTTCTTTCCTCTGGTCATTTTTTCTTTTTTCTTTTTCTTTCCTTTTTCCTTTTTCTTTTCTCTCCCCCCCCCCCCCTCTTTTTTCTATCCTTCTTAGGTTTTTAATCATTGGTGTTTGTTATTTACTTACCGTGTTTTTATCTAGTATCTCTATTTAGATTAGTCTGGACCATGGTTTTGTGTTTACATTAATTAGTGCTATTATTCAGCATCTGCGCTAATTTAGTTTAGTCCAATAGGAGCATAGTACTATCTATACAGGTATACCTGTGAGTCTGGGAATCATCTCTTTGATAAAGTCCCTTCGCGGGACGAAACGCGTTAGAGGTTTTTTCCTGTTCACCATTTTGTACCAATAAAGTTTTTTCTATACTAACGCTTGGTTGAGCCCTATGGAGTTTTTACAGTGACCGTCGGAGTTTCTTCTTTGCTTCATTTATGTATAAAATATGCAACACATTTCAGACAATTCATTAAAGTGCAAGCAAATCTCTCTCAAATGGAAGACAATTTGACACAATGGCACAAATACCCGCATGGGGAACTGAGAGAAGGGAGACGCAGTGAGTGGCGCCAAGAAACACCAGGCAAAGAATGGAGAGGCGCCAGCTATTTGAGAGGCTCATATTGATCTTTACACGAGTGTAATGGCTTTATCTTTCTAGTAAATTAAGAAAGTTGTTGAATGCACTAGTGGAGGCCCTTTTTGCTCTCTCTTGTAGATAAGCTAGATACCAGTGCCGGATTAAGGGTTTCGTAGGGCCTAGGCACTAGGGCTTGTAAAGGCTTTTAACTACTAATATATATATATATATATATATATATATATTAGAAAGGGACAATTTTATAATATAAAAGACTAAAATCCTCAAAAAAAAGTGTAGTACAGTCAATAAACAATTATTTTATATATATATATATATATACATATATATATTTTATATATATATACATATATATATACATATATATACACACACATATATATATATATCTATATATATCTATATATATATATAGATATATATATATATATATACAGTGTTCGACAAACCTATACATTTGCTCGCCCCGGGCGAGTGGATTTAACATCGTGGCGAGCTCCTATTGGCTCAAGCAGCACACGTGTGGTACTAGGTGGCGAGTAGATTTTTTTGTCCGGCGAGTAGATTTTTGGGTGATTTGTCGACCACTGAATATATATATATATGCAAATATAGCTGTGTGCTCATCTGCATGACTTAGGCAGGTCTGCAACCCCGCCTTTCCCCATTATCACCCAGCATACAGCACTTCCACTGCAGCAAGGGATTCTGGGAAATGACATGCAAATGAGCACACAGTGTCACTTTTTGCCTCAATAACCATTTTTAACATGGTTCCCTATAGGCTTAAGCTTGCTGCATGGTCACAGCTTTTTATAATATATATATATATATACAAAACACAAAACCCCAGCAAGCTCTTTTTGGGAACCCCTGAGCCCCCACAAAATATATATATGTATATAAGTGTCAAAAAGGAGTGCTATTGAGCATGGCATATGTATACAACAGACGACAGAGAAGCCCAATGCTACATCCAACATGACAAAAATACACAGTAAAATACTTATATATTCTCTTGAAAAAGGGTAATTTACATTAACCCTTTGGCCAAAGCGTTGTAAGCTTGCGAGCCCCGACAAGGTAGACACCTGTTCGCAAGTCCTAATACTACCAGATAAAATACTAATATACCTCTATTAGGATTAAAATTCTCATTTACCTCTATTAGGAGGGAGAAAGACCAACATTGGATCTATATCCAGTAGAATGAAAGGACCTACTAACTTGGGAAGTGGGGAGGGACGGGCTTAAAACCTGGGAAGGATGAGCCACTAACCTCAGGAGTCCTGAGCACCGGACGTGGGGCAAAGGAAGACACTGCAGCGCGGCGCGGAAGTTTATTGCGTGTACCGGAGTGGTCTCTCATGTGAGTGTACTGCTGCTCACTTTTTACTTCAATAAATTACACCCGTATACATTGATGTGTGGTACATTTTGATACATTTGTGGTACAAATTACACCCTTGTATACGTATATACTACTGTGCGAGCCATGGAAGATTCTTATAAGGACGCAGATGAGTGTTTGGCGTCAGACTGTTGAGCGCCATAAAGGAAAGGTCTTTGATGACAGCTGGCATCTGTGAAAGATACCATCACCTCTGTCTAGTACCACACTTGGCCGTGTGAGTACACTGATATATATATATTTTTATTCCCTTCACTACTTCCTACATTGAGTGTTGTCAATTGTGTGACAGGGACATCTCTTGATTCCCTTTAACTTGCATTGCGCCCCCCTATTCTTCTTTTTACATATACATATACAGTGTTTGACAAATCACCCAAAAATCTACTCGCCCAACCAAAAAATCTACTCGCCACCTAGTCCCGCCCCCAACCCCGCCCCTAGTCCCGCCCCCAACCCCGCCCCTAGTCCCGCCCCCAACCCCACTTTAAAATAAAATATACAAATAAAATACATTTAATAAATTTCTAGTCAGAACAACATTCGTTTTTGACATAAATGTATTTATTGTATTACATTATACTACAGTGTGTGTGTGTGTGTGTGTGTGTGTGTGTGTGTGTGTGTGTGTGTGTGTGTGTGTGTGTGTGTGTGTGTGTGTGATCTAGAAATAAAAGCCAGGTGTGAATGACTAGTTTCCTGAACCCCTTAACCAGTGTCTGTACGTCCCCACTTCACAATATCTAAAGCAGCAATCCCGCCTGGGATCTTACCTGATCCGCAGTCCCTCAATGTCCAGGTACCCACATTCCCGCAATGTTATACATTGGAGGGGAGGTGTTCCCTACCTGTCTTCTGGGTTAGGGGGGATCCGATGTTTCCTGTGTGAAGCTTGAGTCAGATCTGGAAGAAAGCAGTATAGGTTATTTCGGTGTAGTATAGGACAGTTAAGATATACAGGGTAAATAAGATATCCAGATCCAGAGTGAGAGACAGACAGAGTGTGGGGGAGAGAGACAGAGAGAGTGTAGATGAGAGAGACAGGGAGAGTGTAGAGGAGAGAGACAGGGAGAGCGTAGAGGAGAGAGACAGGGAGAGTGTAGAGGAGAGAGACAGGGAGAGTGTAGAGGAGAGAGACAGGGAGAGTGTACACGAGAGAGACAGGGAGAGTGTAGAGGAGAGAGACAGGGAGAGTGTACAGGAGAGAGACAGGGAGAGTGTAGAGGAAAAAGACAGGGAGAATGTAGAGGAGAGAGACAGGGAGGGGAGAGAGACAGGGAGGGGAGAGAGACAGGGAGGGGAGAGACAGAGAGAGGAGAGAGAGAGAGAGAGAGAGAGGAGATAGGGGGGGGACTGACTGATGGGGGGGAACTGGGTGAGGAGATGGTGACTGACTGGGTGACTTTGACTGACTAGGTGGGGGGGGGTGACTGGGGGGTACCTCTGGTGTCACACACACACACACACACACACACACACACACACACACACACACACACACACACACACACACACACACACACACACACACTCCCATATAGACACACACACACACCCATATACACACACACACCCATATACACATATACACACACACACACACACACCCATATACACACACACACACACACACGCATATACACACACACGCATATACACACACACACACACATACACACACACACACCCATATACACACACACACACACACACCCATATACTGTACACACCCACACCCATATAATGTACACACACACCCACACCCATATACTGTACACACACACACACACCCATATACACACACACACACACACACACACACACACACACACACACACACACACACACACACACACACACTCCCAAATATACACACACACACACTCCCATATTCACACACACACTCCCATATACACACACACACACACACACACACACACTCCCATATACACACACACACACACACACTCCCTTATACACACACACACACACACACACACACACACACACACACACACACACACACTCCCATATATACACACACACACACACACACAAACACCCATATACACACAAACCCATATACACACACACCCATATACACACACACACACACACCCATATACACACACACTCCCCCATATACATACACACACACACACACTCTCTCTCACTCTCACTCTACACAGATGAGGGGGGGGTCGGAACAGAGGAAAGGCTGTGACCAGCACCACCACCTGCTCCCCCCCTCCTCCCACGCAGACAGCGGGAGCGCCGGGGACAGAGGTGGGGGGAAGAAACCCCCCGCTTCAACCTCCATGCAGGCAGCGGGAGCACCGGGCACGTGGGGGGGATAGGAGGGAAGCGGGAACCGGAGGGACATCCCCGCTCCCATCTCCTGCCCCGCGGGCTGTCACGCGGTGACAGGGGGAAGTGGGAACTGGAGGGACATCCCCGCTCCCATCTCCTGCCCCGCGGGCTGACATGCAGTGACAGGGGGAAGCGGGAACCGGAGGGACATCCCCGCTCCCATCTGCTGCCCCGCGGGCTGTCACGCGGTGACAGGGGGAAGCGGGAACCAGAGGGACATCCCCGCTCCCGTCTCCTGCCCCGCGGGCTGTCACGCGGTGACAGAGGGAAGCGGGAATCGGAGGGACATCCCCGCTCCCATCTCCTGCCCCGCGGGCTGTCACGCGGTGACAGGGGGAAGTGGGAACCGGAGGGACATCCCCGCTCCCATCTCCTGCCCCGCGGGCTGACATGCAGTGACAGGGGGAAGCGGGAACCGGAGGGACATCCACGCTCCCATCTGCTGCCCCGCGGGCTGTCACGCGGTGACAGGGGGAAGCGGGAACCAGAGGGACATCCCCGCTCCCGTCTCCTGCCCCGCGGGCTGTCACGCGGTGACTGAGGGAAGCGGGAATCGGAGGGACATCCCCGCTCCCATCTCCTGCCCCGCGGTGACAGGGGGAAGCGGGAACTGGAGGGACTGTGACGGGGGGAGCGCCGGGGACAGGAGAACACCCCCGCAACCACCTCCATAACTGCGGGCAGCGGGAGCGCCGGGGACAGGGGGTAAGGCACAGATTATACTTACTGTGTCCTCTATGGAAAAAAAAAAAAAGAATGGCCGCTTGTTGGGGGCGGGCTCATATAGAGCCTGGCCGTGCGCCCACAAAGCCTGGGAGCGCGCACCAATCAGCTGTCAGGTAGGGGGAGTTTTTTTTTTTTTTCACCGCGGGCAGGGAAATTTCAGTGCGAGCAGGGAACTTTAAAAAAACAAACACATGTGCTGCTTGGGCCAATATTTACTCGCCTGGAGGTTAAATCCACCCGCCCCGGGCGTGTAGATGTATAGGATTGTCGAACACTGTATATATATATTGTTACAAACGCCCCTCTTTTGTAGCGCTGAAGTCTGTCTGGGTTCTTCCCGACACAGTCTTCTAGGGTTATTTATACAAAAACAGGATAATGCAAATTATTACATTGCTTAACTCAGGCTTCTGCCTGCTTTATTTTCATCCAAATAAGGGACTGCAGCTTTAACATGTGTAGGTTAGAGGCACTCAGACATTTTCATTCAGCGGTTCACTTATATCAGTGTCATAGTATTTCCCACACTGTTATTTCAAGTAACAAGAAACCAAATTATATAAACAAAATCCTATCCCTTTCAGGGATCTAACTACACATCATAATCAGCCCCTAACTGCTGCTGGGCCAACTAACCTGGTTCCCCAGCTTAAAACAATGCCCTCTCATTTAGGGTCACTAGATACAGCATAGTCTTTTAGAAACAGCAATACATATTTGTTTGTCTTATATGTTCGTGGTGGGAACTCGGTCCCAATTGTCCAGGCAAATCCTCTAGTACCGTGATACTTGGAGGGGCCGTCCACCCCGAAACTGGATGCAGGGGAGCAGCGACACCCCCAGCCTCTAAGGAGAGAGACTGAAATGCAAACCTCTCTGCTCTAAATACCTGTGCAAGTGATTAGAAGAGCAGGTGAGGGAGAACTAGACCCATTGTAATCTGTGGTCTGGATTTTCCATCCAGCAGCCTGAGTTAATGTGAAGCTGTGGAATGGATCATTTTTAACTATTCCTGCACGTTCTGACCTAAAACCGGGCAGAAAGCTGCCTAACATCATTGGACTATGTCACAATATATATATATAATAGAAAAAAAGAAAGAGAAGCCCAAGCTCCAGAGCATGATACTGTATGAATAAATGTAATAAAACAAAATAGAAAAACTCTTTGACATCCACTCGCAAGAGAACAGATTAAAAGAGCATGTACGAGACACAATCTCTGTTGTTATGACGTTAACGGCAAGGGTATACAGCAGGTCAGGTAACCAGTAAAGCGGAAGTCCTCAGTTAAATGTGCTGTATAGTGAAAGATAGTTCTCACGCTGCCAGTGTCCCAATAGGCTTATAGGCACTCCGGAGCGCGACCCCAGGATGCCAGAAAATGCTGGCCGAATGCAAGATGGAGAGCGCCTGGCTTACAATGCGGGACAAACAGCCTGGAATTGCCGAGTAGTAGCAGGGGCTAGCGTGTATAGGCTTCCTCGTGGATATGCGACCGAACTCAGGTGACATCAGTACGTCCAATGTGGCGTCCCGACGCGTTTCGTCACGTGATGTGACTTTTATATATGTATAAACAAGAAAATGATCGGCGCTGAATCTATAGATAACTTTGTGTACCGTGTTGAAATAGATGTAATATATCCAAAGTGAAAATGGTGCAATCTATAAATGTGAAACTATAAAGGGAATTAATTAGAATCCTATTAAGGACTGAGACTCTATATGAATATATATGGCTATCAAAACGAAGACATAACCATAAACCGAGTCACAGCAGCTTCTAGTTGGATATAACCACAGCCAAAATTATTTATATAAGAAAAAACAAAGAAGCGCATGCTCAAAAAAAGCATTGAAATTTAGCAAACCGTATAAAAATGGAGAATGTTCTCCATTGAGAGTTAATGTCTCAATAGAATGGTGAATGTGTACATATTGAATTACCTAATACTTGTACAAGACAAAACATGTATTGTGCGCTGGACTGACCACAATTGCACAATAGTCCAATAATTAATGGCCAGTAGTGTCATGGAACAAGAACTACATTTCTGACTCACCCCCCTCTCTCCTTTGCAGCTTCTGCCTGTCAGATCTTATTCTCAGCTGCATTGAGTTTGCACACACATACAGGCATACCGCGGTTTAAGTACACTCACTTTAAGTACACTCGCGAGTAAGTACATTTAGCTCAATAGGCAAACAGCAGCTCACGCATGCGCCTGTCTGCACGTCCAGAACAGCAATACTGTCTCCCTACCTGTACCGAAGCTGTGCGCAAGCGGGGAGACTATAGAGTCTGTTACAAATGCGTTATTTACATCAGTTATGCATGTATATGACGATTGCAGTACAGTATATGCATCGATAAGTGTGAAAAAGGTAGTGCTTCACTTTAAGTACTTTTTCGCTTTACATACATGCTCCGGTCCCATTGCGTATGTTAATGCGGGGTATGCCTGTACTGTGCCTGTGTAACTTGCAACAATGTTGCATTTCTTGCCTCTGAGCATGAAAGCAGTGAGCTGCTACTGCAGCCCCTGTGATCCTCACCAGAATGGGCTAGTCTGCCCCCCCTCCTGTTTAGTATAGATAGTCTGTCCCAAGGCTATTCCCTTTACCCATACTGCACCTCACTTCCTTTTCCACCCTGGAGACAGTGAGTACAGGACCCTTCTCTGTTCATCTCCCATGGTGAGGCCATCTCTTTTTACCGGTTTCTAACTAATAATCACCACTACATACCATCCACAAGTATCTGTGTTCAGCTGCTTTTCCCAATAAAGTGGAGGAAATATTACAGGGCTTGGAGTGATTTAAAAGGGAACTGAGTTAATGCTATCGGGAGCCATTCACACATCAAACGTGACCCTGGCTTCAGAAAAGTAAAAAGAGGACCGTGTGCCTTGGGGACACACACAGAAGAGCTGCTACCCACAGCCCTTATGCTAAAGAAACAAGCAAGCAGCTTACACAGCAAATAAACAGCAGTCTCTCACCACACTGTACAAGCATACTGCTCCACGTTGCTACACAGAGCCACCAGCCTCTACACAGCAAACAACTACAGCTTTATGCAAAGACAAGTGAGCAGCCTTACTTTGCTAATAAGAACACAGAGCAGTCTCTGCAGACTGAAAAAGCAGCAAGTAGCTCCACCTGCACACAGTCTGCAGCCTTACAGACAAGCAGCAGCTTTACACTGGACACAGCCAGCAGCCTTGCAAAATAAGCAAGCAGATTCACACTGGGCACAGCCAGCTTCAACCTTGCACACAAGGCAACAGCTTTGCAAACTGACAGTACAGCTTACACACAAACCTAATTGCCTTTCTCTGTCTGAGTTCACCCCCTGCACAGCCCCATAGTGAGGAGCCACCATCTCACCTACCCCTGCGCACGTCCCCACGGCAAGCGCCATCAAGGGCCACGCTACTGGACACCTGCCAGGACACGGGTCAGAGCCACCGGACACTTGTGAGTACAGCTACCTCTACGCTGCACACTGCAGGACACCCCTCGGCATCATCTGAGGCAGACGCCCACCGCTGACACAGGTAAAAGACCGCACGCAACACGCACTAGCTAAAGGCCTACACACACCTACAGCATGGCAGAACTCAGAGCCTCACCAGACATTACGCAGGAAAGCGATCACTCAGACACAGAGACCGCTGCGCAACTGCAACAGGCGCAGGCAGAGGCAAGGCCCAAACGGACAGTCACACTGACACAAAAGGCCCGTGAAAAATACGTGTCTGACATTGAAGCGCACCGCGCTAAATTAGAGTTGGCCTGGAACACTACCACACTTGGGATACGCAATGTCACCGCCACCGGCAATTCTGTACAACAGCTCGAGCAGGCAATAACTCAATTAAAGATAGACCACTTATGCTACCAAGGGATGTCAGAGGCATACGTCACTTACCTGGCATGGGCTAATACTGGCGAAAGCCTGTATGAAAGGGACTTACAGCATAACCTTGACTTGACACGTGACAGCCGCGTGCGAACCTCTATCACGGAAGCTGAAAGTAAGAAGAAAGACCTTTTGCTGGAAACTGCATCGCAGCGCTCAAGCACATCCAGACACTCATCAAGGTCAGCAAGATCAGCGCAATCAAACGCGTCCAGCGCAAGCGCAAATGCTACCAAGGCGCAAGCCACCGCAGAGGTCGCACGTGCCAGGGCCGAATATGGTCAAAGAGAGGCAGCCGTAAGGGCAGAAAGAGCGCGCATAGAAGAGGAGGAGCAGAACGCCGCCGCTGCCAATGCCGCCGCCGCTGCTACTGCCGCCGCTGCCAATGCCGCAGCCGCTGCTACTGCCGCCACTGCCAATGCCGCCATCGCTGCTACTGCCGCCGCTGCCAATGCTACCGCCGCCGCCGCTGCGCTCAGAAAGGCCGAATTAGACGCGGATCTAGAAGCTCTAAGCAAAGAAGAGGACGCCGCTGCCGCCATGGCCCAAGCCAAAGTCCTAGAAGCAGCCGCGCAACAGGATGGCGGGGAGCAACCGTACAGACGGATTGCCTCAGAGGATCCAGTCCAACGCA
This sequence comes from Ascaphus truei, assembly GCF_040206685.1. NCBI lineage: Eukaryota > Metazoa > Chordata > Amphibia > Anura > Ascaphidae > Ascaphus > Ascaphus truei. The sequence goes on along the minus strand of NC_134486.1, from coordinate 309,120,605 downwards.
CTGAAGACTACGTAAGGAGCCTCTTCAGTGTAAATACCTGCGCACCATCTCAACACGGAGGGAGTGACTTTACAGAAACCCAAGACTTGCTAGGTCCACGAGGAGAAGACGCTGCTCCTTCAATGGTACGTGCTGCCTGGGATAGCCACGGCCGCAACAGTGATCCATACGCCAGCGCGCACACAGATGCACTAAAACAGGCTCGCCATCCAGATACACCCACATGGGAGAACACAGCCCCTCACACCGACCAGCAGTCATCACGCGCCCACATCAAAGAAGCGGCGAACGCACAAACCCTCCCAGCAACTACCTCAGAACGGGACAAACACGCCGATGCCTCAGGCCTGACAGACATAGTCAAGTACATGATCCGGCGTGACCTGGTACAAGCAGGACTCACCAGCTTCGACGACCGCCCTGAGAACTACCGGACGTGGAAGTTCACGTTCAAAGACGCAATCAACAGCGTGGACTTCTCAGCAAGGGAAGAGCTCAACCTGCTATTCAAGTTCCTGGGGAACGAATCCAGAGAGCACGCGAATAGACTGCGGGCGGAAAACGCGCACCAACCCCAAGTAGGTCTTGACCTAGTGTGGGAAAGGCTAGAAGAGTCCTACGGCAGCCCCGAAGCAGTCAAGGATTCGCTCTTCAAAAGAGTCGAAAGCTTCCCCAAGATCACAACCAAAGACTACTCGAAGTTACGAGAGCTCGGGGACCTGCTGCAAGAACTGGAGTTCGCAAGGAAAGACCATTCCTTAATAGGTCTCAACGTCCTAGACTCAGCTCGTGGAGTGAGACCCATCCTGGAGAAGCTACCCTTCAACCTCCAAGAAAAATGGATCTCACAAGGCTCCAAATACAAAAGGGAGAAGCAAGTCATCTACCCCCCATTCTCAGGACGAGGAACGACCCCAGTTTCATCTTGGGTGTGCAAACCACATACAGTGCAAGCAGCCTGAGGAACGAGAGACCAGCGACGAGATATGGTAACACCCAAATACCCATCTCGGCCCGCAGGACGGACGTGCCTCCCACGACCCAAACTACTCCCGATCAGTCGGTCGCCGGAGGCAAGGAACCAAGGGACCCAAACAGGGAAAGTCCCATACACAAGAAGCCACACCCACTCAACAAGTGCTTTGGGTTCAGGATGAAGTCCCTAGAGGAACGCAAGAGGTTACTTGGAGAATTCAGAGTTTGCTTCAGGTGCTGCGGTAAAGAAGAGATCAAATGCACAGTGTGCGAAAGTGACAAGCACGTGACATCGTTACACCCAGAGGCGCTGACACTCCACCAACTCAAGAACCCATCCTCCGTAGCGGAGCATGGTGGGGAGGAAGGAGAAGGAGAGCCAACATCCGTCACATCTCAGCGCACTGAGGTTTGCGGAAAAGGAGGTGACAAAATGTCCTGCTCCAAAATATGCCTTGTCGCAGTGCACCCCCAGGGACAACCTGAGAAGGCTATTCGGATGTATGCAATCCTCGACGACCAAAGCAACAGATCATTGGCGAAGACGGAGTTCTTCAACCTATTCAACTTACAGGACAATGCCTCACCCTACACCCTCAGAACCTGTGCAGGGTCAACTGAGTCAACAGGGAGAAGAGCAAGCGGTTACGTCATACGTTCGGTGGATAACAGAGTGAAGATAGCTCTCCCCACACTCATTGAGTGCAGCCACATGGCCACAAACAGGGACGAGATTCCCACACCGGACATGGCACGCCATTACCTGCACCTCAAGGGAATAGCCAACTACATCCTGCCGGTAGAACAAGGCGCCAAGATCTTGCTGCTGCTCGGCAGGGACATCATGAGGGTGCACAAAGTCCGCAAACAGCATAACGGACCCCACAACGCGCCATACGCCCAAAGACTTGACCTAGGATGGGTGATAGTGGGCAACGCGTGCACTGACAAAGAGCACGGACAAGACTATGTTGACGCCCGCAGAATGGTGGTAACAGAATGTGGACACACATCTCTCTCTGAACCATGTCTTGGCCATCTCCAAGTGATAGAAGGGCCAAGTGAAGAGAAAAGACAAGGTCATACCCCTGAGATCAACAAAAACATCATCACATCGGGGAGATGTGACAATGGCCTAGAATGCTTAGCGGTTCAGATAACCAAGGATGACGAGTCGACTCCACTGAAGGAAGAAAGTAACCTCCCAAAGGTGACCAACAAAGGGATCGTCCAAAGACAATAAACAATTGAGCGAGCAATGGCACAGCTAGGACGTTCAGTCATTCCTCTCCACAGAGTATCCAGCGATAAAGCAGCCAGCTGTCACGGCTGGCATAACCGCAAAAGATTGCGCCCTGCAGGTGAAGCCACAGTGTCAAAAAGACTGTCCTCTAACACGTCAAAAAAGAGACAGTCGCAGAGACATTTCCCAAAGGGATTTACAAGGACAAAAGAGACTATTTTTCATCATGTCCAAGGAGAGAACAACCTCCTGAGGGCAGTTACAAAGAGATACAAAGGCGTATCACCAAAATACGTGGAAACGTTCTCTTGCAAGAGAAATGCACCAATGACTTAGGTGTACAGCGTTCCAGACCACAAAGGACGACGACAAGCAAACACCATTGATGGGAGATAGAGAATTCCTGATGTCAACAGTCAAGGAGCTCGCCAGAAACGGACCTGGCAGTTGGGCGAACCTGCTACCATTCCGTTCACCAAGAAGGCGCTTCCCAAACAATGGAGAACATGCCATCTCTAGGTTCACTTCGCACCTCTGCGACCTACAAAGGGAACCAGAGACCAAAAACAACTTTGTGCCTTCATCCAGAAGATATTCTTTACCGGCCACACAAAGCAAGCACCTCTAATGAAGGAAGGTGAAGAATGCTGGTACCTCCAATCATCTGGGGCCTACCACCTTCAGGAACCCGATCAAATCCGGGTAGTGTTCAGCCCCAGCGCTCAGCTTCAGGGAGTCTCCCTGAACGACGCCCTCTTTACTGGACTAGATTCAACAACCAGTCTTCCGGGAGTGTTGTTCCGCTTCCGCAAGGAGCCAAAAGCCATCTCCTTCTGCCAAACGCCAGGTGATAGAGCGACAGGCTACCACGACTGGCATACCTACAAGGGGATGCATTCTGTGGGTAAAACTACAGAGACAAAAGACTGTTCTCTCACAAGGCTAAAAGGAAACAGTGCCAGAGACTTTTAACACAAAGACATTGTGGTGCAACCAGCAAACCTGGAGCTGTGTATCCACCCTGCAGCCTTTGCCAAAGAACCTTGACCAAGGGACCTTGATACCAGTGATACCAGCCGGTGTCACATCGCTATGTGGACATGGACTCTTGCATTGTTTGAGAATGTGATGTTATCTTTGTTAAGCATTGCACATATGTTCCACATAGTCTGTTATATAGTGGTATCTCCAGATACCAGACGGGGAGTGTCATAGAACAAGAACTACATTTCTGACTCACCCCCCTCTCTCCTTTGCAGCTTCTGCCTGTCAGATCTTATTCTCAGCTGCATGGAGTTTGCACACACATACTGTGCCTGTGTAACTTGCAACAATGTTGCATTTCTTGCCTCTGAGCATGAAAGCAGTGAGCTGCTACTGCAGCCCCTGTGATCCTCACCAGAATGGGCTTGTCTGCCCCCCTCCTGTTTGGTATAGATAGTCTGTCCCAAGGCTATTCCCTTTACCCATACTGCCCCTCACTTCCTTTTCCACCCTGGAGACAGTGAGTACAGGACCCTTCTCTGTTCATCCTCCATGGTGAGGCCATCTCTTTTTACCGGTTTCTAACTAATAATCACCACTACATACCATCCACAAGTATCTGTGTTCTGCTGCTTTTCCCAATAAAGTGGAGGAAATATTACAGGGCTTGGAGTGATTTAAAAGGGAACTGAGTTAATGCTATCAGGAGCCATTCACACATCAACCGTGACCTGGCTTCAGAAAATGTAGTGAAATGTCCATAGTTCACTATCGGAGAGATGTGTAGGGGAGTGTCTACAATCTACAAATGGCAGCACAACAGTTTTTGGTATAGGTACAAAACACGAGTTTGTCCTATAGTACATAGCACAACGAGGTAGTAGTCCAGTATCCAATGATGGATGTCCACAGTATGCTGCCAGGGGGAGATATTTAGGGAGTTTACCATGCATACTGCTGGTTTCTGTCCCAGTGTGGTCCTCTGGTGTGACCCGCGTTGATTCAGCGTCTTCTGGGTAAAAGGAGGAGGTAATCCCCAGATGTGTAGTCTCTTCTTGCTGGGTGAAATGTAAAGGGGTTTTCCCCTATGTTCTGATCAACTCATTCCGAGCATGCTGATTAAGCATCTTTCCGGTAGGAGAATGATGCCCGGATTGACTGGGCTACTGATTGAGCCACATGTGTTTAAGCAGTGATAGCCTGAAAACCTGACTTGTCGCTGGCCCTTGAGGACTGGTGGCCCTTGAGGAATGTTGGCCACCCCTGCTCTACAGCTATTTTCTCTACCTGTTTTGATGAATGGGACACACTTAGCAAGCTGCTAACCGCTAGTTCAGCTACCCATAGAAGCAGCAAAGGTATAATAATAACAACCTTATTTCATAGAAAACTTTTTTTCAAAGCAATTCACAATTACATTATAGTGCTCAGTACAGTCCTTGCCCTGATGAGCTTAAAAGCTATGTTAAGGTGCCTTAGGCACAGGAAGAAAGTGACTTGCCTAAGGTCAGGAGCTGCCACTGGGATTTATACAAGGCTCGTCCCTGCTTCAAGGTCAGTGTCATCGTTTTCAAAGTCAGTGCCTTTACCCGCTCGCCACTCCAGTAATTCAGCAAGTCAAACATACCTTTTAATGGTCAGTACGCAACCTGAAAAAGTACAATTCACCTTATAGTACAAACTGCATTTCTGGAATCCCAATGTCAAAGGGGATACACCAGAATAATTCAAGCACATTCTTAAACCTATTTTGTCAGGTTATTTTTTTTATTTGTGTAATGAAAAAAGACCCTGAACAAGGTTTTATACATTCTGACACAGAACCTCAAACGAGATCTTTGTTTCATTTTGTGACTCAAAATGTCTAAAGAATCTAGCCTTCTGAAACATAGGTTTTGAATATTTTGTGACAGTATTTATTTATATCTCAGGGACCAGCCATGTCCACTTCCATTTGCCTGACTTCCAAAAGAGAACTTCTGGTCACTATTTCTCATTTTTCGTCCCGTTCTGAAGTGTCAGTATGAGTATTGGACAGCCTCCTGACAGATATTTATTTTCGCTTATCAATTATTTTTTTTGGTGACATACTGTAGTTCCATTTCCCATTGAAATTAATGTCTTTTTAGTCACTTCTGGAGGCGTCAGTATGAGTCTCCAATGACCTCCTGACAGGTATTTTCCTCTAGAGAATTTGTGAGTTTTCCTTAAAATAAAAGAGAATTTAGTAACTTTTTTAAGTTTCTCTATGACCGTCCAATGACGTTGGCGGGGATGTTCATTTTCCTTTGTGAGGAGGGAATTGTTTGTATCCTCACAGAAGAAAAGAAGGAATCCACACTGAAGAGAGATTTACTTGTGTGCGGTATTCTCTGGGAGGCTCGCTACCATCCCCGCAGCTGTTGCTAGGTAGCAATCTTCCTGAATAACAAAATACAGTCTCAGTGGTAAAGGGGAACCCAGAACAACTGTTACCTTTACTTCAATGCTTCCCAACTTAGGCGGCTGCCCAGCTTATGGAGGCCTAGAATACTTACAAGGGGAACACAGTGGGATAGAGTGGACATACAGATGTAGGAGACATTATGAACCCTGTTAATGTGAAATAGCGCATGCGTTATCTCCTTAACCATTGTTTTCAACAGCGTTACTGTTAACTAACACGCCAGGGCTCACACATTGCATCACGTTAACAGGAGTGGTAGCATCTGCTACATCTTTAAAAACATCAGGATACCAAGAGTGGCAAAGAAAAAGGAGATTATAGAGTGACAAACAGATAGAGAAACATGGCCACAGTGATGGACAGAGAATGACAAGGAGAAAAAATACTGTGTACTGATGTAGCTAGACTTACTGTTTTCGGCACTGTTTTCGGCACTGTTCTGTGCACGCGCGTTCTAAGTCAAACTTCTTTGCATTTTGTCACTGAAATTGTATTTTGATTATGATTTACATTGAATGAAAGACTTTTGAGAGTAACGACATTTAGATACTTTACAATCCAAAACATATGCATCTTACTTTAGTTATCACTAGCTGAGAGACCCGGCGTTGCCCGGGATGTAATGTTCCCGTTCCTCTCTCTCCTCCCCCCTCTCTCTGTTTGTCCCCCATTCACATCAATCCAGTCCCCCCCCTCCCTCCCTCCCTCCCTCCTTTACAGCTTCATGTAGCGTGTGTGCGTCAGTCACTGTGTGTTTGCTCGCGCGTCAGTGAGTCTGAGGCAGAAACACAAACACACACAGACTGACTGACGCGCACACAGTCAGTGTGTGCCTCAGTCAGTGTGTGCGTGCGTCAGTCAGGCTTTGTGTGCGCGTCAGTCAGTGTGTGCGTGCGTGCGGCAGTCAGTCAGTGTGTGCGCGCGGGGCATCAAAGCCAGGGGGGGGCGTCAAAGGGAGGGGGGGGCGTCAAAGGGAGGGGGGGGCGTCAAAGGGAGGGGGGGGCGTCAAAGGGAGGGGGGGGGGGCGTCAAAGGGAGGGGGGGGGCGTCAAAGGGAGGGGGGGGGCGTCAAAGGGAGGGGGGGGGCGTCAAAGGGAGGGGGGGGGGGCGTCAAAGGGAGGGGGGGGGGCGTCAAAGGGAGGGGGGGGCATCAAAGGGAGGGGGGGGCGTCAAAGGGAGGGGGGGGCGTCAAAGGGAGGGGGGGGGGGCGTCAAAGGGAGGGGGGGGGCGTCAAAGGGAGGGGGGGGGCGTCAAAGGGAGGGGGGGGGCGTCAAAGGGAGGGGGGGGGCGTCAAAGGGAGGGGGGGGCGTCAAAGGGAGGGGGGGGCGTCAAAGGGAGGGGGGGGGCGTCAAAGGGAGAGGGGGGGGCGTCAAAGGGAGAGGGGGGGGGCGTCAAAGGGAGAGGGGGGGGGCGTCAAAGGGAGAGGGGGGGGGCGTCAAAGGGAGAGGGGGGGGGGGCGTCAAAGGGAGGGGGGGGGCGTCAAAGGGAGGGGGGGCGTCAAAGGGAGGGGGGGGGCGTCAAAGGGAGGGGGGGGGCGCCTCAAAGGCATGGATTCCTCCCCCTGCATTTCCTGCAGTGGACAGGAGGGGGGGGGGGCAGTGGACAGGAGGGGGGGGGGCAGTGGACAGGAGGGGGGGGGCAGTGGACAGGAGGGGGGGGCAGTGGACAGGAGGGGGGGGCAGTGGACAGGAGGGGGGGGCAGTGGACAGGAGGGGGGGGCAGTGGACAGGAGGGGGGGGGGCAGTGGACAGGAGGGGGGGGCAGTGGACAGGAGGGAGGGGGCAGTGGACAGGAGGGGGGGGGCAGTGGACAGGAGGGGGGGGCAGTGGACAGGAGGGGGGACAGGAGTGGGGACGCAGTGGACAGGAGGGGGGACGCAGTGGACAGGAGGGGGGGGCAGTGGACAGGAGGGGGGGCAGTGGACAGGAGGGGGGGGCAGTGGACAGGAGGGGGGGGCAGTGGACAGGAGGGGGGGGCAGTGGACAGGAGGGGGGGGCAGTGGACAGGAGGGGGGGCAGTGGACAGGAGGGGGGGGGGGCAGTGGACAGGAGGGGGGGGGGCAGTGGACAGGAGGGGGGGGCAGTGGACAGGAGGGGGGACAGGAGGGGGGACGCAGTGGACAGGAGGGGGGGGCAGTGGACAGGAGGGGGGGGGCAGTGGATAGGAGGGGGGGGCAGTGGGCAGTGGACAGTGACACACACACACACACACACACACACACACACACACACACACACACACACACACCTCAGTTGATGCGCCCTTTCTTTAGTTCCGTTTGGCGCCGGAGGTGGGGAGCGACACCTACCTGTACTTCCGGGCGCCGCCACCGTCTGACTCGGCGCCGCGAGGGAGGAAGGGGGTCCGCCATCTTACGCGCCGCGTGGCAGCTGCGGGAAGCGAGGTGATTTGGAGCGGGGAGGGGGGAGAGGTGATTTGGAGCGGGGAGGGGGGAGAGGTGATTTGGAGCGGGGAGAGGTGATTTGGAGCGGGGAGAGGTGATTTGGAGCGGGGAGAGGTGATGCCGCTGGGGAGGGGGGAGAGGTGATGCCGCTGGGGAGGGGGGAGAGGTGATGCCGCTGGGGAGGGGGGAGAGGTGATGCCGCTGGGGAGGGGGAAGAGGTGATGCCGCTGGGGAGGGGGAAGAGGTGATGCCGCTGGGGAGGGGGAAGAGGTGATGCCGCTGGGGAGGGGGAAGAGGTGATGCCGCTGGGGAGGGGGAAGAGGTGATGCCGCTGGGGAGGGGGAAGAGGTGATGCCGCTGGGGAGGGGGAAGAGGTGATGCCGCTGGGGAGGGGGAAGAGGTGATGCCGCTGGGGAGGGGGAAGAGGTGATTTGGAGAGGGGAGAGGTGTGTGTGTGTGTGTGTGTGTGTGTGTGTGTGTGTGTGTGTGTGTGTGTGTGTGATTTATTTTTTTGGACCTTTGGCCCGTCACTCCACCTCAGGCCAATGAGAGGTGTGGGGGGCGGGCCAAGGGGGTGGTGTGAGTGTGTGAGGCCAATGAGAGGTGTGCGGGGGCGGGCGGGCCAAGGGACCAATGAGATTGCCGCTAGGGACACCGGACATCCAGCAGGCAGGCATGCATGCATGCATGCAGGCAGGCAGGCAAACATACAGTGCTTTCACTAATATAGTATAAGATAAGTCAATTGTATCATGTATTCCAACTGATACTATGGAAATTTCCGCCGGAATGTAAAAAAAAAAAAAAATGATACTCTCAAAAGTCTTTCATTCAATCAAAATCATACAAATCAAAATACAATTTCAGTGACAAACCGCAAAGATGTTTCACTTAGAACGCGCATGCTCGACACACACCCTCTTTTTTTTTTGCTTAGGTTTTCTGCGTTGTTTTACGCACCTCCTTGAAGGTGATTTTTGCGCAATCATAGAGCAAAAATGCACCAAATTCTAGAACAGTGTAAATACCCTTCATACATATGGCATGAATCACACAAATAAAATATAATGCTTCTGAGCGGACCCACTTCTACATACAAGGGCCTACTGTATGTATTAAGCATTGCTAACAGCTTTTTTAGTGCAAAATGAGCACACTGAAATCTCATTTTAAATTGTGTTTGTGTGCGCCTATGTACTAACTAGAAATGTTAGTCTGTGCCGTCAGAAAATAGTTTAGTGTAGAGATGTTAATGGTATGTACTAAAAAATGATGTCTGTTCTGTCTGTCAAATTCTGTCTGTAAAGCAGGGGTGAGCTGCATGAAAAATTTCAAGGGTCGCATGTGTGATTCTTGAACCCTCAAAAGGGCAGCACATAACCTTATTCTCAGTAACAAGTGTCTGCAGGGGGCCCGGTGGCATGGTATGTATTTTGTGGGGAGGATTGTGTGAGGGGGGAGGGAATGAGTGTGAAGAGGGGGGATTGAGAAAGTGGGGGGATTGACGGGTGGGAGAGTGAGAGGAGCGAGGGAGGGAGTAAGAGTGAGACGCAGGGGAGAGAAATACAAGGCGGGGGGCAGGGATTGAGTGAGAGTGGGGCAATTGATGGTGGGGGGAGAGCGAGAGGTGAGAACGAGGAGAGAAAAAAAACATGCGAAGAGGGGGGGAAATAGAAAGGGCTTGTGAGGTGTGAAATGGGGGGGGGGGGCACAGAAGACCTCCGACATGGGGGGGCAGTCGTAACTCTAGTCCTGGGCCCTAGGAAATCTGTCTGCGGCCCTGGTGGCGTCTAGGACAATTAGCAATGTGACCATTTACTCTAAAAACTGTAACTCTAACCCCTTACCCTAAAGGGGGTGATGAGAGTACAGGGTAGCTTAATTGCCCCTCTCACTCAAACACACGCACACACACACACACGTCCTCCCAATACCCCTACAATTCTCCCCTCCAAACTAACTACACAACCCCCCACCCAATAATTAACACACACACACACACACACCTCCTAATACAAAATAACACTATCCCAGAAATACAGGCATCACTACTCCCCCCCCCTGCCCTCCAAATACAGACGCCACTACAGCCCCCCAGATACAATTACCACATCCCCCTCCCCCCGCAGATACAATTACAACTACACCACAGATATAACTGTATTTTTTCTTTCTATAGCAACTGTAGCCAGGCCTCCCTTAGGTGTCAGCACCCCCCTCACCTCGAGCGCGATCGCGGGTACCGCCGAGTCCCAGGGCGGCCCCGCGCGCCGATCGCAGGGGTGAGGGCGGTCAGACTCCGGCTCGGGGGTTGCCGGGGACGCGTGCGGCCGGTTGCCAAGGCCGCGATCGCGTCACCGGGCTCCCGGCGCCGGGCGTTGAGGGCGCCGCCATTGCATAGTGCCTCGCGCATGCGCAGTGATCGCGCATGCGCCGGTAGGGCCCCAGAGCCACGGAGAAGTCGCGCGACCGTGAGACTAGGCAGGGAAAGGTTGAGGCAGCCCCAGATAGCTTGCACAGGCGCAGGACAAGGGAGAGAAAGCCCGCGAAGCCCTAGCCTACCAGGGAAGGCTCTAGGTAGGGACTACGAGCCCCAGGAGCCTTTGCGCGGCCCACGTGATGCCAGGGAGCCAATAGGGCTTAGGATCTCCAGGCAGGCAAGTAGATACATTTTCGCGGGCTTGCAGCGTGATAGTGAGTTGGAGCCGGGGAGCTGTGAGGGAAGGAAGGGTGCGGGGAGCGAGTGCAGCTCCTGTGCCCAGATAGGTACCCACAACCCAGGTAGGCCCCAACTCCCCTAAAATACGTGAATGAGACCGCATTCACTATTGTAGATATATGCACAGGAGTGAATGACAGGTGCTAAAAGGGTATATATACAGTAGTAACAGTGTTGATCAAAAGATTGATCAGAAAGAATCCCCTTATATGGACCACTCAAATGTCATACATATTATTGAGAGTGGACATAAATGGTCCTGCAATAAAATACTGTAAGTCTGACAGGTTGCCCAGAATTGTAGATGTAGAATTAATAAAATTTTATTCTTTTTGATATCCGCGGTGATTCTGGGCAACCTGGCAGACTTACAGTATTTTACTGCAGGACCATTTATGTCCACTCTCAATAATATGTATGACATTTGAGTGCTCCATATAAGGGGATTCTTTCTGATCAATCTTTTGATCAACACTGTTACTACAGGCCCCAACTCCCCACCAGGTTAGTGGGTAATTGATCAGGGACGGCCCAAGAATAGGGACGCTGCCCTTAGTGTTAGGGTGCTGTCTTGTCAGGATCATGGCTGTCAGTGCCGTGAGGTCTGACTGGCAGGCACAGTGTTAGTGCAGTACGTTAGCTGCAGGTAGCGAGTAGGTTGTAGCGAGTTACTGTAAGTGCTGCGAGTGCTAGTAGTTAGTTAGTCAGGACCGGGAAGGGCTAGGGGGACGGGATAGGCCAGTTAACCCCTTAGGTCCCAGGTAGGTCCTCATTCCCCAGCTTGTGGTTCTACAGGGACAGGCCCTAGGTTAGGGACCGTGTCACGTAGTGCCAGTGATAGACAGGGACACAGCGGAAGCTGCACTCCACGAGAGACGACTTGGGCTCAAGTCGGTACCCAGATACCAGAGACTATCTCCAGGGTGGGATCGCCCCTGGGGGACCCCAAGCAAGGATGCACCGGACCGAATCAGACGGGATCCCAGAACGACTGATCCTTTGCGAAGCTGTTGCTGCTCTGAGCACCGGAGTGCTCGGCAGGTACTATACATATACAAGTGCACCAACGGGCCCTTAGTATAATAGTGACTGCGCAGTCACCCATTGCCTCTCTCTGCAAGAGTGCGGGACATTGAGTGGGGTTTCTATGGACACTGGATGGGATCACCTGGTGTTGGGAAAGCGTCCTGCGCGACGCAGTAGTTAGTGTCTCCTCTAGAGAGGGACACCGGTTATTGTGGTATTGATGTTACATGTTTGCTTTGCATGTTAGTAAAAGACATTGGTTAGTATACATACAGTGTATGTGATTATTGTATTTGTCCTGCGAGGAACTACTCCCCCTCTGGTGGGAGCCATCGCAGGTGGAGGCGCTGCATCGAATAAGTGGTTACTCATAGTATCATAATTGCCCCAGGTTCCCCGTGGCAGAAGCTCATCCCTCCTGCGAGCCAACAGGTAAAGCACCACATCTGGTAACATTGTATGTTCTCCGCACCCACACCAGATCTGCGATTGGGGGGGGGGGGGGAGAATACCCGTTAAACAACCATTTACAAAGTCACAGATACTGAGTCACTACTCCTCTGCAGACATTTAGTGACTCCCCCCCCCCCCCAGCCTAATCTTCACCGATCGATCACAGGAGAACAGATCCATCAGCAACTTAGCTAATTATTTATCATTTCGTAGATTGTATTGATGGACATATTAAAGGGGAGGGGGGGGGGAGAAATAAAATAGCAAACCAGAAGCTTGGACTGCTGCTTTAAATAAAGAAAAACACAATTCTGTTTTATCAATTTCAAACTACGTGTCATACTGTATGTATGAGTATTTGTCAAATGATTTGAAAAGGCGCCACAAATACCATAGATGAATAAAATAAACCGAATAATTAAACAGTATATGTAAAACACAAAAATGTAACCTGAAAAGATACTTCTCAACCTTTCCTGGAAATATGCGAGGATTTCCAACAGATGCAGTCTTGTTGTTGGGGTGGGAAGGGAGCGATCAAATCAGGTACAATACATGTGAATAAAGAAAATATAAAAAAATATATAAAAAAACAATAATTGTGCAGTATATTGGTACAATGCTGGCTAGATGAAAATCTTGGCTCTTGAGGATTTTCTACTTACAACAAAGTAGAAATAATCATGCAGTGTTCTGACAAATTGCAGAAAGTGTGGTGATGGGTTCCTTCTCTTAAGGTATTAATGGCCCCAGTAGATTATCTTGCAGTAGAATTGAATCAGCAGAAGTAGTGCTCACATCATACATGCAAAGAGACAAAAACAGCCCAATGGTGTAGATTGTAACTTAGCTTGTTTATGTCATATAAAGAAATGGTAGATGTACTCACAAAAGTACAAACGGATTGTACACATAAAAGTATCTTTCGACGGTCTGTGCCTGCAAATGTTCCCACACTCCTTTAGAATCTCCTGCCTCGCCGGCTGACAGTGGCGTCTGACGCATGCTCCTGAGGAAGCTGTATGAGTAAGCAGCGAAACGCGTAGAGCCTTCTTTGTGCTGCAGCCAACCAAGAGAGGAAGACGCCGGACGCCAGAGTTCCTTCACAGCCCCTCTCCTAGCGCATCGCTATCCCGATACCAGCGGATGCGGTCATCCGCGAGCAGGAAGTGACGTCAGACGCCACTGTCAGCCGGCGAGGCAGGAGATTCTAAAGGAGTGTGGGAACATTTGCAGGCACAGACCGTCGAAAGATACTTTTATGTGTACAATCCGTTTGTACTTTTGTGAGTACATCTACCATTTCTTTATATGACATAAACAAGCTAAGTTACAATCTACACCATTGGGCTGTTTTTGTCTCTTTGCATGTATGATGTGAGCACTACTTCTGCTGATTCAATTCTACTGCAAGATAATCTACTGGGGCCATTAATACCTTAAGAGAAGGAACCCATCACCACACTTTCTGCAATTTGTCAGAACACTGCATGATTATTTCTACTTTGTTGTAAGTAGAAAATCCTCAAGATACTGTATGTATGAGACATTCATACAACACACATTTTATAAAGGTTTACACTACTTTGAGGAACTATCATTGTGATGCACAAACAAAAAAATACATGTGATCTTTGTGCAGTGACCAGCGTTACAGGCTGTAGTTTGGTTGTGCTCCCCCTGGTGGCCGCCCGTGATGAGCTGCGAGCTTTGCCTCCTCCCTGTTATTGCTTGTGTGGCTGGGAAGTCCCCGTCTCGGAAATCCCCAAAGCGATTCAGCACAGAGACGGGGGGGAGGAGGAGGAGTGAGACCGATTAGATTTGAACCAAACAGGGTTAGTGCAGACTGATCCCCCTCCGGCAAAGCTTTGGAAGGTTGTGGTGAAGGGGGAGATCTGGACTTGCACCACCTACAGCAGCAGCAGTCCCTTCCATGGAGCCCAGTGCACTGACAACAGCTGCACAACCCCCCGCACAGCAGTAACACAAGTACAGCGCAGTGTCCCCCGCACAGCAGCAACACCAGCTCAGCGTGCACTGATACAACCTGGGATTTACCATTTACAGCACCTCCACTCTCCTTAAAGGTAAGAGAAATCCCTGTGGGCAATAGTGCGGGAAGTATTTTGGGGTGGGGGTGCTGTACATAGAAAACCAGCAACATACATTACCATAATGTATAAATATATAACCCATGTGTGTTTGGCATAGCTAGCGACCCTATACATACATGCATGGGGGTAACTGTATGACTGGCTATGTGACAGAGTGTAGTGAGTGTGCTCTGCAGACTGTGACCTCACAGAGGAGTACGGGGGCAATTACTGCGTCAGGAGGATGAGTATACATTACATTTCTTTATTATGCGGGTGAATCAAGGGCCATTCTCTCGCGTTATATATAAATGCCTAAATATTGGGGGGAGGGGGGTGTTTCCAACGTGAATCATGTTTTGTCTGGGCGCCAAAATCTGCCAGTTCCCCCGCTCTCTGCCTCTTGGTATGATCCGGTGCTAAGTGCTGCTGGGAGTTTCCTGTCACACTGTCAGGTCAAATCAGATATAACCTGAGTATCAGGCAGAGTTGAATATATGCATTGAAATACGGCAGCAAGTGTTTCATGTACACAGTATTACACATTAGGAGCATTGTGGTTTTTAACTGCTGTTCACTGAAATTAATAAATATAAATAAAAGAATGATACACTAATATAAGAAAAGCCAACAGGCAGATGTAGCTGCCGTTATTAACCCCATAAACGCCACGTCTGTTATCTCTTTAACCATGGTTTTCAATAGCACTACTTTTACGTAACGCGCCAGTGTTAACGCAACGCGTCAACGGATGACATAACGTCTGCTACATGATCAGCATGACTGGGTATTTTATGCTGTATTTTATCTCATTACTTGTCCCTAGTAATTACAGCGTTTGGTTACAGTATCATAGTATAGGGTGTATGTGACGAGCCTGCCTATAGTTTTACTGGTAATTCCTTGTGACAGACCATTTGTTATTAAAGGCTTACCATAGCATTGTAATTACATGTGACCAGTACCAAATACATCTGGTTCAAATCATAAACACAATATCAAAGTGAACACATTGAAAATGTGTCTACCCAACTGCTGCAAAGTGTGTGATCTTTATTTCACTACTTTAGCGATGTAACAATTCCAGACAGTCTCTCTGAGGCAATGTTTTCTCAGCTTTGTTTGACCTCCATTTTGCATCAGCCTTTGACCTTTAGCAAGAATGTTTCCATCCTGTTAGGCTGAGTCCCCGCTGGCGCCGAGGGGGGGGCATTGAGTGCCGTGCGCCGGTGAGCGTGTGTGCACGCGAGCGCACCGCGTGAGTGGGGACTTACATATATCTATATATGTAAGTAACCGCGGTAAGCGCTCAGCACTATCGGGGACGCAGCCTTACTTGTTTAACATATTTACATTCCTATTACTGTGAAAATATCTTGGGGGTCATTTAGCAATTTCTTCCATGGATGATAGGAAGTTTTGTGTATTATTTTTGCTGTGAGCAGACTTTAGTAAATAGGCTTTTTCACCCTGTTCCACCTTTATCCTTTTCTCACTTCTACATCCCAGAGTTTAAATGAAGTCTTGCATACTGTGAGCTGCAGCATCCTTACTTATCCTCCGCACATACCATAATCACCTGAATGGCCCACAATTGTAAATATGTAGTGAGACAAACTATTCCTTTAGGACAGGAGTGGCCAACTCCAGTCCTCAAGGGTCACCAACAGGTCAGGTTTTACGGATATCTCTGCTTCAGCGCAGGTGACTCAAACCAGAGGCTCAGTCATTGACTCAGCCACCTATGCTGAAGCAGGGATATCCTTAACACCTGACCTGTTGGTGGCCTTGAGGACTGGAGTTGGCCACTCCTGCTTTATAAGGCCCGGGCCATAGAGGGGGGGGAGCCGTGCTGAGGCGAGCGGACGCTGAGGCTCGCCTGCAGAAGCTGGGCGATTTCATGCCCATACAGGCGAGCCAGCGTCCGCGATCGGAGGTGGGGGGAGACTGTAGGGAGGCGCGGCAGTGACGTCGCTGGGCCAATCGCCCGCGACGCACTGACGTCGACGTCACGGCGCCGTGACGTTGACGCAGCCCCACTCTCATTGGAGGGTTTCAGCCGACAGCGCGCTGAAAAACAGCTTGGCGCTCGGCTGAAACCTCCAACTCTTCCGCACGCCTGCGGACGCTCGCGTGAGCCCCCTCTCAAGGCATCCTCATTGAGGATGCAGGGGCTCAGCGCGGAGCGTCCGCACGCCTCAGCACGGCCTGTCCATCTATGGACACGGCCTAAGGCAGGGGGGGGGGGGGGGGCGGCCAAGACGTCACAGAGCTGGTTCGCCCTCATTGGGCGTATCGCTCACGTGATGAGCGAGTGGCAGATTCTAATTAGCTTGCTTGGTAAGCGCCGCGCTTGCTCACGCTGGCCACACACATTGCCGCAATGTGTGTCATCGCGGCCAGCTGGACAAGGCCTTAGACTGACACTAGGCTCGACTTGCAATTGGAAATACTCAAGACATCTCATAACAATCCAGTCCACCTCATAACATACTGTACATTACAGTTGCAGAAATCAGAAATTCCATCTTATCTATAATTTGAATTGTTGTTTTTGATATGTATAATCTTGCAAACTACAAGTCTAGCTACAAAAAACACATTAACAGTGACTGCAGAATATAACAAATATACTGCTTTTCCCAGGACAGCATTGGGAGGTTACATCTGACTTGAGAAAGATGACTGCAGTGAATCGGAAAAAAGTAGTTCTTGCAATATTAAGAGACCAGCTAAGAAATGCTTTTACATTAAAAAAAAAAAAAAAACTGCCAGGAAGCATTTGTGAAAGTAAAGGAACGTTGTACCAATGAAAAGAACTGTATATTTGGGCCTCTTTAATGTTGGGGAATACAAGCTTTGAAGGTAAAATGCTATCCAGATTGAAATGTAAACACATCAAGTGCTACCCTGACTGTTTCATAAAATAAAATATCAGATCTGCTGATTTAAAATGAAAAAAATAACATTATCAATTTTTGTCCCAGAATCCTCTTGTGTTGTCCTAACTGTTCATTGGATGTCCTTCCTGTGTGAGAGCAGTGAGACCATCAGGCTGGAATTTCAGCTTCATCTGATTCAGCCTGACATGTTTTATCCCAGGCCGCAGGATTTTTCAGGGGGGAACTTTTTTTTTCTCCCAATTTACAATGGTTCAAGGACATTTTTGATAGGCCTGCAAGAAGGATTAGAGGGGAGAGAGTTGCAACTGCTCGCTGTGGAATATTTACCTTTTTCCTTTCTGTATCCTACCCTGGAAAGGATTATTGTATATATACATCTAAATAAAGCACGTAAATTCTAAAATTCAAAACTGATGCATCTGAGCACGTTTTCCATCGGAATCTGCACATGTACATGAGATGCAAATACACCCAAGCCATCTTTCACCTAGTTTTGGTTTTAGTTTACCTTGAACCGTTTTGTCAGCAGAGATCTAGTAGTCCCTGCAGAGTGTACTGATCAAGATTATGCATCCCTCCCACAGCTAACTGCCATAACAGCACAGCGGGGACATTTAAAGGCGCATTGTCACTCGCCCGCATATATAAAGTGTAAGCAGTAATTTACTTAACACCTGCTATATAACAGTTATGTATTTCCTATGTATTTCCTATCAAGATTAAAAGCAGCAACCTTTATGGTTCATGAGTGTCACCTATAGGGGAACCACGTTTCATTTTTGCAATCCCACCGCCCCCAATTCATCAAATATTACAAAAATCTAATATATCTGAAAAAAATGAAAAATCAGAACTGTCATGTGAGCCAATAAATAATGGCACCATCCTTATGACATGCCAAGGGGACACGCGTCATTACATAACATGTTTTTAGCTCAAACGTTCTCCAAAACAGGAAGCTGTTACATGATTTCAGTGATTACCACGATTGGTACATTTTTGTATTGACCGCACTATTGTAGAGAGCAGTTCCACATGTTTTTGTAGAGGTAAAGCTCATTAAGTGCATTTTTTGGCAAAAACTCACTAAATGCACTTCCGATTGAAAAAGTAATTAAAGACACCTAATCTTCTTCTAATCTTCAGAACGTGTTCTATCCAAATATCTTCCTTTTTAAATACAGAATTTTTCCTGTCAAAAAGAACATTTATTCGGCGTTTCCTCAGTACTCAAAGAATGTAGTTAATGACTTTTACCTCTACAACGACAATATAAACTTGAGTATGATTCGTAAATGCCTTAAAAGGGCCAATCCCTCCTAGCAGTTCTAAAAATGTTAATTATTTACCAGTGTAATTGGCTTCCTTACAAAGGATTTAATCAGCCTTACAGTGATTGGTTTACTTATTTACATCTTGTTAAAAATGAATATATTTTGGATTTGGTTAGGGATTGGATTGAAGCCTATCATGTTCAAGATTATCACCAAAAATACACTTTAGAAGAAGATTATAAAAACTCTGGCATTTTTAAAAGGTTAAAAAAAATGTTTAAACATACACGTGTAGATTATTTTTTTTAACTGAAATTTTTTATTGGGGTTTCATATAACATTACAGACAATATTCACATTTCATCACATGAGCTCCAAGGCCTTTAAGCTTCAAGTTGTTAATTACATACCCCACATGGATAAAAAACATATAACATATAACATCAGGTGGGGTGGGGGGGGTGTAGAGATCCTATCAAAGTCCACGGATGGACTTCTGAACTTCTCAATCCTGACCAGCTTCCTTCCAGAGTTCTGGCTGAGGTTCTCCTATGTCCTTTGCTTCCCCAGCTCTCTTCCCTAATCTGTCTCCCATGCCTGCTGGGCTCTTCCGCCCATCAAAGGAGAACGCACCCAACTCTCTCCCAGCCAAGTGGTAGCATTGGTTACCATACAGGTGTAGTTTTAATATAAAAAGCTATCCTTCAGCTCGTTAACCTATTAAAAATGCCACTCATTTGTACTAAGAGACACTACCCCTTTAAGTTATTGAGAGTATTCATTAAAGTTTGGTACATGTGATAGAGAGGCTGATGATGTGAGCAAATAACAATTATAACAACAATTGGGCATAAATAACATACATGTATGTTGATGTTTTTTGTTTGGAATGTTATTTATGCCCAATTGTTGTTATAATTGTTATTTGCTCATATCATTCATAGCATAGTGCAACAATGAGACAAAAGACCCGTATATTACATTATAAGGAAAAACTAGCAGTCATTAAAATGATTGTAACATCAGCATTCAATCTATTTTATTACTTCTGTTATTGGGATATCACATGGATGACCACTGCAACTACTATGTGGTTCATTGATGGAAATATTCAACAACATTTGGGTCTGGTAGTTCATCAAAAAGGCCAGGGATAGAATTGGAAGACTTTGTGATGTCATAGTAGTGGTTGCAGATTCTGCAACAAACATTTATTCACTGACCCTCAGCACTATAGATGGGGCAAATGTCCCTCTGATCCCCTGCTGAAAATACAGTGCTGGTTAGAGCAGCGCTTCCGACTCATCAGTGAGGGACTTGATATTTATCCTCCTAGTCCACCTGCTATTTTGCATCAAGGATAGAGATCACATATATAATATGTAGTATACTATAATAACCCTCAGATTTAAAGATTGGAATCATGTCTACAGATGATAAACAGTTCTTATCATGATGATCTCAGCAAAACTGCACAATTACATAACCAAAGTAACAGTTATCATATATTGCAATGTACTGTACAAGTACATCTTGTTGTGTACTGTAGATAAATAATTTGATTGGCCTCTGTACCAGCTGTAAATATTCAAGGTAACACAGCTGCGTGAGACACAAATATTGTTAATATAATCTCATTTTACTTCTGCTAAATTTGGTTTATGTTCTGTAACCCAGTCTGCGTAGACAAGTTAATATGTTTACACATGGGCGTATGTATAAGCAGGAATGCAAAAATGTTACTTACCTGCACGGGGCTACTGTGGGAGGCCTTTTTGTCCACAGCAGCTGCTGCAGAACCTCTTTGGAAGCAGAGCTGTCAAACACCGCCCTACTGCCCAAAGTCGCACCCCTTAATGCCTTGCATAGCACTATGTGATGCATTGTGGGACACGATTTTGGGAAGCAGAGTGGTTAGTGATAGCTCTGTTTCTGAAGCGCTTCACCTGTCACCCACAATTTTACACTCGTCCAAGCGAGTGAATGCGTTTTTTGGGAGGGATGGGGGGGAAGGTTAGACCTGTGTATTCATTGAATTAGTGTTCCTTTACCTCCCCATGAATACCTGTTTTCCCCTGTTGTATGTACCTATACAGGGTGTCCGTAATAGAAGTAAAGACTCGTCACACTGTAAGAAGTAGTTTGTTTGTGATGCTCCTTGTTCATGTGGAGAAATATACTTTTCCTTCTCACCCTACATCCACGTTTTTAGAAAGTTGGCTCAGTACAAATATTTGGGAGATTGGATAAAAAATAGTTATGCCCCTTTATTTCTCAATGATTATACTGTACTGTACATTCGAGCACAGCAACATTAGTTTTTGATCAATGACTAAACCCAAATACTCTCTGTATTATAATGTATGTTTTTTTCATCTCCATTCAATTAGATCCTGTTATACTAATTTAAATGCTCTGCTTCGTGGCATCTTTTATTGGTCCCAGTTAATACTTTAATGGTTGAGTATGTGCTTTTATGTCCAAATGTGACAGCAGAGTGTTTTGGATGACAGAGAAAGTAAAATAAGGAGGACGCTAAAAACCCTTAACCCTTGGTGTGGCTACAGCTAGCATCTTGCACATATATATATTGCAAGGGTTAAGTATCTCTACACAAATAGTGAATTGTGTAAAAGTGCTAGAGGTGGGAGGTTTTGAAATTGTAACCACATCATTTTGAGGATTTTGCTATTAATTATATTAAAGTTAATTTGCATTTCCATATTTGGGAGAAGGGCTGGTCTTATGGTATTGTCACGATCCTTTGAAATGAGTGATCCAATGTTTAATCCCAGTTACAGCTCCACGTGCCTTGTGAACCATACCGGGCAAAAACTCTTTGCATAGTGTGGTGTATAAATCAGAGCTATATATCAAAGAAAAGCTATTTCTCTCTTCAGTGCCAGGATATTGGGTTGTTAAGAAAGGGATTAATACCATAGGATAGTAATAGAAACCCAACACCCAGACTGTCTTGTTGAAATTGCATAATGAATAGCCCACAATTGTACACAATAGTATTCAAAGATGACTCTACATGCAGTTAGTCACTGGGGAATTAATATTCTTCCTGATGATTCCCATATTGACATCACTGCAGCATCTCTTTTGTTTTGAGACGTGTATTTTTCCATGTACTCAACATTTCTTGGAGTGTGCTGTCTAAATGGCATTAACAGTATGTATATTTTGATACAGTAAAAACTGAGTGACAGACATTCTCCTTTTGTTCTTTGGTCTTTTAGTACTGCTCTATTTCAGTATGTTTAATATTCGGAAGTTAACTCGAAAAGGTTAAGTTGTCCTTTCCATAAAAGAGGCGTATTCTATATCGGCAGAAGTGCAATTCGAGCCGTTTTTCAACAAAATTCTCGATTGAAGTTAATGGGAAATTTCATCCGAAAATGACCGGATCGAACTCTTTGATGTAGAATAAGCCCTTAAGTGTATTAATGTTGTAGTCCAGTTACAGGATTTTTCGCTACAGCATTTGCCCTAATGTATCGTTTTTAAAATTGGACTAACTTCCACATAGAAAATAACCTGTTGGTTAATTCTTTTTGTCTGACCTTAGATTTTGCAAGTGGGTAGAGAAGTAATTCCCTCACAGCCATGTAGGTTGAAATAATCACGAGGTATCCTGTGAACACGTGCATGTATATTTTTATACATATTGTGCAAATCATGCACACAGAGGACATGTACCATTTCATTACCAATGTCTGCTTTACTGTTAGGAACACTTAAAAGATGATGGCGTAATTTCACATTGTCCAGTGTGACTATTGCTACAGTACACTGTACCATTCTCTATGATGGCATTAGTGGCCAACGCCAGTCCTCAAGGGCCACCAACAGGTGTGGTTTTAAGGATATCCCTGTCTCAGTACTGGTGGCTTAGTCTTTGACTGAGCCACTGATTGAGCCACCTGTGCTGATGCAGGGATATTCTTAAAACCTGACCTGTTGATGGCCAGTTGAGAACCCCTTGTTTAGAGGTTCAGTAAGTCAGGGGGAAAAAAGAAAATAATAAATACACTGACGTTTTAACCTTGTTCAAATATTGTTTTGGGGAAATATTTAATGTTCGTCGGTACGGAATATTTAAATTGTGCTTCTAAAAATGTACAGTAAGTAATAGATGACATTATGTATAGGAAGCTGGCTAGCATAGCATCCTGGTGAATTTCATGTGCAAATTTATGCAGTATTTCCCCTCTACATTTATTTCTTATCTTGAAGACATAAATTACATCAGACCTGAATGACTAATTGTTTTCTTTTTTTTTTTTTTTTTTTTAAATTTGTGAAATCTCGGAAACTTGTATTAGCCATTTTGTAATTGTAGGGGATTTCTTGGCTCTACTTTATGAAGTTTACAGCCTTTAGACAGATGATCATGGTACAAATATCAATTGACTTTTTTTTTCCCCCCTTCACTCTTTTATAGCAAGATGACAAGCGAGCAAGTTCTTCCTCAGGCTCTGTACATGAGCAACATGCTAAAGGCAGTGAAAATAAGAGAGAGAACGCCACAGGATATTGTCAGACCCAGCAATGGGATCATTCACCATTTTAAAACAATGCACAAACACACTCTTGAAATGTTCAGGATTTTCCACTTTTGCTTACAATTTCGGGAGATACTACAGAAGGCTCTGATTGATAGAGCCATGCAGGTTGCATTGGAATGCCCGAAGAAACTGAACTGGTGCAGAGAAGTTAGGAAACTGGTTCCTCTAAAGACCAATGGTAAGTGAAGTTTTATTTTGGGGTTACTTTCCTTTCATCTGAACAGCATTTTAAACCCTTTTTGTTTCTTATTATTTCTGGAGGGTTTATGTAACACATTTGTGATGCTACATACAGTACCTCTCATTCGACCTCTACTTTCTTATCTAAGATACTTGGGACCAATTTCTATGCTATTTTATACACTAAAAATAGTGCAAATTGCCATGGCACTATACCCATAGAGAAGCATTAATGCTGATATATAACAAGTTTGCTTTTGTAAGTAAAATGTGTGATTATCTCAAAAATATGACAAAACGTTTAAGCTCGAGTTCCAATATGCAACTTACCGGGGACACTGCAAATTGTTCTTGGAGTGTAAAACATTGTTGATTTGTGTCTTTCTTTTACAATATGGAAACGTATGAAAGGATAAACTTGATACTGTAATAACTAGTGATAACTGAATGTTCGTGGCAGCGGGAGAAAGCGCGATAAAGGTCCAGACCCATAGAGGGCAAGAGTGAGTTAATGACAGTGATATGTTTAGTGGTTTATATCTTGGTGGTTAATGCCTTTCTTAAAACAAATGTGTTTATACGTTTTTTGAAACCAATAATGTTTATAACACTCGAGAAACATTTTTGAAAAGAGCAGGAGATGCTCGGGGGGGGTGAAGATAGGAAGATTATATGACTTAAATTCATGTAGGCTTCTGGAGAGGATTTCTGCCTTAAGCTATTCAACTTGTCATTAGTTCATGTATAATAGTATAGTATAAATATAGTATAATTCATGCTATAGTGATTCTATGGAACCTACTTTGGGAGTAGGGGAATGTGTCAGTTCTGTGCCATCAAACAGATTGAATACCAATTTACTTACTGTATTAGTCCTGATTGACAAGGATCTACCTGTCACATTTCCTTAATAACCCCCTCCATTGCATTAGGGTATTGCAACACATTGCCGTAGAGCAAAAGGGTTATTAACAGCCGATTGTGTGATTGAATAGCTTTGTAGAAAAGTTTTTTTTTTTTGTTTTTTTTTGAGTGATTCACCCCACATGCGATTGAGGATATGAGAATGAAGGAAATGAGGAAGACAATTGGTAATATAAAAATTGAAACTTCATATGAGAGAGAGAAAAAAAAAATTCCGGCTTCTATTGGCTGCAGGGATTTCACGTGCCTGACGAATAAATACATTCCAGCCAGGCCTCGCCCCGCCCTTGTTGGAAAGTCCAGTGTGTGCTTCAGTGTTGAAAGAACAGAGAGCGAGAGAGAGAGAGAAAAAAACTACAATAGATCTTAGCAAATGGCTAGTCACATACCTAAGCACTGGGAAATTCCAAATGTCAGGGAATTTCATAGCGATCATTCTCTGTGAGCACACGAAATGCGGAGGCACAACAAATCTCATCTTTGTTCTAGATTTTACAATAGGTGTGGAGGGGGGAATTTACCTGCCTGCTTTGTGAATTGCATGAAAGGGTGGTGCTGCGTTCCTGAGCCTCCACAGCGTTAAAAGTGAAAGGGTCACGAGATAAGTGTGTGTGTTTTTTATTTATTTATTTATTTATTTTTATCATCATCGACTCTAATATAAGTTGCAAACGTGATGACTATCTCCATAAGCTTAACTACTTGGTTGCCAAAGCTCTGGCAGCCATGGGGTTCACAGGCCCTGGAGCAGACAGGGGTGGCCAACTCCAGTTCTCAAGGGCCAGGTTTTCAGGATAGCCCTGCTTCAGCACAGGCGGCTCAGTCTTTTGACTGAACTGCCCGTGCTAATGCAGGGGTATCCTTAAAGCCTGACCTGTCGGTGGACTGGAGTTGGCCACCCATGCACTAGCGGAGTTAAGAAAAGACCCTGCACACCCTGCACACCCTGCACACGTACAGAACGTGGTTAAAGTGATTACAATGTCATATTTTTTTTTTGAAGTGAAACTTCTTTAGTGGCACCTCTGATGGGATAAAACTGGATAGATGGGGGGCGAAATGTGAAACGGAAGTGACGTCACGTAATGGACGCCGCTCCTCTCACACGCCCCCTGTCACATGTCCCTCCTAATCGCCGCCGGCGCCGCTCCTAGTCGCCGCCGCACCCCTCACCCTCCCACACACCCACACCCAGTTGCTCACATGCGGCGGCGATAGCCGCCGCTCCTAACTGCCACGGCGCCGCTGTTCCGCCGCCCGCTGCCATGCCGCGCGCCACGCATGCGCAGAAGCGGCTGGCAGCGGCGCCGTTCCCCGCCCACTGCCATGCCACGCATGCGCACAAGCGGCTGGCAGCGGCGCCGTTCCCCGCCCGCTGCCATGCCGATGGACAGGAGGAGGGAGGCCGGCGCCGCTCCTAACAGCCTGGGAATAGGGTGGTTTGAGAGCGCCGCCGGGGGGTGGGGAAGGGGGGAGCTTGAGCGCGCCGCCGGGGGGTGGGGGGGGGTATCTGCTCAGAAGACTCAGACTGAGCCCCCCGGGTCCGCAGCTCCGTTGGGGGTGGGGAGAGTCAGGAGAGAGGGGGCAGAACACAGACAGAGAGACATACGGTACACACAGAGAGATACACATACACTGACAGACACACACACACTGACAGACACGCACACACTGACATACACACGTTGACTGACACATACACACATTGACTGACACATACACACAATGACACACACACACTTACTCTGACGCACACACACACTCTGACGCACGCGCACACACTCTGACGCACGCGCACCCACTCTGACGCACGCGCACACACTGACGCACGCGCACACACTGACGCACGCATGCGCACACTCTGACACACACTGACACACGCACGCACGCACACCCCAGTGATGTACCGAACACTGCCCCTGAATGATGTGCCTATTCCTTCCCCCCCACTGTGAGCTCCCCCACCCGCTCAACATTCATGATGCTGGTACCACTGCCAATAAACACATACACACACACACTGACGCATGCACACTTTGACGCACGCACACTTTGACGCACGCGCACGCACACTGACTGTCACACATACGCACGCACACTGACTGACACACATACGCACGCACACTGACTGACACCCATACACTCACTGACCGACACAGAGAGACATTCACACAACACAGAGAGAGAGAGACATACACTGACACACACACACAATGACTGACACAAATACACACACTGACCGGTACAGATACATACACTGACCGGCACAGATACATACACTGACTGACACACACACAAACAAACACATACATACTCACTGACTGACACACTGACACATGTGTGCCGAGCACGCGCGTTATAAGTCAATTTCTGTGACAAAAGTCAAAGAAGTTTCACTTACTATGCGCGTGCACAGCACACACAGCTTTTTTTTTTTTAGCACGTACGTTGCATTGTGGTTAGTTTACTACTTGTGTTTGTGCGGGTGCCATAGAGACAGCCGGAGGGTAATTATTGTACACGCACTATGACTATCATCTGTTAAATCTCCAGCACACTCCTTTCATGCCACACGCTATCTCTATTCTGTGCTATAGGAACATTTCACAGCAAGTCAAACCAACAAATGTTTTGTTGTTGTTGTTGCAGAAGTGGGCAAGTAATTAGTGCTGCCTGCGGTGTCCAGGGTTTCCAAACTTATCAAACTGGGACCTTCCGGGCATGGTGTGTGTAACGGGTATTCCCTGTGAATACAGACGCTACTACAATGCTGTGTAACCTGTGTGGCTCTCAGGAGCCTAAGCCTCCGCTTGGGGAGCCTGGGGTACATACATATAATACAATCTCGTGGTGCAACGCCTCCACCTGAGAGGGATCCCAACGGAGTGGGAGGAGGCCCTCACAGGAAACAATCACATTAAGCAAACAGTGGTGAAACAGAACTGACTTTACTGCATAGCATGTACTTATTCATATATCAACAGGTGTCCCTCTCTAGAGGAGACACTGACTACAGCGTCTCGCAGGACGCCCCCACCTACACCGGGTGATCCCACCCCGTGTCCAATAACCCCACAAAACATGTCCCGCACCCTCAAAGGGAGAGGATTTGTGTGACTGCGCAGCCACTAGTCCCGTAATAATATTATGTGTATGAACGTTGGTGCACTTGTTGATGGTTACCTGCCGAGCACTCCAGTGCCCGGGCCTGCCAAGGAGCTTCGCAAAGGATCCGATGACGGAGGAACACAGGAACTACCGTCCGGGGCGATCCCACCCGGATGGCCTCTGCAGCGGTTGCGGAGGTATGAGCCCAAACCTCTGGATGGACGCGCAGCGTCCGCTGTGTCCCTAACTGACTCTGGGTAGTAAGGGGCAGGGTCCCTAACCTGGGGCCTGTCCCTACAACACTCAACTACTGGTGACTCGGGGCTATCTGGGGCCTAGGGGCTGCTGGCCTAGTGCAGGGAGTCACTGACTCCTGCACCCTACCTCCTTCCCCTAGCTGCTCCTGGCGCCGACTGCCTAGCGTGCTCAGAGCCCGCGAAATGTATCAATCCCTCTGTGCAGGGATATACTCTAGCCCTATTGGCTCCCTGGCGTCACGTGGGGCGCTCAGAGGCTCATGGGACTTGTAGTCCCTTCCAAGAGCCTTCCCTGGTAGGCTAGCGTTCGCGCGCTTATCACTGCGCATGCGCAACGCAATTGCCATGACGGCGTCCTGCACCGCGAGCCGCCGGGACCCTCGCAACGCGACCGCAGCCTTAGCAACGGCCCGCACGCGTCCCCGGCAACCGGCCGCATCCCTGCGATAGCGCGCTGCTCGCTCACATGCCCCCACACCACTCCGCGAACGGCGGTGAGTACAAGGAGGGGGTGGGTCCGCAACGGAAGGGGGGAACCTGGCTAAATGTGAAAAATGACCAAATATTTCAGACCTGGCAACAAGAGGCTGCAAAGCTCCCGTCTCACCACCAGCCTGCAGATATTTAAACTGGGGTTAGGCAGATAGTCCCCTCGAACATCAGTCCCCTCGAACACTTATCTCAGAATGGATAAGTGACACTGCCACTTAAATTCTGAGAATTTTTGAGAGTTTAACTTGTAATCCTTTAAATTTATAGTTTATAAAACAAATTTTTAGTTACTATTGCTTTTACAGTTATATTATACGGTTATAGTTAAATATTTTAGCGTTTTACAAATAAATGATCATAATAATAAAACTGTAATTATATCTATCTATATATAGGGAGAGGGAGTGGCTAAGTGAGTAAAAGACACTGATTGGCACTGAGAGTTTGAAGCAGGGGGGCCTGGTTCAATTCCCGGTCTCCTTGTGACCTTGGGCAAGTCACTTTATCTCCCTGTGCCTCAGGCACCATAACATAGATTGTAAGCTCCACGGGGCAGGGACCTGTGCCTGCAAAATGTCTCTTAAAGCGCTATGTAAAACTAGCAGCGCTATACAAGAACATGCTATTATTATTATCTATTTATGGGACAAGCACCAGACCTTTTGCCCAATTCTATCGGAGTGACGGCTACCCGCTTCACTATATATATATACACACACACACACACACAGGATACTGCATAAATCCGGAAATCAAGAGATAGCACGCAACGTGTTGAAGTATAAAAGGTATATTAGGCTGCGCTTATAGTGTCGGCAACAGCGAAACCGCGTCAAAACAAATGCATTGCCGCCGTCGCGTGCGCTTATAGTAGACGCGACGGCTTGGTCGCGATCGCCAGAAGTCATCTCAATTTGATTTTTCCAGCGACAGCAGCCTGGCGTCACCATCACCAGGACTATAAGCATAGCCCTAGTGAAAATAGTACATCAAAAAGACCAACGTTTCTCCTGCTGGTGTGGGTGAGAGGCCTTTAGCTTTGAGAGCCGTAAAAATACCAACCTGACCATCACCACAACAGATCAGCAAACAAGATAGGAACGGGCTGATCATATGAAATGCAAGCAGCAGAGATATACACAGAGGCTCAAGTTATTTTTTATTCACCTTATTTTCTTGGTGTCAGAAGTGAAAGTGGGGTTAGTGTTGGAGTCTGCAAGGGAATGCAGGGAGAGTTAATCTTTAGTGATTGTGAGTGTGTGTGTCCATTAGCAATAAAGCATTGCATTGAGGGGGGGGGGGGGGAAGCCATTTGCAAAGGTGTATATATATATATATATTATATATTTAGCCAAATATTATATATTTAGCCAAATATATTATATATTTAGCCAAAATATTTAACTGCACGGTACAGTGGGTGTACAGAGTGATATCCATTACATAAATAGAATGACATGGAGATAAAGAAGCGCGACAGATTGACTGCTTATTGAGGGTCAGAGTATACCTCCGGATGTAGTATTGTCCAGCGGCACAGCTGGTCCATTAAGGTTTGGGAGTCGGGGGTGTTGGATAACGTGGAGTTTGGTCCAGCCACACAGCTGGTACAATAGGGTTGCAAGTGAGGAGGGAGTTGAATGTTAGAGGTGTGCCAGATAGGCTTATTTAAAAAGGAGAGTTTTCAGATGTCTGAAAGCTGGGGAAGAGTCTGATGGTGCATGGTAGGGAATTCTAGAGAGGGAGCAGCGTAGGAGATGTCTTGTAGGCGGGAGTGAGAGGAGGTAATGAGAAGGGGCAGTAGGACTGGCCTGGCCAAACAATTGTGCACATTTGTCAGCACGTCTGAAAAAAAGGTTGGCCACCGCATGTCTAACTTTTTCTTCTTTCTGCGCTATCATTACATTGCTGATCAGAATGCTGTTTTATTTTCATGACTCCTTTTTACCATCTGATAATAAAACTAATTGTTGGTGAAGTGGAAGTTTGAGTAATTGAACCATAATGTACTGTATTTCCTTTTGGTCCTATGACTGTGACTCAATGGCATCTTTATTAAGTGAGTTAAGTTTTAATATTGCATTCTTCTTTACAATGACATCAAAATAACTGTCACAGATATTGATAGAAATAACATTTAAAGTTTTCCATTACCTAATTGGCTATATTACCTATTTTGTCCTATGTGCCACTTTTTTTCTTTTTTTGCCCTGCACTTTTGTGGGGTTTTGTTTTTTGGTTTGCAACGCACACAATATTCGGAACACCTTCTGTGCATGAGCAAAAAAATGCATTGCAAAGAACACCGTCTTATAACAGGCAAACTGGTAAATATTATGTGCTGTAGAGAATCAGAAGTGTTAGAGTGAACAGGAAAAAAATGGTCTGCTATGTGGGTAAATATTCCTTAACCAATGTGTTCATCAGGTTCAATATTTCTGTATATATCCTCTGCTTAGGTGATGGGAACTGCCTGCTGCACGCCACATCCATGTACATGTGGGGTGTTCAAGACACTGACCTGGTGCTGAGAAAGACCTTGTTCGGCGCACTGAGGGAAACAGATACCCGCAACTTCATGTTCCGCTGGCAGCTGGAATCTGTCAAGTCTGTGGAGTTTATCGAAACAGGACTTCGTTTCAACACAAGGGTAAGACACCAGACAAACCAGTGTTTCACCATCTATGAAGTTAGCTACTTAAAATTAACTGGTGCTTGGCATGAGAAGAAGAGCCCGAAACCTTCCGTAGAGTGCCAAAAGGAATCCCAAAAGCGGCCATATCCATATAAAATATGTATGTGTGTGTGTGTATGTATATATATATATATATACATATATATATATATATATGTGTGTGTGTATATATATATATATGTGTATATATATATATATATGTGTGTGTATATATATATATATATATATGTGTGTATATATACACATACACATATACATATACATGCACATACACAGATATAGCAGGCATTGTTACAGCTGCTGGCAATAATGTGTGAGCCTTGTCCCTTTTTCGCACGCGACTAATTGTTTCACAATGGTATCTGCTACCGCTTGCACATTATGTGTATCCCGTTACAATGCGCCAGCAGGAGCAATAACGGCTGCTATATTGTGTGTGTGTGTGTGTGTGTGTGTGTTTTTAATAATTCATTTTTACACAGTCTTGCCAGCATGTGGTAACACTTAAACGTACTCAACCTTAAAAAAAAAAAAAACACTTGGATTTTGTGGTAATTACAGATGTAGCCGGACTTACTATGCGCACGAGCACGTATGGCCCGGAAGGATGAATGCTGTGGGAGGTCCCATTGAAAAGAGAGGACACCCGCGGCACCATCGCGGCAGCCACCTCCCCCAGCCCCTCGGCTTTTTAGCATTTCACCCATTGCCATGAGAACCGTAAATGTGGCTACATCTGTAAATGGCCTACACAAATCCACTCAGAGCTGCCACTATATCTAGAACAAGGGTGTACCATGTGCTTCCTTAGCATAATATTGACTGTTACACATCTATGACCTCTTTCTGTCTTTCTTTGCTGTATTTCTGTGAAGAAGCCCTAACAGAAATTATCGTTGCCTAATGGCTTCAATTCAAGACGGAATGCCAGGAATCATGGCTTCCGTGACAATGCCCACATGGAAATTTCTTTAGAACTATAGCTATTCGCTCTTTAAAGTTAATGTAATCTTTATGTCGTAGTCATCAGCTGCGTTGTAACACCATTGTACTTTGCAATGTAGTTCGTGTCGGACACAAAATGGATTTACAGTACGTTAATTAACTTTGGTTTTATCCACAGAACTGGGATGACGAATGGGAACATCTTGTCAAAATGGCATCCACTGAAACATTAGTGGGCCAAAGTGGGCTCCAATATAATTGCCTGGAGGAAATACATATATTTGTCCTAGCTAACATCCTTCGGAGGCCAGTTATCATTCTTGCAGGTAAATATGTTAGATGCTGAAGAGACTGCTAAATAACAAGTACATAGTGTGAAGGGATATGCTATTCTGTTAATAGACAAATGCCATACCGTACCATTGTGCCCACACCTTCAAAAGCTATGCACATGCCCGTAATTCAGTCACATCATTAAAATACTCTTATTTCCTATATTATTGCATGTGGGTGATTTTTCTTTTTTTGTTGTTGTTTTATAATCAGATCAGAAAGTGCACCCATTAGAAGTCCAGCTGATTTGCATAGTATTTTTAATTTTCTTACATTTCATAGTTCATCTTTGGTTTATTGTCATTCAAAATGACCAGTACAATAGCAGTAAGCACTGTACTTATGCAGCATATTGGGAACATTTGCTTCCTTTGTTACCAAAAATGTATATTGAGTAATACGTTGTGTTTTTTTCTCTTAACAGATAAAGTTGTGCGAAGCTTACAATCTGGCTCCAGTTTTTCACCGCTCAGCGTTGGTGGAATTTACCTGCCTCTTCATTGGCCTGCACAAGAATGCTACAAATACCCCATAGTTCTTGGCTACGACAGTCAGCACTTTGCACCTCTCGTCACGCTAAAAGACAGCGGTCCAGGTGCGAAAAACATTTTGTTGTAAGAGCCGTACAATGCTGCAGCTGTATTGTATGTTTGGGCAAGTTACTTAAAAATACAGGGTCATGATTACTAAGAAGTGTTGCTACATAAGACATCTTTTGTGCTGGAAGACACCTTACAACCTATTTGAGACTGGGCGATAACGTGCCATATTTACGAAGGAATGTTTCTCCATAAAACCCCTTCATGGCCAGAAGACATCTTACACCCCGTTCACATGAATGGGCTGCAAAGGACCATAAGATGTGCTGCAGGCGTCTTGTGGAGTAGCACTCCTGAATAAATATAGCCCACAGTCCACCCTACGTTTGTCTCTGTAAAGGCCTGAGTTGGGATATACTGTATAACTTTGGGACAACATTACCTTACAGTATACATATACTGTATTCGGTATTTGCTTTATATTTACTCTTTGAAGAAGAAAAAAAATTCTCGGTTCTGTTTTGAAGAGCACAAAAGCATTTCTGTTTTTGGTGGGGATATAACTGGTGAAAGATACCAAAAATATTCCTCTTCGTTTTCTAGTTCGATATTGCAGATATTTATTCATATAATATTAATAGAATTGAAGCGGCAGACATATATTGTATAAAAATACACAGCATGTCAATCCTTAGCACCTTTTTGAGAATGTTTATTTCTGTTGACTTCTTACCACTGATTGTCCAGACGGGAAACGAATGAAATGTTCTGTTGTTTTGGCAATCTGACCAAATAACTGATGTCATGTCTTCTTTCGGAAACAGAAATTCGGGCTATTCCACTGGTCATCGGTGAGAGAGAAAAGTTTGAAGATCTGAAAGTTCATTTTTTGACTGAAGTTGAAGAGAAAGTAAAAGAGAAGCTGCTAAAAGAGTATTTAACTGTGATGGAAATCCCCATACAAGGCTGGGACCGTGGAACAACACACATAATAAATGCAGCCAAGTAAGTCTCACAGATATAAATATATGTAGAGTCCCAGCAATTGCCAGGCTTACAAGGTAGAACACTGAGCTACGATTCGGAAATACACTGCTGGACTTTTTCCAAGTCTCTTAATTTTCATATAGTTCTGTGAATTCACTTTCTTACGAATAAAACAGCACAATAAAGGCCCAGTGAACGCAGGGCTTACACTTGAACTGATGTCCTCTTAGGACACGAGGAGATAAAGTAGGTGGCCAAAATCTCTTGGAGTTAGTACTGGCCCTTGAATTAGGATAATTCATGACATACTGTCTAATCACTCCCTACCACTTTTAATGTAACTACATAACAACAAATAATGTAATTATTTATCTTAAAAAATTGAGATTTTTGAACATACTTTTTCTTAATAAATAGATTTTCCAAAGGTGTGTTTATTTTTATTTTTTTTGCATTTGTTTTTTTGTAAATCACAGATTTTGAAACCTTCCTATAACTTCTGATGGGGTGAATTGCTGTCTCCTTGAGCAAAAATTAAACACTTCCTGATTTAGTATTATACTATGTAAAAACTGTATTGAGTACAGTAGTGATTTGATGGATAATCAAACTAAACTATATAAATACTTTGTGTGTGTAAATGGATTATTAATGCATTTATAAATACTATAGAAACGATACAACAATCTCTGCTTTATTCTTCACAGGTTGGGTGAAGGCAATTTACCAAAAGAAATAAATTTGGTGGAAGATTACTTTCAGCTAGTACAACATGAGTACAAGAGGTGGCAAAAAGATAATTCAGAGCAAACCAATAGGGGAACTGGTATTAGAAGCAGACTTGAGATGTCCCTGTCTCAGCTCTCTCTTGTTGAGGTGAAATGTGAAACCCCCAACTGCCCTTTCTACATGTCTGTAAGCACCCAGCCTTTCTGCCATGAATGTTTCGAACAGAGACAACGGGAAACCAGGCCTAAGAAGCAAACACAAAAGACCGAATCTGTTGCATGCAAAGCTGAATATCTTGAACCTTCAGGACAAATGGAGTCGGTTGCAGGTGCTCTGTCTATACTTCCCAGTGCACCCAGTGGCTTCCTTTACAGTGAAACTACTGCAATGAAATGTAAAACACCTGACTGTCCGTTTACATTAAATGTGGAGCTCAATGGACTGTGTGAACACTGTCACAATGCTAAAAAACCTCCTCCCTACAATGATGTGGAGAGGGTGAGGAATGCAGACATTATAAGGTGTAATGTCTGTTTTCAGGATACCACCAGGACTTTTAATGGCACTTGCAGTTCTTGCTTCAAAAGGACTACAGAACGTTCAATCAGCTCAAGTTTCCCACCTATGATCCTTCAGAGGTCCATCTCTGATCCTGATCATTTATCAAGGAGTTTAGTTATATTGTCAGGCCTTGAGGAATCCAACAGTGAGACCCAGGAGTCACCTGCTGTTTCACAATCCATGGTTGTTTACAATGTGAAGGCGAGAACAGCTAACCAACAGTGTAGAAAATCTGGTTGCACATTTTTTGGGACTCCGCAGAATGAAGGATTTTGCACATTATGCTTTTTTGAGTTTCGGGAGAACAATAGTAAGTTGTTTTATACCAATAAATGTATTGGAAAGTTTATTATGGTATAGATGAAAAATGGAGACATATCACGAGTTTTCATTATATATTTTTGATGCCCTTTCAGTCTCCATAAACTAGATCCCTGAATGCGGTGCTTTGGCTTAAAATTTCGGGTTCAGTATGTAATTATACATATTATTAGGGTGTTTTTATGTGTCTCATTGCTGTCACTAAAAAGATTGTACATCTCTGCAGTACACAACCTTGATACCTTTATATTGTTTACTCATTAGATATAGAATATTTAGGTCAACACATTGGTAACTTGATGTTGCAACAGATTCGAGTCATGTATATTCCAATGGGTGGCTTGCTTACAACTCCATGCAATGCAAGATGGATGTGTAATGACATGTACAGTATTTTATAATTAAAGAAGAAAATGCTTTTCTGTCCAGTAGTTGCAGCTGTTTGTTGCTTATTGAGATAGTAACGTCCCATTAACATATTCACACTTTCTGTTTGCAGTTATTGCTTTGCAAAGCGGTTCAAGACGATCCCAGAAGACTTCTCAAGGCCAAGGCAATATAAGTGTTGCTACCTTTAGGAATATGACTCGTTGCTTAGGACGGGAGTGCAGCACCCTCGGGAGTAGACTGTTTGAAGGTTACTGTCAAAAATGCTTCATTGAAGCACAGAACCACAGATATCAAGAAGCAAGACAGACAGAAGAGCAGCTACTCGGACAAACTGAGGTATGTGTGAAGTCTTGCAGATTATAGAATCGACTTTTCGGTGTACCACATACGCATTCTATATAAGCCCTTGTTCGTGTTCCGTTAAGCAGCAGTAAACAAGCAGATATTCAGGCACTCCAGGATTCTGATTTAAATAAACACATTTTATATTTCACTTAGGCCGCTGGAGTGCCTGGATGTCTTCTCGCTTACTGTACAGGAGTTCTCTCTGACTTACTGGATTCATGAGCACCTGTGGCAGCTCAACAGTACTGTTTGTGCAGCTTTTCTAGTACTTGACTGTTAAGCAGCAGCCCATGTTCTAAAAGGAAACAATATATTTTTTTTCTTCCAGAGAGCAGGACCACATAGGACTACGAAGCAAAGTAACTCTGACTCTCAGCTGAAGACATGCGCCAGGAATCTCTGCAGCAACACGGTAGCATGCAGAAACGATGAACTGTGTGAACAGTGCAAGCACAGAGCCGGCGGGCATCACAAACCAGCTGGAGAAGACGCTCCCAAGCAGTATTGCCGGGCAACAGGCTGTGATCACTACGGCAACAACAGATGCAATGGGTTTTGCAACGAGTGCTACCAGTTCAAACAACTGTATGGGTAGTAGAGCACAAAAGACTGCTAAAAGATTGAGGATTATAAAAGCAAGTTCACAGAAAATGGTGCTACCTTCAAAACACTTTATTCCTTCCCTTGGAAGATGTCAATGGAAATTGCTCTGTAAATGGTGAATGTGCTTTTATTTGATATAGGTTGGAATGATTGAATATTTATCTAATATATATATTTATATATATATATATTAGTAAACGTGCTGAAAAGTGATTTATATTTTGCTTGAAAAGACAAAATGTATATGTATACCATGTTGTGCTGTACAAATTTTTTTTTTTTTTAGATTTAAAAATACTTGGATCTTATGTGGCTATGTTATCTGATTTGTATGTGGTTTTTAGTTGCTATTTTACGCTGCTAATGTAACCCTTTCCCTGCCAGCACGACTGCACAATGACAGCAGGAGTGTTTAAATAGGGAATTGCCCAGCAGAATTGTTACGAAACTGAAAGCTAAGAAGAACATGTTCCAGCCACATGCGTGATAACCTGCCGATGTCCCATCTTGGTACATGACCATATGTTAATATTAGGGCAGCACATCCAGACAGAGAAATAATCCAAGTCCAGAAGTGTCAGGAATGTGTTTTTAGAGCCATCTTTTTGAAACCACTATGAAAATCTATAACCGTGATGATTGAAGGTGTCTTTAATCAACCAGATAATCTCTGGTACAATCTTTGCATTTTTAACATGAAAGTCCTGTCCTAATTGATGGTCTCATCGTATCGCTTTACAATACTTTGTTCAAAGTCCTAGAAGCCACGTTGGTCTGTACATTTGGTTGTGATATATTTCTTGCTACCAACAAGAGAGCTCTTGAAGGACACTACTATAATGTAGAGAGCTTTTAAAACCTCATAGGTCTCCATCATTTGTACTGTAACAAAACTGTACTGTTGAAGAGACCTGTAAGGTTTTCTCTGTACTATTAAACATTGCTAGAACGTGTTTCTTTTGTTCAAATATCTGCCTGTGACCTTGAGACACTTCTTATCTGGAAAAATAAGCAGGATGGTAGTTTGAAAACAGAACACGAATAGTCTTGCTCTGTTGACTGTCTCGGTCTGATCACTACTTGGCCACAAGGATAATAAAGTCTCCGTACAAGTCAGATCTACAATTGTTTTTATTAAGTTGGTTTCATATGACTTCTTGGAATGCAGCTTTTACAATGTTTCTTTCGGATAGGGGGTGTGCTCATCAGCACCCGGTGCATGATTCTATATTAAGGGACGGACGGGCGGGCTGGTCAGGGGGGAAATTGTCATCCGGGCCAGTCAGAGTGCAAATATTTGGGCCGCTAGCAGAGCGGAGCAGAGGAGCAGGGTCTGTGTTCAGCTCACCGACTCAAGTCATTATGGGCTGGCTCCTCTCTGCGG
This sequence comes from Ascaphus truei, assembly GCF_040206685.1. Classification (NCBI taxonomy): domain Eukaryota; kingdom Metazoa; phylum Chordata; class Amphibia; order Anura; family Ascaphidae; genus Ascaphus; species Ascaphus truei. The sequence goes on along the minus strand of NC_134486.1, from coordinate 309,082,719 downwards.
TCTGCTGGTAATGGTGTGTGTGTATATGGTGCATGTATTGTGTGTGTGCAATGTATTACTTGGAGTGTTAACACTGGGAGGCGCGAGATTATCTGCAGGGGGCGCAGCGGTTACAGAGGCTCCGCGCTCTTCCCGGGGGAGCGGCGAAGGCCTCTGTAACTTCACCTACCTTGGCTCAGATGGCTTCTGGCAACGTGGCATCAAATGATGCCGCGGGATAACGTGACGCCGCGTTGCCATGGCAACGTAATGTCAGAACGCCAGAGCGAAGGTAAGGAGGGGGGCGCGAGGAGGGAGAGCCGGCAGGGGGAAAAGATTGTTAATGTATAATCGCACTCGTTGTAATGCACGAGCTGGTGCAAAAAAGTGTTACATCGGTATATGTACGGGGCAGGTGTGTGTATGTGTATAAAATGCTTGCATAGTATGTTTGGTGCACGTGTGATTGGGAAATATACATAACGTGTTTGCTTTATGCTGCGTGCATCTGGTGTGTGGTATGTGTGTCTGTTTATGGTGTGTGTATCTGGTGAGTGTGATTAGTGTGCATTTTGTATGTATATAGAGCTTGCTTATTGTATGATGTGTGTATCTGTATGGTGCATGTGGGCCGCCTGAACCTTGTCCTTCTACCTTCACCCCCCCCCCCCATCCCCCCGGATTGTTGCTAATTTTCTACCCATACATGTCATACCTAATGTGAAAAACAAATGTCCTCTTAAAATTATTTATCTGTCCAGAACACATATTGTAATTTTATATTTGCACATTGTAATATTCTAACAATAAGGCAACAATGATTAAATAATAAATTATTTAAGAACATTGGTAATCTGGAAGTTATTCACATTGAGATTTTTTTTTTGAAGTGAAACTTCTTTAGTGGCACATATTCTGATGGGGCAAAACTGGAGAGATGGAGACGAAATGTGAAACGGAAGTGACGTGACGTCACGGCTCCCCCTCCCCCCCCCCCACACGCTGCTGCCGCCGCCGCCGTTACCCCCACACGTCCGCTGCCATGGGTATACCAAGATGGCTGGCGCAGAGCTTCCGGTGCTGCGGGTGTGGGTGTAGTAAGATGGCGGAAGCCCCGCAAGTCCTCCGGTTGTGAGAGGAGGGGCCACTGCTCAGCCTCTCTCCTCCCTCTTCTCTACCTCCGCTTTCCCTTCCCTGTGTCCCGCTGATTATGGAGGGTAACCGGGACGATATCGCCGCTGGCGCCGGTCCTAGCAGCCGTCAATTCCCCCCACGCCCGCTGCGCTGTCAGCATATGCCAGCAACGTGCCCTGTCGCCTCTCACGGCTCCTGCTACCGTAACGCGGGAAGCGGGGGGTTTAAGCGTGCCGCTTCCCACGCAGCACTGCCGGAGGGGGGGCCCTCTTAAGCACAGTATCTGCCCCTCACATACACCCGGCCTGTACAAAATGAATGCCCCTTATACATTAGTAACTACTATACACGTGTCAGCTAATTACAACCATTGCCCATTCACCCGCATTACTTCCCTACCAGCATCCTCAATTTGCCCCTTTATAGTTTCTGACCCCTCAACATGCACCTCACACACAATAATTGCCCCCCTAATTAATGATTCTCAGTAATATGCCGCATTTGCCTTCTCTCCTCCCCTCGTATTCTGTATCTGCCCCTTCACACACAGCAATTGCCCCCTTCCCATTACACTGCCTTGCATGCACCCATCTATTGCCCTATGCCATTGATATCAGGTTTCCTTTACACAACAATTTCCCCCTGACACGCATTAATCACCCCCTGACAAACATTAATTACCCCCTGGCACTCATTAATTGCCCGGGTACTCACAGTTCCTGATATCCGATATGAAAACGGCCAGGCCCCGCATCCCGTCCCCATTGGACACGGCCGACACCTTCCTCACACCCGAGGACAACCTGTACAGCCCAGCAGCAGCCGCCGAGTCCGGGGTCCTGCGTGCACGCAACCCAGGCGTTTGTCTCCCCGGCTGTGTGTATGTGTGTAACGTATCAATGTGTGTGTCTCCGGGCCCGGTGCGGCCGCGTCTCCCGAGGGGGGGCGGGAGGGAGTCATGGAGAGAGGGGGCAGGACACAGAAAAAGAGACACATACACACACACACTGACTGACACAAATACACACACTGACTGACACACATACACACACACACTGACTTACACACATACACACACACTGACTGACACACATACACACACACACTGACTGACACACACTGACTGACACACATACACACTGACTGACACACACACACACACACACACACACTGACTGACACACACACACACACTGACTGACACACACACACTGACTGACACACATACACACACACTGACTGACACACACCGACTGACACACATACACACTGACTGACACACACACACACACACACACACTGACTGACACACATACACACACACACTGACTGACACACATACACTTACTGACACACATACACACACTGACTGACACACATACACGCACACTGACACACATACACGCACACTGACACACACACGCATGCACACTGACTGACGCACGCACGCACTGACTGACACACACACACACTGACTGACACACACACACACACACACACTGACTGATACATACACACACACACACTGACACACGCACGCACACACACTGACTGACACACACACCCCAGTGATGCGCCGAACACCGCCCAATAAACATTACCCCGCCAATCAAATTTACTCATGCTCTAAGCAGTAATAATATTATTGTTACTTTATATGTTGCTGACAACACACAAATAAGTTTCACTTACTATGCGCGTGCACAGCACACACAGCTTTTTTTTTTTTTTTTTGGAGAGCAAGAAAGGAAAAAATAAATGGGAACACAATGAGCAGGAAATAAAATAAAAAACGTTGAAACCAAAATGCTTCATTCAACATGGCTTTTAAGTAGTCACGGTGGACCATATTTACTAAAAATGTCTACTTTGTAAGGTGTCTTCCAGAACAGAAGGTGTCTTACAATCTATTCAAATGACTATAAAGGACCATATTTGCCATCTCGGCTGCATTTGATCACTGTTCTTAATATGCTAAACTCCCTTGGTATTTGCAACAACGCTGCATACTGGGTCTCATCTTACCTCTCCCATCGCACATTTTTTGGTCTCTGTTGCTAACATGTCTTCATCTCCTGTTGATCTGACTATTGGTGTACCTCAGGGCTCTTTTCTGGGACCTCTCCTTTTCTCTACACTTGGTGAGCTCATCAACTCTTTTGGCGTTAGATATCATGTCTATACAGATGATACTAGATATCTATCCACCCCTACCTTGACACCTGCAATTCTGTCCCTAGTCTCTGATTTGCCTCCTGGCTATATCCTCATGGATGGCTACTCCACAGCCTTAAACTTAATATGGCTAAAACTAAGCTCCGCATATTTCCCCTTAAACCTGGCTCAATATCCCTTTTTTCCTATTACCGTAAATGGTTGTACCATCTAGTCTGTAGCCAAAGCACGCTGCCTAGGAGTGACATTTGACTCCTCCTTTTCCATCTCTATTCACATTCACTGCATGGCTAAAACTTGTCGCTTCTTCCTCCGTAATATTGCCAAGATCCACTCCCTTTCCTCTGTCACGACACTGCTAAAACTTTAATGCATGCTCTTATCGACTCCCGTCTGGATTAATGTAACATACTGCTAACAGGCCTCCCTGTGTCACAACTTTCTCCTTTGCAATCTATCTGAAATTATTCTAGCAACAGAATTTTGCTTTCTCCCAAAACAGTCTCTCCTGGTTTCGGATCATTCACAAAGTTGTCTTCCTTACCTTCAAGGCTCTACACTCATCTGCTCCTCCCTACATATCGGCTGTGCCCCTGCTCGTCTCCTGCTTTCTACCCATAACTCTCCTTTCCACCACTGCTCTCTCACCTTAAACCTTTTTCTGCCCCTTATCTGTGGTACTCCCGCACGCTCAGCCAGTGCCGGACTTTGACCTTCTGAGGCCCTAACATAAGCTAGAAATATACAGTATGTATTAGTCTGACTGAAGGGACCATTGAAAATATAAACATGATACTGAAATGAATGATAATAAAAAATGCACAAATGCGCACCAGGGATTAGTGGAAGGTAATTTATTAAAAATACACAAAAACTGAGGGAATCCAACCCCACCTCAGAACAGCTGTGCAGCTGGACGGCTAAGTACTACCAAGGAGAACACCTGATGGTGACTAAACCCTAAGCTGCACAGTATACAAATACAGTAACATTTATATAAAAAACATGAAAGAAAAAAACAAACATGAAAACAACCTATCAACAGATTTGTATAGAAACCGCCATAGGGTTGGGCACTGGCAAGGGGAAACGGACACTCACACTGAGACAGTCAGCAGACTCGCGGTGGCTGCACAGGATCCTGACGAAGTACTTGGTACGAAACGCGTAGAGGTCACGACAGGTCATCCTGCGCGTGTATGCTGGTAAGCTGAGACGGAGCCTGCAGGAGACAGCAGCGGTTTTATCCATCTCCGCGGTGCCGAGATCCGGATCCTGTGCAGCCACCGCGAGTCTGCTGACTGTCTCAGTGTGAGTGTCCGTTTCCCCTTGCCAGTGCCCAACCCTATGGCGGTTTCTATACAAATCTGTTGATAGGTTGTTTTCATGTTTGTTTTTTTCTTTCATGTTTTTTATATAAATGTAACGGGTATTCCACCCCACCCAATCTCATATATAGTGTGGGTGAGTAGAACCTGTGGTATTACCGGTGTGGTGCGTATACCTGCAGGCTCACAGGAGGTCTGAGCCTCCGCTAGTGAGAGCCTGGGGTGAATCCTCTGGAACGTTTCTTGGTTCAGCGCCTCCACCTATGTAGGATTCTATGGACGTGTAGAATGACCCTAACATAGGAACCCAATCAGAAACCACACACACAGTGATTATAATAACTAAGGGCTTTACTTATGAACATCGATCATCACATTTTACATAACCTCATAACCTGTGTCCCTCTCACGAGGAGACACTACCCGTGACGTCTCGCAGGACGTTTCCCCAACACTAGGTGATCCCACCCAGTGTCCAGTGAAACCCCCACACCCAATGTCCCGTACTCCTACGGAGATAGTCAATGGGTGACTGCGCAGTCACTAAAACCTCTAGGCCTGTTGGTGCAGATGTGTTGGTATAATACCTGCCGAGCACTCCGGTGCTCGGGTCCGCAACAGTCTTCTCAAAGGGTCAATCGGCGATGACTCCTCCAACCGAACTCCTGCACTTGTGGACCGCTAGGACGGTCCCCTCGGGAACACAGTCTCTGTGGACCCCAACGTGGGTCCAACCGCTTTCCGGGAATAGCAACCGCCGCTCTTTCCCTAGTTATCTAACGGGCAGTAGCGTGACAGGAACCCTAACCTAGGGCCTGTCCCTGATGTACCGCAACCTGAGGTGACTTGGGGAAAACTCCTAGGGCCTGCGGGGTAATAACCTGCCCCACTCTCCTAGCTACCCAAGTCCCTAATCCTCCCTATAACTAGCTACTCGCTACTCCTAACAGCCTGCAGCAGACACACAGCTCTCACCGTCCACCTGCAGACATTCACACACGCTGCACACACTGCGCCCAGCACATGCAACGTCAACACTCAACACCCTGGAACCCGCAGTAAATACCCACTGCTCACACTGTGCCTATTTGCCAGTGCGCACAGCACTACCCGCTGTGGCACTGCCAAACCTGCACCTTACACACACTAAGGGTGACCTCCCTATCTAGGGCCGTCCCTTATCAGTTACCCACTAATCTGGTGGGGAGTTGGGGCCTACCTGGAGGGTGAGGGTACCTATCGGGATGCAGGAGCTGCACTCACTCCCTGCATCCTTCCTTCCCCTTCAGCTCCGCTGCTCCAACTGACGTGACCAAAGCCCGGGAAATGTATCTATTCTCCCGGGCTGAGAATCCTCCAGCCCTATTGGCCGCTATGAGGCACCTGGTGCCTGTCTCCCTATGCCTCCTGGGAGTTGTAGTTCCCAGGAGGCTGCTACAGCATTGGGGCCGCGTGCGCACTTGCCCTGCGCATGCGCGAACTCTCAATGGCCGCCGCACTGTTTCCTACTCCTTCTCTACCCTCGCGCGACTCTTCCCTGCCTCTCGCAGCCTCCCTGCGCATGCGCGAGCTAACTGGGCCGCCGGGGACCTACTGCGCATGCGCGAGTCTCTCCGCAATGGCGGCGCCCTGCTCTGCGGCCGCCGGGACCTTAGAGATGCGATCGCGGCCTTAGCAACGGCCCGATCGCGTCCCCGGCAACCGGCCGCAAGCAGGAGAAGCCGCGCTGCTCCCTGCTCCAGCCCCCACCCTTGGAAGCAGCCGTCGGGTCGTTCGGCACCCCCGCTCGAGCTGCTCCAGGGGAATGGGGTCTCAAGGAGCTGCTGGAGACCAGGGTTAAACTCTCCCCCTGGTGGAACTCCAACGTCCTCGCTTGGATAGCAAGTATAATCAGGCACAAAAATTATGTAACGAAAATGCAGTACACAGAATATACAACACATGTCGAATTTACATCTCAGGTTACATTGCACTTCAGACCAATTAACCGAAGCGTGCTGAGACCATTTGTGGGGTGCCCCTAATTGAACATGTGGGGGTACCTCACTTTTGCGTCCGTGAGCCTCCCTGGGGTGAATCTCTCGGAGAGCACACACTAAGGCGACAGTTTCTGGCTCTTCGCTACTTCCTCCCCCTGGTGGAAGGAGTAGCACAGCGTCTCTGAAGCAGACCTTTACCCGGTCATCCGCGGCAGGGATGCGGTAGACCAGGAGGCCAGGACTTTTCCCGCGGTCCACCACCTGGCGAATGGCACGCTCGTTTTTGGGCTTAAAGGAGGCCAGTCTCCCTGGATCTTCCTTTACACAGTCCTTGTCCCTACGGACTTGCGAGGCTTCCACTGAGAAGCGAGCACTGGACAATGTCTCGGTTTCACCTGGCAGGGGGGAAAGAGTAGACACCTTACCCCTGCGGTGATTCACGGTGGCCAACAGGTCCTCGGGGACGCTGTCAGTTCCCACCTTGGTGGTATCGGGACCTGTCCCCAACTTTTCTGGGACAGTCCACTCACTGACTCGAACTTCGGGAGCGTTGGATCCCAGTCCTGGGACCACTTGCGTCGGAGCACACGGGCTCACACTCCGCTCAGGAACCGTAGCTTTGGCCTTCTTCACGGCCACCTCCATCGGAGTCTGTGGGGAACAAGGGGGTTCCTTACCACTCGGCTCGCTGACGAGGGGCGTCTCTTCTTCCTGAAGGATCGGCGGTAGACACTGGTCCACTCTCTTCTCTGGACAGCTACCTTCTAATGAGGACACCTCCACCAGGACGCGATGCAGAGGGGAGCCCTTCACCCTGGTGACCAGACTTAAGGAGCCATCGTGCTCCGCGGTCACCTGGAGGCTCACCCCCAACACCCCTGGGGCAGTCGACTCACCCTTGTCGTCTGTAGGTACTGGTCCCAAGCCTAGGACCGATGGTACCTCTGCAGTAGGTCTGACTGACCATCGTAGGGCACACGGGCCCACAGCAGGGTCCGCAACATCGGAATACACCTCTTCCAGGGTACACGGACCCTCAGCAGACTCTGTATCCTCTGCATCACCGCTGGGGTGGTTCGCCGGTAGGCGCATCGCCACCGATGGGACTTCCACCTTTTCCCCGGAAGATATCATGATCGAATCCTCCGCAAGGTAGTCACCAGATTCTCCTGAAATGCAGCCAGTGGTTGTGGGTACGAAGCTGGCGTGCTCCGGTACCTCCACTGCAGTCGCGTTCTTCTCCGCCAAGGGTTCACTTGGCTCCTTAGCCGGCTCTGTAGGCTGGGGTACAATAGGCATCAAGAAAATTGCACCGCAGCAATCACATTTAGGCTCCCACGCCAGTGCTCCCTTAGAACAGTCACAGGTGGGGCTAAAGCATTGTGTACACGGCTCCCCATCTACCTCGGTGATCCTGAAGTCTAGTGGCACTTGGGACATGACGGCTCCCTCGTCATAGGCTTCTTGCAAGCAGGGGCACAGTAGCATAAGGAGATCTATTCCTGGCGCTCGCCAGGGCACATACACATTAGGGTGTATCCCCTGACAGTCTATCTCATCCTCATGCATCATCTCATCCTCAGAGATCAGAGTGTCTATCACAGCGTCCACGTATGGTTGAAGATAACCGTGCTTGCTCCCCCTGGTAGAATCTAAAGGAAGGGCACTTTTCACAAGGGATTGGTTTTCGCTCTGCCCTGAGTCACTCACATCACAGGGGAGGGGCTCTGATTTTCGCGCCAAACCCGGACAGAATGTTGCGACATCTTTCTGTGCAGGCTTGCAGTCAGCAGCACGTGCGCTCTCTTGATTTGGCGGGAGACGCCATTTTGCTGGGTCGGCATAGACTAGGGGGTACCCTTCTGAGGGGCCCCCGGGCATGAACAGTGCGGACGGTGCCTCTGCCAGGCATATATCCTCAGTGTGAGTTACAACAAAAAGTATGGTTTTCCATGTGGACGTGGGATCTTGTTCTTCCTCTAAGACACATGCCCACGGCCACCCAGGAATATTACACATATACTCCCGGACTTTAACCGCGGGTATAAGAGCGGGAACGCCTCCTACCGCCACTACCTGGCCAGGTTCCATATACTGCCTCAAAGCCCAGGCAAGAACCTCGTCTCCGGACTTTACAAACATAGCAACAAAAATAGGAACGGGACAATTTAGAAAAAAAATGGACAGGGCACCCCAGGTGTATCTCAGCAGCGCCTCCAAATGTAACGGGTATTCCACCCCACCCAATCTCATATATAGTGTGGGTGAGTAGAACCTGTGGTGTTACCGGTGTGGTGCGTATACCTGCAGGCTCACAGGAGGTCTGAGCCTCCGCTAGTGAGAGCCTGGGGTGAATCCTCTGGAACGTTTCTTGGTTCAGCGCCTCCACCTATGTAGGATTCTATGGACGTGTAGAATGACCCTAACATAGGAACCCAATCAGAAACCACACACACAGTGATTATAATAACTAAGGGCTTTACTTATGAACATCGATCATCACATTTTACATAACCTCATAACCTGTGTCCCTCTCACGAGGAGACACTACCCGTGACGTCTCGCAGGACGTTTCCCCAACACTAGGTGATCCCACCCAGTGTCCAGTGAAACCCCCACACCCAATGTCCCGTACTCCTACGGAGATAGTCAATGGGTGACTGCGCAGTCACTAAAACCTCTAGGCCTGTTGGTGCAGATGTGTTGGTATAATACCTGCCGAGCACTCCGGTGCTCGGGTCCGCAACAGTCTTCTCAAAGGGTCAATCGGCGATGACTCCTCCAACCGAACTCCTGCACTTGTGGACCGCTAGGACGGTCCCCTCGGGAACACAGTCTCTGTGGACCCCAACGTGGGTCCAACCGCTTTCCGGGAACAGCAACCGCCGCTCTTTCCCTAGTTATCTAACGGGCAGTAGCGTGACAGGAACCCTAACCTAGGGCCTGTCCCTGATGTACCGCAACCTGAGGTGACTTGGGGAAAACTCCTAGGGCCTGCGGGGTAATAACCTGCCCCACTCTCCTAGCTACCCAAGTCCCTAATCCTCCCTATAACTAGCTACTCGCTACTCCTAACAGCCTGCAGCAGACACACAGCTCTCACCGTCCGCCTGCAGACATTCACACACGCTGCACACACTGCGCCCAGCACATGCAACGTCAACACTCAACACCCTGGAACCCGCAGTAAATACCCACTGCTCACACTGTGCCTATTTGCCAGTGCGCACAGCACTACCCGCTGTGGCACTGCCAAACCTGGCAGGCCTACCTGGAGGGTGAGGGTACCTATCGGGATGCAGGAGCTGCACTCACTCCCTGCATCCTTCCTTCCCCTTCAGCTCCGCTGCTCCAACTGACGTGACCAAAGCCCGGGAAATGTATCTATTCTCCCGGGCTGAGAATCCTCCAGCCCTATTGGCCGCTATGAGGCACCTGGTGCCTGTCTCCCTATGCCTCCTGGGAGTTGTAGTTCCCAGGAGGCTGCTACAGCATTGGGGCCGCGTGCGCACTTGCCCTGCGCATGCGCGAACTCTCAATGGCCGCCGCACTGTTTCCTGCTCCTTCTCTACCCTCGCGCGACTCTTCCCTGCCTCTCGCAGCCTCCCTGCGCATGCGCGAGCTAACTGGGTCGCCGGGGACCTACTGCGCATGCGCGAGTCTCTCCGCAATGGCGGCGCCCTGCTCTGCGGCCGCCGGTACCTTAGAGATGCGATCGCTGCCTTAGCAACGGCCCGATCGCGTCCCCGGCAACCGGCCGCAAGCAGGAGAAGCCGCGCTGCTCCCTGCTCCAGCCCCCACCCTTGGAAGCAGCCGTCGGGTCGTTCGGCACCCGCGCTCGAGCTGCTCCAGGGGAGGGGGGTCTCAAGGAGCTGCTGGAGACCAGGGTTACATAAATTTTACTGTATTTGTATACTGTGCAGCTTAGGGTTTAGTCACCATCAGGTGTTCTCCTTGGTAGTACTTAGCTGTCCAGCTGCACAGCTGTTCTGAGGTGGGGTTGGATCCCCTCAGTTTTTGTGTATTTTTAATAAATTACCTTCCACTAATCCCTGGTGCGCATTTGTGCATTTTTTATTATCTTGTATTTCAGGGTGCCTTCCCCCCTTTTTAAGGGGGGTTCACCTAGATTTGAGAGTTTCTGGGGAGACGCTTTATGTACATGCTGCAAAGGGATCATCCACACCATCACACAGCACGAGCGCTGAATATCCTGTTTTTTCTACCTTCATGATACTGAAATGAATTAAAGCATTATACTAGCACTGTGATATACCAAGATGATGATGTAAAGCTAAAATGAACAGCGTTTGCACATCACATTCATTTAAATATTAAAAACATTTCTTTCGTAATTTTTGGTGAGCAAAGTCATTGATGTCTTCAAATGATAAGTTATGAAGTTTGTCACTTTCGAGGCACATGATAGTCACATTTGAACGAAAAATTCCATATGTATAGAGAATCTTCTTTTTCCCATATCTTCTTAATCATCCGATTTTAAAACTTGAAATGCATGTATTTTTTTTCTATTTTTGAGGCCCCTCATATGTGTAATTCTGGCACTGCCCTCCGCATACGCCAAGCACCTTCCTTCCCTCACCTTTTAAAGCAAACCTTAAAACTCCCCCTTAAATGAAGCGCTCCAATAGCCTAGACCCAGGGTGGGCAACCCTGTCGCCATTCGCCACATGTGGCGAATTGGCAGTGAAACTGTGGCGAATAGAGCCGCTGGGACTCTCTGTACGGCCCCCTCAATCCCCCTCCCTCCCTCTTCCCTTGGTAGGGAAGGAGCGCTCTCCAGAGGTGTGACACTCTCCCCCTCCCTCCTTACTGCACCGGCAGCCACAGGGAAGGAGAAGCAGCAGCCGTAGCACGGAGAGGAAGCTCTCTCTCCTCCTCTCAACACCCCCTCCTTCTTACTGCACGGGCAGACTCAGACACAGACACAGGAGAAGCAGCACAGAAAGGAAGCTCTCCTCCTCTTCCCCCCACCCCCACCCCCCCTGCTTAAAGCACCGGCAGACAGACACAGGAGAAGCAGCTCTCCTCCTCTTCCCCCCACCCCCCCTGCTTCAAGCACCACTCTCCTCCTCTTCCCCCCACCCCCACCCCCCCTGCTTAAAGCACCGGCAGACAGACACAGGAGAAGCAGCTCTCCTTCTCTTCCCCCCACCCCCCTGCTTAAAGCACCGGCAGACAGACACAGGAGAAGCAGCTCTCCTTCTCTTCCCCCCACCCCCCCTGCTTAAAGCACCGGCAGACAGACACAGGAGAAGCAGCACTGAGAGGAAGCTCTCTCTCCTCTCTCCCCCCCTGCTTCTTACTGCATTGGCAGCCACAGGGACAGAAGAAGCAGCACTGAGAAGCATGCTCCCAGACAACCCCTCACAGGATGCCCAGATCCCCCCCACCCCCAGGCTGCCCTGACCCTCCGTTCTCGCGCTGCCCTGACCCTCCCTTCTCGCGCTGCCCTGACCCTCCCTCCTCGCTCTGCCCTGACCCTCCCTTCTCGCTCTGCCCTGACCCTCCCTCCTCGCTCTGCCCTGACCCTCCCTTCTCGCTCTGCCCTGACCCTCCCTTCTCGCTCTGCCCTGACCCTCCCTTCTCGCTCTGCCCTGACCCACCCCTCTCGCTCTGCCCTGACCCTCCATTCGCGCTCTGCCCTGACCCTCCCTTCTCGTTCTGCCCTGACCCTCCCTTCTCGCTCTGCCCTGACCCTCCCTTCTCGCTCTGCCCTGACCCTCCCTTCTCGCTCTGCCCTGACCCTCCCTCCTCGCTCTGCCCTGACCCTCCCTTCTCGTGCTGCCCTGACCCTCCCTTCTCGCTCTGCCCTGACCCTCCCTTCTCGCTCTGCCCTGACCCTCCCTTCTCGCTCTGCCCTGACCCTCCCTTCTCGCTCTGCCCTGACCCTCCCTTCTCGCGCTGCCCTGACCCTCCCTTCTCGCGCTGCCCTGATCCTCCCTTCTCGCGCTGCCCTGACCCTCCCTTCTCGCGCTGCCCTGACCCTCCCTTCTCGCGCTGCCCTGACCCACCCCTCTCGCGCTGCCCGGACCCTGTCTTCTCGCGCTGCCCTGACCCACCCCTCTCGCGCTGCCCTGACCCTCCCTTCTCGCGCTGCCCTGACCCACCCCTCTCGCGCTGCCCTGACCCTCCCTTCTCGCGCTGCCCTGACCCTCCCTTCTCGCGCTGCCCTGACCCTCCCTTCTCGCTCTGCCCTGCCACCCCCCCCCCACAGCTGCACCAAGCCTGCCGACACCGGCACCCACCCTGCCCCCCACTGCTGCTGCAGAGTTACCCCCTCCCGTCGCCACAGTTCCCCTGCCCAAGCCCTGCGTTACGCACCCTCCTATGCGCCCTAGGCATAGGACGGGGGGGGAGGGTGCTTGATGATGAGGGGGACTGCTGAAAGGGACTGAGGGAGATCAAGGGTGCTGGGGGGGAGATGATGATGATGATGGGGGGTTAAATGAGATGGTGATGAGGGGGGGTAAATGAGATGATGATGGGGTGAGGTGATGATGATTAGGGTAGTGGTGGTGTCATGAGAGGAGGATGAAGAGGGGGGTGAGTGGAGGAGGGGGACAAGGGGGGTGAGAGGATGAGCGGGGTTGCGGTCGGAGAATTTATAAACTTGTTCAAACAGTGTGTGGTTTTTAAAATTTTCGCATGTGCAACATAATACCTCAATTTCTACATGGTGTTGCTATTTTCACTTCTAATTCGCCACACCTGTGGCTACATTGAAAAATAGGTTGCCCACCCCTGGCCTAGACTCATGGCTACTGTCCCATACCCACAGTCACTCCTATCAACCATTGTGGTCAAACACTGCCATCTACTGCACTTATTCCCTCACCTGCTGTCTCTAATCCCTTCATACCCCTTAGTGTAAGTTCTCCAGGGCAGGGATTTCCTTTCCTGTTGTCTGATCTTATTTGTTGCACTTATTATCCTATAATTCCCTGTACTGTATTGTCTCTCTTGTAAACCACCAAGTACAGCTGTGATGGCTATATATATGAAGATATACATACATACATGCATACAGTACAGTACATACAAGGGGAGTTAAGCCCATAAGACCCCTGTGTCCGAATGTACCTTACATCTCTTTCACCCACATACTGTATGTTGGAAAGTGTTTTATGAAGTAGCTCTGCCTAAATATGGGCCAGAATCCCATATCCAAAAGTATTGATGACAACATTGGACTAATAAAAATGTACTCTTGGGTGCTTGGGATGTGTATACAAAAGACGAAAACACAGCGCACAAGTCATAGTGAAATCAATATATTAAAAAACTGATTAAGTGAAGGTGGTAAAATATGCACGTACAAAAAATCAATATAGTCAGGCAATACATGAATTTTGGCACATGTTACCAGCACGAATCCACATCTGGCCAAACTGCAAAGATATGGAGAGTTCACCGACAGCTTGGGTGATGTATTATAATCCCAGGTGTCCTCTATCTTGTTCATGAAGCATGGAAAAAGCAGGCACTGATTCTCAGGAAAACCAAAAAGAGGGGGTTAAATGAAATCCAGGAGAGCGTGTGCCCATGAAAAGAATGATTTAATGGAAACCAGCAAAAAATATAGCTACATTACGGGGTACACAGACCCCCACCAACGCGTTTCGAGCGTGAGCTTTTTCTCAAGGTGACTAACTAAAGTACTCACCAGTCTGCTTAAGTACCCCTGAGAAGCGCTGTCATCCATTCGTTGTTCACTTCCTGAAACTCTCAGGAGTGACGCATACGTAATGACGTCAGCACGTGTCGTGGGCAATACAAAACAATCACAACTTTATTGACAAAAAACATTTATGAGTTAAAACACTATCTATATGAAAACAAACATGCAAATACTGGGTATAACTCCCAACGCTGAAGAAACATTAGAAAAAATGTATACAAACTTAAAAAGAAATATCATGATTATATGAAAATCTCTGTTAAAAGAAAGAAAATACCTATCAAGTGGATAGACTAATAGCAATATATATAAACATGTATCAGTATGTTTTTGATGATGATGATTAACATATATACATATAAAGCGTCAGCATCCACTTGAAAAAAAGGGAGAATTGTATAATAAGTCAGGAATGAAAACTGGAATTGATTGATCCATATAGAATAATAGGAACAAATAAATAAATATAATAGTAATTAATATAAGTTGATAATACAATGATATAAATCAATCAATACATTTTTGAAAAAACCCTAAGCAAAAGAATAATTTTAAGCAAAAGAATAATTTAAACATTAATAAATTAAATGAAAAAAACTGATGAATGAAAAAATGATAAATAATGATAACACACCTAAATTAAATGAAAATAGGGACGATGTACAAGATAGGGAATATAAGTATAGAATTTAGATAAAATCTAAACATCCATAAAATATGGATATAAGTATGTTGATACCATAAAAAAATATATATAATCCATGATCATAAACCATCCCTCTCAGGATACCACCTGCATAATGCAGGACATTTCCCGGAAGCATAAGGAATTAGGGCAATAGTATAAATCAATTTGACCAATACAAAAAGAATAAAAATAACTATAAACTAACACAGTTCAATATAATTCAATTTCATTCATTTTGAGATATTGGCTAACGTAGATAAGGTGCCAGAACCCAGTCAGAGTTAAGGCCATGTGGTATTTTGGTTTTAAGTGTGAAAATCCAGTAAAGTTCTCGTTTATCTAGAAGTTCCATCCTATTGCCCTCTCTGACTGGATCCGGCACCTGCTCTATCCCCATATATGAAAACGTATCAATACTTCCTAATCTGCAGTTAGTGAAGTGTTGTGCTACTGGGTGAGATCTCCATTTTTTATGAGTCTCATATGTTCCCTAATACGTGCCTTCAGGGCACGGGTGGTACGGCCCACATACTGTTTACCACATCTTGTTCAGTCACTGATCTTACGATTTGCCAGCCGTCTGAAGCACCGTGGCTATCCCTGCTCCGAATCCCTCATAGACTCACTTCCTGGTGTGACGTCACTCGAGTCGCGTCATCGGGGTTCTACAGAGGCACCAAGGTTCAAACCGGCATAAAGAAGTATTGCCTGACTATATTGATTTTTTGTACGTGCATATTTTACCACCTTCACTTAATCAGTTTTTTAATATATTGATTTCACTATGAGTTGTGCGCTGTGTTTTCTGCTTTTTGTATACTAGTTCCAGAGGGTGCTGAGCCATCCGACTATACACAGCAGCAGACTCTTTTTGGTTAAAGGTTTTTTTATATTATTGATATTCACTAAATTTATCACTTGATTGCCATTAGCAATCTTTTTCACTTTTTGGTGGGTTGTAGGTTACATATACACATAAAAACATATTGTATTCACTTAACAATTGGTAGCGCGAATTATCACTCCTTTTTCACGCTTGGGATGTGTGTAAGAAACTCTTAGGCCCCTGTTCAGTACAGTATATTGTGAAGAAATGTTCCTGTTCTGGAGAACATTTTCGTCCCATTCATGTGAATAGAGCTGAACTCTTCACTATGGAGAAGCGTCTTCACCGCACATTGGATAGGGACCATAGACACTCTGTGGAGGAGGGGTTACATTGATTAGTTTAGCCAGACCATACTTACCAGATGCCGTTACCACCCAGCATATACCCCTCATATTATTTACAGATGCACATATATAGCAAGATCCAAGGAAGATTAAAAAAAAAATATATATATATATATATATATATATATATATACAGTTGTGTGAAAAAGAAAGTACACCCTCTTTTAATTCTATGGTTTTACATATCAGGACATAATAATAATTCCTTAGCAGGTCTTAAAATTAGGTAAATACAACCTCAGATGAAGAACAACACATGACATATTACACCGTGTCATGATTTATTTAACAAAAATAAAGCCAAAATGGAGAAGCTATGTGTGAAAAACCAAGTACACCCTTACTGCTTCCATAGGAATTAAGATGCTAAGTAGCAGACAGGTGCTGCTAATCAAATGCCCTTTATTAATTGATCATCAGCAAGTGTGACGACCTCTATAAAAGCCGAAGTTTTAGCAGTTTGCTGGTCTGGAGCATTCAAGTGTGTTAACACAATGCCAAGGAGGAAAGACATCAGCAATGATCTTAGAGAAGCAATTGTTGCTGCCCATCAATCTGGGAAGGGTTATAAATCAATTTCCAAACAATTTAAAATCCATCATTCTACAGTGAGAAAGATTATTCTAAAGTGGAAAACATTCAAGACAGTTGCCAATCTTCCCAGGAGTGGACGTCCCAGCAAATTCACCCCAAGGTCGTGCAATGCTCAGAGAAATTGCAAAAAAAAACAAGAGTTACATTTCAGACACTACAAGCCTCAGTTAGCATGTTAAATGTTAAAGTTCATGACAGTACAATTAGAAAAGCCTTCTGGAGGCCAGGTTACGACAGATCCAATGTGATAATTCTTTCTGTAATTATACAGGTAAATAAGAATTTTAACCCAGGTTAGTGTTAGGACCTGCTACGGTCATGCCTTCATACAGTAAAACTGATTTGAGTCTACAGAAACCCATTCTTCAAATAAAACATAATAATAGTGAGACACAAAATGTCATTCTATCCAGGTCAGGCGTAAAATGCAAGTGTTGTTTCATAGTACGGGGTCTTTGCAATATGAGACTTGATGTGCTGCACATTTGCAGCTCCTTTGATAAGTCCTTATAGGATCATGATAAATTCAGTAATATTTGAGTTTCTTGTTGCAAAGTTACATGGACAAAATCTGTATATTTTAAAGTCAAGAAGGGATTTTTTTTTTAGATTTCTCAATCTACGTAGATAATATTTCGGTGCATCATTGATCTGGTTCCGACGATGTGAAGAAGAAACATAATTTTTTGGGAAGTTGCATTTATAGACTATCCATAGCTCTTCTGGATGCGCGATTGTTCTTTTCATCTTCTAATGATCTAATAGTTAACTTACACAGACCCCCATCAACAGCATTGGGAATGCCAAAATGTGGGTGTTTCCTGGAGGTGGCCACCCTAACTGCCCTACAGAAAATGTGTATACAGGTAGTCCTCATTATCCAACGTTTCACTTTACAACGAATGGCATATCCAACGCTTTACAATGCAACCCTAGGGTCCGTTTTTCGACGCCGGAATGCGTTATCCGACGCTCACCGCCACCGATTAACATGGGACTCACTTTACAACGGTTTCATTATCCAACGCTACTTCCAGAACGGACTCCGTTGGATAACCGAGGACTGCCGGTATTGCTTTTCCTAGTTTTAGCACTAACACCAAGAACAGACAGCTGCTTGTATTTCTTAGCGCTTTAGGGCTGGGGAGCGCAAACTTTTTAATCTGCGCCCCCCTGCCAGGCGTCCCCCGGTCTCGCGCCCCCTCTCCTACCTTCTAGATGCGTCAAATGGTGCGCCGGGGTCGCGTGATGTCACATGACCCACAGCGTCATTTGACGCTGGCGATATCACGTCACATGACGCCGCGTTGTCATTTGACGCTGTGTTGCCATGGAGACACATCTGATTCCAGGTAAGTTTCCTGTTGCAGGGGCCTCGTGCGGTCCCCCGGCATTAAATTAAATGCCTGGGGGAAGAGCGCGGGGCATCTGCAACGGCCCGCGCCCCCCCCCAGACAAATCTCCCACCCCCCTGGAGGGCGCGCGCCCCCAGTTTGCGCACCGTTGCTTTAGGGCACGATGCTTAATGATCCATAAATGTGCATAACATTCATTCTAAGAATAATATTACTTGAGGATATGTTTCAACATAACATAATAAGCTCCATACTGCGGTACAAATGTTTATGGAACTTTTTGTGTTTCTTTCACTAGATCTGAGACTGATTACAAAGTCTCGGATTTGACAAAATGAAATGATGCAAAGAGAAATGAATATGGTACCATGTACAGATACAATGTTTAATACATCCCATTATAGCAGGGGTGGGGAACGTCCGGCCCGCGGGCCGTATAAGGCCCGCAAAATCATTTGGTCAGGGGGCCCGGCCGTGTCCCTCGATAAATCCCGTCACCTGGTTACCGCTGGGTGACAGGATTTCGCGCGCTCGCGCTGCGCCTGCAAGAAAGTAGGGGGGGGGGGGAAACCTCCCCCTTTCCTGATTGGCTGCCGCGTGTTGGCATGCAAGATTTATTTATTTTTTGCCTCCCACCCAAACCCCCTTCCCCCTCCTCCGCGCATGTCCACAGAAGAGCCAGTCTGCGGAGGAGAGACATTTCTCCCCCCCCCCCCCTGTGCGCTTACACTGTCCGCCTCCCCACACGAGCAGCAGTTGCGGAGGGCACCTGCTCCGATCCCCCCCTGCACAGATTTCCCGCCCCCCGCACACTTACACGGTCCTTCACCCCACACCGAGCAGCAGTTGCAGAGGGCACCTGCTCCGATCCCCCACCTGCTCCAATCCCCCCCGCTCAGATTCCCCCCCCCCCACTGTGTGTGTCTGAGAGAGTGTGTGTGTGTGTCTGAGAGAGTGTGTGTGTGTGTCTGAGAGAGTGTGTGTGTGTGTCTGAGAGAGAGTGTGTGTGTGTGTCTGAGAGAGTGTGTGTGTGTGTCTGAGAGAGAGAAAGTGTGTGTGTGTGTGTGTGTGTGTGTGTGTGTGTGTGTGTGTGTGTGTGTGTGTGTGTGTGTGTGTGTGTCTGAGAGAGAGTGTGTGTGTGTGTGTCTGAGAGAGAGTGTGTGTGTGTCTGAGAGAGTGTTTGTTTGTCTGAGAGTGTGAGTGTGTGTGTCTGAGAGAGTGTGTGTGTCTGACAGAGTGTGTGTGTCTGACAGAGAGAGAGAGAGTGTGTCTGATAGAGAGAGTGTGTCTGATAGAGAGTGTGTGTCTGACAGAGAGAGAGTGTGTGTCTGACAGAGAGAGAGTGTGTGTCTGACAGAAAGAGAGAGAGAGTGTGTCTGACAGAGAGTGTGTGTCTGACAGAGAGAGAGTGTGTGTCTGACAGAAAGAGAGAGAGAGTGTGTCTGACAGAGAGTGTGTGTCTGACAGAGAGAGTGTGTGTCTGACAGAAAGAGAGTGTGTCTGAGAGAGAGTGTGTCAGAGAGAGTGTGTGTGTCTGAGAGAGAGTGTGTGTCTGAGAGAGAGAGAGTGTGTCTGAGAGAGACAGTGTGTCTGAGAGAGAGAGAGAGTGTGTCTGAGAGAGAGAGAGTCAGAGTGGGTCTGAGTGTGGGAGTGAGTCTGAGAGTGAGAGTGGGTCAGAGTGGGTCTGAGAGTGAGAGTGGGTCAGAGTGGGTCTGAGAGTGAGAGTGGGTCTGAGAGTGAAAGTGGGTCTGAGAGTCTGAGAGTGGGTCTGAGAGTGGGTCTGAGAGTGGGTCCGAGAGTGAGAGTAGGTCTGAGAGTGAGAGTGGGTCTGAGAGTCTGAGAGTGGGTCTGAGAGTGAGAGTGGGTCTGAGGGTCTGATTTCCCTCCCCCCTGCCCGATTTCTCCGTGTGTGTGTGTGCCTGTGTGTGTGTGTGTGTGTGTGTATACAGACACCAACCCGCTGTCAGTCATAGTCACCTACCACCCAAGACTCAGCCATTCACCCAAAGAGAAGCAGTTCCAGCCATCACATTAGTGGTGAGTTAATTAAATGTTTGACCAAATATAGCAGGCTAATTTTTAAGTTGATAATTTTGTATGGCCCTCGAATGATTTTATAAATATCAAAATGGCCCTTGGCAGAAAAAACGTTCCCCACCCCTGCATTATAGTATAGTGCTAAACAATGCCTTCCCAAACTGTTTCAGATCTTTCACTAATATAAGTGATGCAAATATACAGCAAAGCAGATTATTAGGCATGCTCTGCATCAGTTAAATGTCACAATTCCCATTCATTTTAGTGCTTTCATTTCCTGTAGCTTTCTCTAAAACAATATTTGTGGGGAGCGTACAGTACTTAAAGTTCATTTGAACAGAGCAATATACAGCAGCATGGACTTTGTTTGTTGTTTGTAATAACTCCAGTCCCTTGATAAATATGACCTTCCACTAATATACAGTACTGATCTTTCTACTCAAAAACTCCAGATCTCTACTAATATTGAAAGCCAACCTACAGTACAATACAAGAAAATTCACAGACTACCCCCTCCTTCATCTCTGCCCAAAGAACTGAATCATACGGGGTAAAGGAAAGTATTACCACTCCAATAAATAGATTCTCTGATTCTTTCTAAACATGAGGGAGGGGATATTTATGGTGGGTGGACAGGAAATGTGATATTTAACCAATTAATTAGCATGAACAAAAACTATACTTAAAGAAAGAACAAAGGGATAGGGAGTGATCACAGAACCATACTAATTGAATGAAGTAGTCAAATACATAAATGCGGTAATCGAGTAATGGGTGCAAACTGTGAACTGAAAAGTGAATCAGAAAAGGTGAAGGGAAACACAAAATGGATGTGCCCCCTAAAAGAATTCACTTAAATGCACACCATAACAGTGTAAAAATTAACTTTTAATAAATTTACTTAAAACATATATTACCAAAGTAATGTGTAATGTGAATTAAAAATATATTAAATCAACGCTATCAGGCAACCTTGTCGTCAGTTATAAGTTCATACTATCCCAGTTAACCACTTAATAATGGTGGGATATGGAGGACACAGGTTGCTAGGAGTCAGGGTATTAACCCCTCTGGAGCAACGGTGAGACCCAATAATGGAAGTTTATAGATGTACACAAGTGAGTGGCCAATGGGTTAATTGTCCAGCTACCTTGCTAGATCAGCCAGCACTGCGCACTATAATGGAGACTTTAGTGTGTTAAAGTAAGCTAAGAGTGCTAAGCACTCTTATTTTAACACACTAAAGTCTCCATTATAGTGCGCAGTGCTGGCTGATCTAGCAAGGTAGCTGGACAATTAACCCATTGGCCACTCACTTGTGTACATCTATACACTTCCATTATTGGGTCTCACCGTTGCTTAAGGAGGGGTTAATACCCTGACTCCTAGCAACCTGTGTCCTCCATATCCCACCATTATTAAATTACTCATTGTCTTCTCTATGAGACTAGGTAGCTGTGTTTAAATGTTATTAGAATGTAGGTGGTAGCTAAACTATCAAACAGAGGGGACCGTACAGTTTGGGACAATTATGCACAACATCATAAATCAAGTAGGGGGTGATGTTTTACAGTTAATTAGGGTACCATAAAGACAGAAAATACTCAGCAGTGCATCTACATACACGCCTCATCAGTCTCTTAAACAACAGAGAAAACAATTGCACTAGATATTCAGGTTCTGAGCGTCAACAAGCATATGAGCACATGGAGGGTGATTATATATATATATATATATATATAATACTGTATATATATTTTATGTTATTATTATTACCAAAGTACTTTTAAATGGGAATCTCCTTAATGCTTGAACCTGCTGGATTATAAATCCTGTACAGCCAAGCCTTTGTTAAGAAAGATAGAGCACCGGGCACCGGCACACCTGCTAGTGTGCTCACACTTTAAATAATTAGGAGTGGCAAGTCACTCGAGTAAGCGTTTAATTCTAAGTGGTTGATGCCTTGTTTAAGGGTCTCAATCTGCATATTTACAAAAATCCAACACTTATAATATTAGATATTATTTTAAAGTTATTATGGAAACATTATGAGCTGAGTCTTGGGAGGTTTGATTTTCTTTTGGCTGATGTCACTGTGTTCAATGAGCGTTTGCACATCCACAGCAGGTTGTCTGTCCAACCCCCTGGATGACATAGAGAGGCCAGAATATGGATCTCTAGACCCCCCTCATGATGTAGAGACCCTTGTTCTAGCATCTACCCCATCCAGGGTCACCATCCTGCGTTTTACCTTCCAAGCTGCAGGGGGCGGCATACAGAGACAGCTGCGCTGCTCCCCCACAAGGTTAGTGTCGGTTTCTCTTTTGATGGCCCAATAGGATTAACGCTAATCCTGTCTGGCCGCTAATGTTTCCGGGTGGCAATCGGTGCAGCCACGTGCGCACAATCGGGGGACCGAGAACAGTAAGTCTTATTACATCTGTATAATGATAATGAATGTAGTGAGAGCACAAAACATATTACTAAATAGGTTATGTTGTGAATGTTAGTAGATGAAACAGAATATATATATATATACAGTAGGTGTGTGTGTTCTTTTCTTTAAACAATTTACCATCAACAACATTAAATTTACTTATAATACCACAAATAGTTAGGGAATAGTGATTAAGGAAATTATAATATATATATATATATATATATATATATATATATATATATTTCCCATTACTTTGACCTAATACTATTCAAATACAGCTGGTACAATATTTAGCAGTGCACTCAAATTAAGCTCGTTACATATATGGAGCTGCACATATCAAATCCCGTTGTGAGCTCCTTGTGACCTTGGGCAAGTCACTTTTATCTCCCTGTGCCTCAGGCACCAAACACATAGATTGTAAGCTCCACAGGGCAGGGACTGTGTAAAAATCCTATATAAAGTACTGCTTACCTTGTACTATATTGTAATTGTAAAGCGCTTTGAGTCCCACTGGGAGAAAAGTGTTATATATATACGTTATTATTACTAAAATTATTTCAGAGATGGCGGGGCAAAATAAAAGTGTAGGGGAATAGGGAACAATCCCCTAACTGGTGCCACAAACGTCACTATGTGGTATAGGAATATGTTAAACAATCCAGAATCCATGTAGCATGAAATGACAAATCAATCCAGGTGCACAATGAAGTGTGTAAATGAAGGCAATCTCACTCCTATTAAAGCCCCATAAGGTAAGACCAGTAGGGGGGTCTGAGTGTGCTAACAAGGGCAAGTGAGTGTGCTAACAAGGGCAAGTGAAGAAAAATCAACACTTACCCTGTGTGAAAGCATATGCCTCTGCCCAGCGGTCTGGACGGCAGGAGGGATGCGAGAAGCACACTGGCAACCGAAGGAAGTTCCGTGTAAATAAATAAATAAACTCACGAAGTCAGCTGGATACCAGTGAGGCGTGCTTCAGTCCAGGTAAGTGCAGCAAAAGTTAAAAGAGGGGACTGATCACAGCAAGTGATAGGGCTGGAGGCAGATACCAATAAAAAAGTATTTATTTAATTAAACAGCATAACAGCAGACAGATACAGGGTCCTCTGACGCGTGATGGGAAAGAAACGCGTCAGAGGACCCTGTATCTGTCTGCTGTTATGCTGTTTAATTAAATAAATACTTTTTGTATTGGTATTTGCCTCCAGCCCTATCACTTGTTGTGATCAGTCCCCTCTTTGAACTTTTGCCAAAATAAAAGTGTGAAGCTTTAAAGTAATTAAGGATTTATAATTCTGCATTTTTAATTGCTGCAGCAGGGTTAAAAACACAGATTTTCCTTTAGTAAATCACCTAATGGTTCAATTAGCCTTAGCTCGGGCAACATGGGCAAACAGGGAAGAAAGCTCATCAAACAAGCTTTATAAATGCTCATCGGCAGAAACACAAGGTAAGCTAGGAAATTGCTTTGGTTTTCAAGGATTTTGCACAATTTTCACAATTATATAGCCCCCGTTGTGTCAGTGTGACTTTATTACATTGTGTCGATACATCAAGATGCTTAGGCCTCGTCCCCACTGCACGTGGCAGCGCGTGCTATGGCGTGCGCCACGAGAACTAGATGCGTCCCTCTAATGGGCCGGACCCAGTAGGTACCTGCGCGCGCCTTTAGAAAGCGCAATGCGCGACCGCATTTTGAAAAGACAAGGATTTTGTCTTCATGCGGCGACGGCGTCACGTGGTTTCCTGTAAACCAATGATAGTGCAGATCGGTTTGACCAATGCCAAGGAAGCATTTCAAACCAATGAGTGAAGTCTGGTGATATGTGACGCCCCCCGTGACCACTGATCGTGGCCGAAAGTGGTGCACGTGCCGTCAGGCACTCCGACGCGCACGTGCACACACTGACTGGGGCGTTGCCTTAGAGGGATTCTTGCGCCAGTAACAATTAGCAGTTTGTTTATAGGAGGAGTTTGGGGCGGAGTTAGTCAGGGAAGTATTATAATAAAATACTAAGTATTGAAGTTTGTGTCTACTACAGGTGGTTTTCCTTTCAGTTAAATCAGGTGGCTCAGTGTTCGGTTAGCGCGACCGGCAAGCGCCCTCCATGCATGAATGGCTGGAAGTGCCCATCTCGCACACGCGTGGTCGACACGCACGACGGGCGCTTGTCGGCCGTGCATGCTCAATCGGCACTTGCCAGCCGCTTGTGCGCTTGCCGGCAACGCACGTGAATGCGTATCAAGCAAGCGCCGATTGTGCGTGTGCGGCCGGCGCTTGCGCCAACATCCCAAAAAACAGGACATTTAAGAAAAAAGTCCAGAAAAAGGAACATGGGGTCACCCTACTCAGTGTTCAACTCAGTCACTAATTGGGCAACCTGTACTGAAGCAGGGATATCCTGAAAACCTGGCCTGTTGATAGCTGTTGAGGACTGAAGTTGGCTACCCCTGCTGTATCTTATTCCGACACCGTGTTTTTTTCTTTGCATTATTAATTTGACCCCCCCTCCCACCCCATATAGGAGCGCAGAAGGAATAACCGAAAAAATATAGAAAACACAATAGTGCAATACGTCCAGTACCAAATAATGAATGAGCGTAAATTCTATGGAGATATATTCACATATTCCCCATTATTATAAGCGTGTCCCAAATCAGTTGCAAGGTGTTGGTCGTATGACCCGTTAGCAGTCAATTACAAATAAAAGGTGAAAGGGACCAATAGTGCAGACTGCAAAATAGATTTTATCAATATAAAACAAGTAAAATTCAACATTCACCTGGTGTCAATCGTATAAAAGCATGAAACAACACCTTTTGGGCAGAGATCCGAGGTGGCTAGCGCTCCCATCGCTCCTCTCCTCCGTGATCTTTGCATCTCGTGGTGAGGCTCCCGTACTTCCGGGTTGGATTCCCGGATAACGAGAAACACTGCAGCGGTGTCCTTGCTTCTCGGGTGCTCAGAAAACTCTGCTCTATTTTACGCTACTTGTTCGATATTGATAAAATCAATTTTTTTAGTCTGCGCTACTATAGATCTATGGGGATTAAGGCTGCAAGAATATGATTGAAAGATTGTTCCCAGACTAGGAAAGGAACATAATCTGGCGGACTACATATCGCGAAGCCTACTACTCAGTTATAAATTACCTCAATTAATTTCATAATGGAGAACGCCACCCCACAACCAGTAATGGTAGCTCAGATAGAAGCTGCATCCAGAGATGATGAAACATTACAAAAGGTGATCCAAAACAGGAGCAGAGGTGGAGGCACATTGACAATGTACATCCAACGAAGGGACGTATAAGCATGCAAGAACTCAAGGAATACAAGCAAATATACACAGAGCTGTGCATCTCCATCAACAGAATTGTCAGAGGAACCAGAATCGTCATCCCACAGACACCACGACAGGGAATCATTGATGCCACGCACGATGATGGCATGATGGCCACCAATAAAAACATCAGACAAAAAGTCTGGTTCCCGTCCATAGACAGAATGTATGAGGACACACTCTGGTCGTGCCACGTGTCAGATCACAAACACCATCCCACGACCTGAGCCCACACTCATGTCACCACTACCAGAGAATGTCTTGGCAAGAAACTTGCTCCACTTACCTCCAGAAAATATATTATGGTTGTGGTTGTGACTACTCAAGATATCCAGAAATAGAGATCATACCAACAACAGCGGCAACGGCAGTCATACCAGCCCTGGACAAAATATTTACAGCATATGGAATACCACATACAGTACAGTCAAATCTGAAAACGGCCCCCAATTCAATGGGACAGAGTTAGTCAAATTTGCTGGCTATATTTTATTTTTGCTGGCTATATATTCAAATATATTATTTTTGCTGGCTAAATATATACATATACATACATACATACATATATATTTGCTGGCTATTATATTCAGACATATGCACAAAAGGGAGCGCAAAAAAGAGAAAACCACCAGTCAAAATTGAAAAACTTTATGAATTGACTCAATATTACATAAAAATCACACAAATATATTACATGATATAATAAAAAGATCATGATAGATCTAAGACCCACACAGTCTACGCACTAAAGGAGTATTCAGACACAGGAAAATAACTCCGTTGTGGCCTTTTTGGGTAATTTGTCAAGCCCTGGTCATGACGTCACATAGCGTCCTGTTGCCATGGCAAATGACGCCGCGCTGCCATGTTCACGGCAGTTGGAAGGGGAGTTGCAGCAGGATGCCGGGAGACGCCGCAGCAGGATGCCGGGAGACGCCGCAGCAGGATGCCGGGAGACGCCGCAGCAGGATGCCGGAAGACGCCGCAGCAGGATGCCGGGAGACGCCGCAGCAGGATGCCGGGAGACGCCGCAGCAGGATGCCGGGAGACGCCGCAGCAGGATGCCGGGAGACGCCGCAGCACGCCGCCAACTAAGGGAATTTTTTTTTTCATTTTCTCTGGGTTTGCCATCAGTTAAAGGTGGCAACCCTGGCGACATTACATTGTATGACTGTACTGAAGTAAACAAAGTAGATAGTTACTGCTGTGTACCTCAGCATTACACACAAACACAGCAGCAGAACAGTTCAGCCCTCCCACCGCCAGTGAATGGGGCTATATTATAATCCATCTTTAAAAATTACAGAGAAGTCATTACATGGCTTATTATTTTTTTTATTACTGAAACTACGTTTACGACTTGGGAATGTACCTGTGAAGGCTCTAAGTTTCATACCAGGCTTTTATCTTTCCAATACGGCGCCGGTCTGAGGGAAACTGCAACTTTTTCCCTTTTGCTTAAAGAGACAAACGCAATACACAGTGTTTTAGGATTTAACCAAATACACAGTGTTTCTTTGTGCAATATTGCAGAACACATGCTGTACATCAGAACACCTGCCTCATGCTGTTAGATGGGAATGTGTTTCTATCCCCTGTAGCGACAGAGAAGTTATTTAAAAACTAATAATAAAAAATCCTGCTTTGTGGCACGCAGCCTATAAAAAGAAAACTGAAAGGAAGCTAAGAGCTGGCAGGGGAATTCCTACACGCTTTCACAAGCAGTTCGTTCCCTGTCAGGGCGTTTGAAGAATGTGTCCTTCCAGTTTTTTGTTATTGCTTCAGTCATATTCTTTGCACACCAACATAAGAAGTAAATAGCACTCGGATTGGAGCATTACGTTAATAGCTAGAGATGGGCGGATTTTGGGGGCCAATTTGAATCCGCAGCGGATCGGCCGGTTCCTAGGGTCTGCGGATTTCAGCGGCTCAATCACAAAGGGGCGATTCCCGTATTGCGAATTCTTTTTATTATCACCACCAATACACTCCGTGGATTCCGCAATCATTGATGGATTTGTAGAAACCAATCCGTGGCGGATTCTTAAGAATCCACCACGGATTGCTGAATCCGCGGATTACTCCAATGGCGGATTTTGATGAAGCCGCGCGGATTAAAACCGCCCAAATCCGTTTGCGGATTTTGAACAGCGAAACGGATTTTGGGGGGGGGACATGCGAGAAAATCCCGGGCACAGATTTGGGTGGATTGGCCCATCTCTATTAATAGCAGCATAAAGACAGACATTTTTCTCTACTATATTTAACCCTCCCCAAGATGAAACTATTCAGAGGTGTTCTGGAACTGTGCAGGACTAGACTAATGACATGGATCAGATCATGGACATGTTGAAAACGTAGTGCACCTTCATCCTACAGTAGTTTGTTTAATCAGTTTTCCAATGGATAGGTTATCTGAGTGCTACAATCTTAATCTTTATTTATACAGTAATTATTATAAAAGGAATATTTTCCATGTTGGATCAGATCGTGCTTTCAGTATCTCAAGCAACATCTCCTAGCTAGGTGGTGGTAATTTCACATAGCCCTAGGTCAACACGTGCTTTAATTGTGTCATTCTGCTTCACTTTTGGCACTTGGTATTGGCATCCAGTTTTTGCTGGAAGGTGTGAGGGTGAAGGCTGATAGAATCTGTGACTGTCTTATTTTATGCTGTCTTCAACACATTTGAACTAAAGCATTCATCCACTAGCACCACCTCTCATCCGTGGTGTAGCATGGGTAATGTTGATGGATCCAGGTCATGCTGTGTAAACATTGACTCATTACGCCTGAAGTCCAAGCCACAGACATGAAGCTACATGCCAACACATAAGTAGCTGTAGAAAAGTTATGCCACCCTTTTAAGTGGTTAACCTTCTTAGTGCCCTTATGAAATACTTGGTACGGTATAGGCCCCGGTATGTCTGTGGCCCTAGTGAGGTACATCATGGGCAATTACTAATTTTCTAGGGGGTGATGGAGAGCCCAAACAAAACAGAAGTGGATACTCCTCCCAGGGCCGCCACCAGGGGAGGGGGGGGCAGCTGGGGGGGGGGCAGCTGGGCCCGCTGCTCTCTTTCCCCTCTCTCTTCCCCCTCTTCTCTCTCTCCCCCCCCACCCCCCATTTCTCTCTCTCTCTCCCCCCCCCCACTTTCCCCTCTCTCTCCAACCTTTCTCCTCCCTTAGGTCCATAACTACCCCTTCCAGGCCCTTATCTCCTTCTCCTCCTCCCCCCCCCCCCCTCAGGGACCCCAAGTGCGCCAGGGGGAAGTGTTTATAGGTGGGATTAAAGGGGGAGGGGCTGCTCCTTCAATTTGTCTTGGGACACAACATTTGTTTTGGTGGGGCTACCCACTTCACTTCCAATTCTTGTGTCTGGGGTATGCTACAGGAGGGATCACATGATGCAGAAGTCCCGGAGATCAGTGCCGCCAGACCCCGACACTGAAAAGGTAAAGAATTAAGATTAAGGGGTTTTTTTTCAAGTTGAAAAACAGCATCATATTAATAAATGAATACAATTATTTTGCACTGGTTTTGCCCCAATGTTGCAGCTGGAAAACTTTCAAGAACCAAAAAATCCATTGCTGACTAATTCAAATCAGAACCGTGTTATGCTATATTACTATTATGTGAAATAAAGATTGTGCAATGCTGAGGTATCTTAATACAGCACGTCTTTGTGGTGAATATCTCGTCTTTTGTGCAGATGTAGCAACTTCATTTAATCTGAAATGAGACCTATAATGTCTGGAAATTCTGTGGCCATCTACAGTATGTCTACTTCAACATTAAGTTATTGGTAATGCCAATGCCAACATGTTTATATCCTTCTCTTTGTGATACTCTGTGTGAGGTTCACTTACCATTTTATACAACTCACTAGCCCTTATAGTCAAATTAGCTACACCCACCTGCAGTACAGTGTGGTGGCACCGTAAATGGTCACCTGAACCTTGGCTTCCAGTCGTCACATATTACAGTGCCAGAGGAAGCAGGATGCAGAGGGAAAACTGGACAATGGTCCAAATACCTAGAAGAAGCTTCTCAATCATCTGTAATTGAACCAAGAACACTGTTTTATTTTCTCTGTGGTCAAGTCATTTACTCAATGAATATGCCCTAACTACTGTATATGTAGTCGTATAGTTCCAAACAATTTTGCTAGTAGAGCCATTGGATTTTATAAAGACCTATATCTGAAAATTACCTCCTCTTCTACATTCATTCTTAATTACTTTTCTACTGATTTTATTCAGCTTTTATAAATAATGGATCTGGGTCAAAATAAAGTGATTTATGTGGGCAGGAACACAAATTAATATGTGTTTATACAGGGGCGTGGTGGGGAAAAATAAAGTCTCACAATTTCTTCAAAGAATTAACTTGTGAGTAGAGCTCTACTTTGTATATCTGACTTAGAGGAGACCTGCGCTTTGAAGAAATTGTTTGTCTATGTTGTGTTGGCTGCACAAGCAGGAGTCTCCTCGCCTGAAACTGTTTCACTGCACTTTGGAGTTGTACTGAATATCAGAGCCTACAACTTTATTATTAACTTAATTAAACATTCACCAGAAATCTGCTTGTTGCTACTATGCTTCGTTAGGAACCAACTTTTGTAAATTTGTATACTTGTCACTTAGTATAACCTCAAATCATTCCCCACTAGTTTTTAGATTAAACCTTTGTCACTTTGCTATAATGATTCAGTTTTTGTAAGCTACATGTAGTTCTTTGCACTTTCGACCTTGCTTAGTGTACATTAACTATTAGTTTATTTTAGTTGAAAAGCCCCATTTAAAATCTATTACGTTCCTGTGCTGAGACTGAAGTACCAGGGAATTTCCAATCCTGCTACAAGTATACCTCCTTTGTATTTTGTGGGATTTTTTTTTTTAACTACAGCACTTCTATCAGACAAAGTTTAGATTCATCCCTAGAATCAAAAGTGAATTAGCTAATATCAAAGGTCACCAACACATATAAAGTAGACAGAAAATATTTGATATATTATTGGCAATTTTCCTATAGTAATTTACACACTTGACTTGTATAGTACTTTTTTGTAAGAATTTGTGATAAAAGTGGTGATTATCTGATTATCAATTTCTTGTATGTGTAATGGTGTTTCCCTCACCCGGATGGACATGTGGCCATTACGGATCGTGTGGTGCATGATACCTGCGGGTAACAGGAGGGCTGAGTCGTCCGCCGGTGGTAGTGGGGACACAGGACTAGGCTTCCCTACATATCTCTTTAGCAGTGCAGCGCCTCCATCTGCCGTAGGCTCCAGGAACTGGAGGTGATCTCCCACGGTGGAACTATTACCTCTCCTGTAAGTTCACAAACCAGGCAGGAGGTATAACAACAGGAACGGTTTATTATCTCTTCTGTACAGCACAGTAACAAGCAGGCTTCTGCCCGATGCAGTACTTCTCAGCTACCACTGAAGGATGGTCCCTGGACCGTCACTACAGGCCAAGGGCACCCGCAGCCGTCCAAGCTCTTCCCTGCCTCTCTAGCAGAGACAGAGGTATGGTCCACACTCACTCTCACCCGAAGGGAAGAGGACTGGAGAAGGCCCAATAATCAGCCTCTCCACTGTGTGACCCGCCTTCCTCAAGTGGGGAAAGGCACTGCTAAATTTGGGCGGAGCCTGCCCTTTAGTACATTCAGGAGGAGGGCACCAGGTCTGTCTCATGATTGGTCATGACCAGGCCAGATGTCATCGCCTCCCGCTGTGACTCGAGTGCAGTACCCAACTACTACTGGCAAGGCCTGCTTGTACCAGGGCCTACTGCCAGGAGGGAAGCAAAATAGTAGCCACAGATGGCATGGCTACATATGTTAATGTCACAACAAGGCCATTTGTATGACTTTAGTTGACATTGCACCCATTCTTTGATCATAATAACACTTTCCATCTGTACATACCATGTTAATATGAGCATAGTCTAGTTTCATATGTCACACTAAACAGAAGCAACATTTCTTGTGTTGCAAAACAATGAGAAACGTATAAGCTCCACCCACAGTGACTGCATTGCACAGAATACTAAGAGCTTGGGCATTACAGTGTTTTAAAGACAGGCTTTATTAGTGACACTGGGGCTGAGCATTACTGTTGTCCATTAATATAGCACCCGCTTCCGCTGAGAATACAAACTACCCTCTTTCTCACATGAGAACAAAGAGCAAGTATAAGCAGACATTTACAAGTACACTATTTTCATTGTAAGGGCTTCACCAAGGTTGTGCCAAATATTATCCGGAGGATGAAGGATAAGGAATTGTGACTGTTGCAATTCATTAGAAAAAGAATAAAGACGACTATGATAGAAAGTGGGAGTTTTTGTCATTATGCTTTTGATTTGTGCTGACATATAATATGGCTTCTAGCCATGAAGGGGAAAACCCAACACATACATTTTAAAACTAATATTGTGTATAGACCGTTAACATTCACTGGAAGACAATTGCACACTTGTCCCTGCAACCCACCATGGATAGCTGTGAGATAATGGAATATGAGACACACAGCAGATACAGCTTGACAGTGTCCATGTGTGCGTGCCTACATATCTCCTATTTCCTAAAGAACTCAGCCCCCCACCTCAGCACCAGGCTTCAGATTGGGGTATAAAAGTAAGAGGGGGTTACATATGCATATGTACTAAGCTAGGGGTGGCCAACAGGTTTTAAGGCTATCCCTGCTTCAGCATAGGTTGCTCACGCAGTGGCTCAGCCAAGGACTGAGCCACCTGTGGTGAAGAAGAGAGATCCTTAAAAGCTGACCGGTTGTTGTCCCCTGAGGACTGGAGTTGGCCACCCCTGCACTAAGCCACGCTATTAAGAGAAAATGCCACTTTGCCCAGTCAGGTATAGTTTAATATCTACTGTAGGAATAATACAAGGTAATTCCCATGTAAAAAGGTGATCCAAGTTTCGTCCTCAGGGGTCACACACAAGGCAGGTTTTCAGGACAAAATATACCTGAGTAAATTGCTTTAGTGATAATTAGTGCTAAGGTAATTGCTTAATTAACTTGTTGGCAATAATACACATTCATTATTGTTATTGGCTCGCACACAGGCTAAATAAATAGCACATGAAACTTGTGCATTCAATTTCCGTGAATACATGTACAATTTAGCTACTATTTAAGATATACGGTATATAGTGAACAAACCCTATTCTCATGACACTCTAAGCTTATATTAAAGGACCTATGCCTTAAAATATATACACAGTATATTTCCCCCCTAAGTGGGAAGCAGGGGAAGTCCTGAGCCAAGTTCAGCTCTGGGGACCCTCTGCTCCCTCCCGAGATGCTTACCTCTAATGGGGCTACCAGTATCGCTTCTGTTTAAAGTCCCACATCACGCAGGCCAGTAGGAAGCCACAAGGGATGATGTCGCGGCTTCCTATTGGCCCCCGAAAACTTTAAATAGATCTTTTCCTGATCACCCTGGCAGTGGGCACCATTGGGTTAATCCCTTCTCACTCTAGGTAGGACAGGAAGTAGACTTTTGCAGGTAGGCCATATAAGGCCCCTCCCTCTACCTGCACCTTAGTCTTTTTCCTGTCCTCACAGCTAGGAGTAGGATTTTTTATTTTCTAACAGGGCTCACCTACTGCACCTTGTGCAGATAGCCAGGGTCTCAGCCTCTCTGCCCTGAAGCTCCGCGATGCGCCCTACGGGTGGCGAGACGGAGACCCCTTAGAGTCGGGGGAGCCCCTGTTGGGGGGGAACAGCTGCAGCCGCGGGCGGGGAAGCTTAGGTGCAAAGCCCGGGACCGATCGAAGGCGCACAGCAGCTGCAGCTGGGAGCCGTGGAGGCCCAGACTCACTGCATAAGCGTATGGTACGCTGCGGTAAAGTACCCAGCAGCCCGCTACAGGCGGAGGGGGGAGCAGCCATAGCTACGAGCAGAGGAGGCTCAATTGACCGTACTAGCGTATGGAACGCGGCGGTGAACTACCCCAGTAATTCTGCTGCGCACCGAAGGAGGTTCATATTGACCGCGTGTGTATCTGAGATACTGCGGTAAAAGGGTACAGTGCAGGCGGCCGCTCGGGAGCGTGCGCGTCACGGCACGCCGGCAAATGCGTGCACAGACACACGAGCCGTGCACGAGCACTTGATGACGTCAGAGAAGCGACGACCACACGGTGTGTGTGTGTGTGTGTGAGTGAAAGCTGCAGCATGGAACGCTCAGCAGGGAGAAGCCAAGTGCTGGATATGGATTCAAATGGAAACACCCAAACTTCAGTTCCCAAGACTAGGTGAGTCCTTAGTTTTAGTTCTGCATGGGAAAGAGAGATGGTATATATACATTAGGGTGTATGTTTAGTATTTATTTTGTTTTTATAAATTAGTTCGGTGGTTACCCTCCCAGAAGCAGGATCTTCAAAGGGACGGGGGAATCCCTGCAACATAAATGAAAGGTTGCGAAGAAAACTAAATGGTGTTCAGCTTGTGAGAAACCAGCCCTAATAGGGAAGTAATTATGTGAAGATTGTCTTAAGACACCGGCAGGTGATACCAATGAACAAATGAGCATTTTCTTTATTGATGAAGGAGGCTGTTAAACAGAGAGTTGATGCGGCAGTACAGCAAGCTGTTAACCCTGCGCAGGAAAGATCTAGATCCCAGACCAGTCTGGATAAGGGGAAAAGTTTTTCATCATATGGGTCTGAAATTGATTGTTTTCATGTGTCTGAGAGTGAAATGGATTCATCAGATCAAGATATTCAGGAAGGAATCTGAATTTGATGTAGAAAGGGTGGATCCACTCATCAAAGCCATTATACAGGTTTTGGAACTGGAAGACATTGAGGAGTTAACCCACAAAAAAGATAAAAAAATTTGGGGCGAGAAAAAAAAAAAAAAAAAAGTGTCCTGGCTGCTTCAAGAGTTTCTGTACTGGCCTGCTTTGACAGGCTAAGCAGGCTGCTGCTGCTGCTGCTGCTGCTACTGCTGCTGCTGCTACTACTGCTACTACTGCTGCAACTGCTGCTACTGCTGCTACTACTGCTGCTGCTGCTACTGCTGCTGCTGCTGCTACTACTGCTACTACTGCTGCAACTGCTGCTTTACTATCCATCAAGTAGTTAAGGACCTCATTCAGGTGGAGTTGGCGCAACCAGACGCCAGAGTATTTACGCCTAAAAGGTTTGGGAAGATGTATCCATTCCCACAAGAGGAGGTAAAATTTTGGGATGTCAGCCCAAAGGTGGATACTGCTATTTCCAGAATAGTAGAGAAGACCACAATTCCAATAAGGAACTTGCGTCATTGGAGGACGCTATGGATAGGAAGATGGATACGTATGGAAGAAAACATACGTTACCGCAGGAACATCCTCATACCTGCCATAGTTGCCAACATTGAAGAAGCAATACACAAAGGTGTGGAAAGAAGTGCTATTATTAAGCACTGTCCGAAGTAAAATGAGCAGCAAAATCTATGGTGCTGGCGGTATCAGCAAGAAGGGCTTTATGGCTCAGACAGTGGATGACACAGCATCAAAGAACAATTTGGGTGGATTACCATTGAAGGTGAGTTCCTCTTCGGTAACAAACTAGATGCAATAATAACAAAAGCATCAGGAGGTAAGAGCATTTTTTACCTCAAGAAAAGCAGAAGATTCGGTTTCCAACAGGCTAATAGAAACCAATATAAGGAAGCAAAGGCATATAGACCTGGCAGGTCATCTCCAAGACAAACAACATGGAGGGACGGCCAGGACCGTTTTTTTTGTGACAGTTGCCAGTAGGAGGGCGACTGAAGCAGTTTTTCTGCAACATGGGCACAAACGATACAGGGCAATTGGATATTACAGACCATTCATCAAGGGTACAGTATAGAATTTAGAGAGATGCCAAGAAGAAATATGTTCTTAATAACATGGATACAGTCCAAGGAGAAAAGAAGGCAGAATAATTCGGCTTTAAAGAAATTATTACAAGCAGAAGTAATAAAGAAGGTACCTCAAGAAGAGGAAGTGAAATTTCCAGAATTTTTCTAGTAAGGGGGAGTACAGAGCAATTCTAGACCTAAGAAGTGTGAACCTGATTATTCAAGAGCTACAACCAGGAGACTGGATGGTGGCAATAAGACTTAGAAGATGCTTATCTACAGGTGCCCATAGCAAAGGGACACCAAAGATGCCTAAGGTTTACAGTAAATCAAGATCATTATCAGTACACAGCACTACCATTTGGTCTGGCGACTTCCCCAAGGACGTTTATAAAGGTTCTAGCCCCTCTAGTGGCAGAAATGAGAAGAGGGGTAGAAATATACCCATACCTGGACGACATCCGGGTAAAATCAGGGAGTCTGGAGAAACTCCAACAAGACCAGAAGATGGTATAACCTTCCTGGAACACCACGGTTGGTTAATAAACAGAAACAAGAGCCATCTCATGCCACTCAGCTGTTAAGATTTCTGGGGGTAGAATTTGATACAGCAAAAGGAGAAGTGAGACTACCAGACGCAAAGAGGCAAGACATAGCCATGCAACAAAGAAGCTCAGGAAAGCTACCAGGACTTCAGCAGAAGAATGCATGAAGCTCATAGGGAAATTCGCTTCAACATTAAGCGTCAGAAAATGGGCAGCAATACATATGACACCAAGAATCTTGTTACACCCACACACAAAACAAGAATTAAAGTGGAGGGAAGATACCCGAAACCTGGAAAAAAAAAAGACAAACACTACACCCAGTGCACTGGGTAAGAATTACAACAGATGCGAGCAACACAGGTCGGGGTGCCCAGATGGGAGAAACATTGGTGTAAGGAACCTGGACAAACCAGGAAAAGCATCTTCCATCAAATCTGCTGGAATTAAAAGCAGTACAAGGGCCTTAGAAACTTTCTAAGACCATATAAGAGGTGGCTGTATAAAAATAGAATCAAATAACAGGTCAGTTGTCAAGTATATAGCCGAACAAGGAGGAACCAGGAGCAGAAAGCTGATGAACCTCACAGCAGAAATCCTCTTTTGGGCAGAGTGCCACTTGTAGGAAATTACAGCCATACATATCCCAGGACTAGAAAATGTCACAGCAGACTTTCTAAGTCGGAGCATCATACACCCAGGAGAAGGGGCATTATAGCCACAGGTGTTTTAACAACTGGTAGAGCGATGGGGTCAGCCAGACATAGATCTCATGGCGACACACCAAAACCGCAAGGTAAGGAACTACTGTGCCAGACAGTTTCATCCAAGCGCACAGGGACAGATGCTCTCAGTTTCAAATGGCACTTCAAGTTGGTATACCTGTTCCCTCCAATTCCCTTAATTCCGGAAACAATCAGGAAAACAGGGAAGACCAAGCAGAGGTGATATTCATAGCACCCTACTGGCCAAGAAGGCTTTGGTTCACACACTTGGTAAATATGGCAGTAGATACGCCATGGCACATACCAGATCGCAAAGGGTTGATGCGACAGGGGTCAATATGTCATCCGAATGCCAAACAATGGGCTTGACGGCATGGCGATTGAGCGGGAAACATTGAGACTGAAAGGTTGTTCAGACAAAACAATCCAAACCCTTTTACAAGCAAGGAAAAGTTCCCCTTCGAAAGTATACCATAGAATCTGGCTTTGCTTTCGCGATTGGGGTGAAAAGGGAAAACAGAAGTCCTTTCACCTAGAATTGTATCAATTGTGGAGTTCCTGCAAAAAGGATTTGAGAAAGGTCTCAGTCTTAGCTCATTGAAAGTACAGGTGTCTGCACTATCAGCCTTGTTGGAAAGAAATCTGGCAATGGAAAGATTGATCATCAGATTCTTTCAGGCAGTTAAAGGTTAAGGCCTCAAATCAAGAACAGGGTACCTACAGGGGACTGGTCCCTAGTATTGGATGTACTAACAGCAGCTCCGTTTGAACCTATACAGGAGATAGGCTTGAAATGGTTATCATGGGAAATGGCGTTTTGATAGCAATCACCTCAGCAAGGAGAGTGGGAGAACTACAGGCTCTATCAGCCAAGGAACCATTCCTAGTCATACATCAAGACAAGGCAGTTCTCAGACCAGTACATCAATTCCTGCCAAAAGTTGTATCACAGTTCCACATGAATCAAGAAATTGTGATTCCGACATTCTGTCCAGAACCAAAGAATAAGAAAGAAGAAGACTACACAAGTTAGAGGTGGTAAGATGTCTAAAAGTGTACCTGGAAGGATGCGAGATATCAGAAAGTCAGACCGACTATTCATCAATTCCAGAGGGACCGAAGAAAGGTCAAGAAGCTTCAAAGACAACAATTTCCCAGTGGATAGTGTCTTGTATTAAAAGGCTTATGAAAGCAAAGGACAAGATAAACCTTTGAACATTAAAGCTCATTCTACAAGGGCCATGTCTACTTCATGGGCATTTAAAGCCCAGGATACACCAGGACAGATTTGCATAGCGGCAGTCTGGTCCTCATTCAATACATTCTTGAAATACTACAGACTAGACGTACAATCATCAGCTGACGCAAGCTTTGGGCGTAGAGTGTTAGAAACTGTAGTGAAATAAAGTGTAAAGGGTATTAATAAAGGTCAAACTGATAAGGCATTAAACTGGTGTTGTCTATTCTGATGTATCCCTCCCTAAAATTTGCACTGCTTGGGTATGTCCCAATGGTGCCCACTGCCAGGGTGATCAGGAAAGGAGAAAATTTAAACAACTTACCGTAATTTTCTTTTCCTGGAACCATGGCAGTGGGCACATAGTTACCCTCCCTATGTATGTCTAATGCCTATCAGTTATATATTTCAGCTATGGAAGAATCGTAAGACTACGGTGCAGGTAGAGGGAGGGGCCTTATATGGCCTACCTGCAAAAGTCTATTTCCTGTCCTACCTAGAGTGAGAAGGGATTAACCCAATGGTGCCCACTGCCATGGTTCCAGGAAAAGAAAATTACGGTAAGTTGTTTAAATTTTCTCCTTTCTGTACCTAGCTGGGGCTGCTACCGGCATCACCTTCTAAGGTATGTATCTTGAGAAGAAGGGGCATCCCCGGAGCTAAAATAAATACAGTTGAACTCTGGCCTTTAATTCCTAATATAAAAAAAGTGAAGGGTACTGAACAACTAAATGCCATTAAGGAAAAGCTGGGGCTTTCCAAACGTGTTAAACAAACCTGAGGATATCTGCCATGTACGGTATGGGATAATCCATTGTGAATCTCAGAGGTCTGTAAAGAAAATGTTACCCAACCAGTGAAACACGTTTATACAGTGTTAAATATGACTTTGACTTCCAGAGACAATCATAACTTTGTTTGTTATAATAAATCAGATCTTTATTTTCCCATTAACCTTTAAAACTGATTTAACCTGGCGATACTGTCTTTTTTAGTTTATTAAAATTATTTGCAAAGCAGCGTTACTGAGAAAACAATGAAAGGAAAACGTTTTAGCATCAGTGTGCGGCCACTTTAATTGTGTGCTTGTAACATCAGTGTCAAACTCAAGTGTCACGATCACAGCTGACCAGATTACCTGGGATCGTACAATCACTAGTGGAAAGTGAAGAATCAGGCACACGGGCTTAATCAGCAACAATGAGGTTTAATGTGCCCTGAAAAGCAACGTTTCGGCAGTACAATACGGCCTTTCTCAAGGTGAAGAACCGGCAGCTAAGTACCCCACATTTACCAGTATATCAGAGTGCGTGCACTACCTTCTATCATCATACAATCACTAGACAGAATGCAATGATTTAATAAACCGAAGTTTATTTCGCTGGAACCAACAGTGAAACAACAATACAACAAGCATAAAAATACGGGGACACAGGGAACCTCCTAGCTGGCTAGGTGGAGGGCACTGCCAAAGCACGTTTACCCTCAATGCTCCTCCTGGATCCTCATGGGTAAAATCCCGCTTTGAGACAGGACCACAACAGGGTCCACGTGCTAATCTCAATGACCGAGACAAACTAAACTTAAAGAGTCTAGACACCGATCACTGCAATGAACAGTAACTGGCAAAAATAAGAAGCGATATACCCTGGTCTCTGGTAGTATATATACTCTTTCCCCATTATAACCAGTCTGGGGGAAAACAATACCTGCGATAGCCTCTCACGTCGGGTGTGGGATTACCTTCGCCTCTGCTCACGGTGATGAGATTAACAGGGTCGTGGTGGGCCCAGAAACATAGGGCGATATGACCAAACATGGCCACCCCTATCTCCGGCCTAGGCCACTGGATGCAGGCCCAGGAAACACTGTAGGGAACTTGGAAACAGAAATGCTGCAATACATGTATAAATATAACATTACTTTAATGACTGAAATTCTTTGTCACATAGAAAGATGGCCTGTGTGAGCACAGCCGTCACAACAAGATATATTTTCGACTTTAAAAAAAAACAAAAAACCTGAAAGCGACTTTAGACATGACAAAAATGCACTGTGTAGTCTCCGATTGTTCATTGCAACCACTCTGCATTCTTATGCTATTTCCCCTGCTCTGTATAATACCCTTTTAGAACACCCTGCATTATTGCCATTTTCTAGCAGCAGTAGCAGAGGGAAGATGAGAGAGACATGGTGAGTGTGGTGGTAACAAAAAAAAAGAGATTCAGAGAGGGCACAGAGACAACAAAGGCAGAAAGAGAGTGAGGGGTCAGAAAGAAAGAGAGTGCACAGACCAAAAATAAAAGAGAGGCCATACGTGGGAGTGACATGACCTAAAGAAAGGGCCGGGCTCCCCTGACCTTGACCCATACCCTCACCGGAATGTCCTTACCTTCAGGGCCATTGGCATGCCGCACAGTGGGGAAAGATTTAGAGGGGAGCTAATAAAAGGATGCAAGGGTGGGAAGAGGATATTCTGCATCCCGTCCTCCCTCCCCTTGTTGTTGCGGTTAATGACTTTTAATGTCATGGTTTTAAGGTTGTGTTCTTTTTCTTTAAATAAAAATGGACCGCAAGTAGTGCTCATGATGTTACCTTAAAAAGAAAAACAAAGAAAGAATCATAAAAGGAATGAGAGATATGTTACAACTTACTTCATATTGTGTATTTTGGGGTTTGTTGCTTCTACCATGGGGGTTAAGTGTTGGGTAACCTTACCAAGCAGGGCTCTACAGTCCAAATGCCTAGTGGTAGCAATTAGTGACGACTGGGCAAGGCCTACTTTAGGTACCTGGAGCCCATTCTCACTGTTGAGTCATCTGAGCGGCCGGGGCTGTGGAGTCCTTGGCTTGGTGTTTTGCAGGCCATGGTTGAGTACCATTGGCCTTTATCAGGGTTGGGGAGCATTCTGGCAGGGTTTGCACTTACTGTTGTCTGGTACTGACATTTAATAAAAGCCAAAACCATTTATCCTCCAGACCGTTGTGTGTATTCATTTATAAGTATGCTAAATGTTTGGGGGTGGGAGGCGAGGGGGGGGGGGGGGGATTGATTCATAGGCTCTGAGGTCCAGAGAGGGAGGAAGGAGCATACAGAAAAAGAGAGCAGAGAGAAAGAGAGTCGACAGTTGTGTTACTTAGCCACACATTATGGATCTGTTTTATTTCTAACAGGGTAAAATACCCAGTCAGTGTCATTGGGGCATATTTTGACCTCTTGTGACGGGATATACAGTATCTATATATAGCCTAGCATTCCGGCAGCTACTTCTTTACCCTGGGCTTTTCCTCTGTCAGTCCTGTTAGTGCAGGCAGTGGAAAGGTTAATTCCTTCC
The DNA here is from genome assembly GCF_040206685.1 of Ascaphus truei. Classification (NCBI taxonomy): domain Eukaryota; kingdom Metazoa; phylum Chordata; class Amphibia; order Anura; family Ascaphidae; genus Ascaphus; species Ascaphus truei. The sequence goes on along the minus strand of NC_134486.1, from coordinate 309,041,024 downwards.
TTAGGCTTGTGTGTGTATTACAGCCTTGGATGATGTATCAGTATTCAAGGGCGGGGCCTAGCAACTTCTGAGGATGTCAATCTGAGGAGTGGATACTGGTTGGAACACACCCTGTATGTGTGTGGGTCTATCAGCATCCAGATCTGGCTCGCTATAAGTCAGAGTTACAGACACTCAGATACAGACCCAAAGATGATAAATTCTGACATCCTATCAAATTAAGTCAGTTCTGATCTATCTATCTGAGACTCCCAGGAATGGAGTAAAGAGGAGGAAGAAAAAGGAGTCTCTACCTCCCACCCATGAGGGGATGGGAGGGAAGAGGATTAGGCCTGAGTCAGGGCCCTGACCAGGAGGATAAAGAATAGTATGAGAGATGAATATGCAGCTATGAAGAGTGCTTATGCTATGTCCTGTTAAGCTGTTGCTGAAATAAACCACCCAGAAAAGACATGCTGTCTGTTACTGTCTCTGTGTATGGAGGAACATAAGTAGGGGCCCATCCCTTGAACATCCACAGAGGATCCCTGCTGGCTGGAGGCGCTGCACCAACTGTGAACCAGGTAACCTGTCCCTCCTGTCCTGTTTCTCCCCACACCACCGCAGAGCGCTCAGCCTTTCTGTTACCTACAGGTTTGCACCAGCACCTAGAAGTAGCAGATTGTCAAGGATTCGACTTCGGCTGAAGTGGATCCCAGTGGCAGGAACAGCAGGGAGCGAAGTAGGGGTCACAAGCAGAGATCAGAGGCAGGCGGCAGGTAGCGAAGTCAGGAAACAAGCAGCGGTCCGAGGCAGGCGGCAGGTAGCGAAGTCAGGAAACAAGCTGGGGTCCGAGGCAGGCGGCAGGTAGCGAAGTCAGGAAACAAGCAGAGGTCGGCAACGAGGAAACTGGAACAGGATGATAGCAATAACTAACACAGCAGTAAACACAGGAACCTTGTAGGAGCTAAGGAACCAGTATAAACAGGCAAGGAGGAACAGGAAAGGGAGGTTTATATAGGCAGGCTGAGAGGTGGGGCACAGGTGCAGAGGTGTCAGGTATCAGGTTCTGGAATGTTCCTTAGTTTAGCAGCAGCAATCCCGGTGGACAAGTTTAGGTACTGCAGGCTAGAACAAGACATTGAGAGTGGCAGCAGTCCCGGTGGCCAAGCATGGGTACAGCAGGCTAGAGAATATGACATTACTCCCCCCTCCCAAGAGCATTCTCCGGACGATCCTTGCTAGGCTTGTCTGGATATCGTCGGTGGAAAGCTTTGACTAGTCGTGGAGCATGTAAAAAATCTTTGGGTTCCCAAGACCTCTCCTCTGGGCCATAGCCCCCCCAGTGAACCAGGTACTGTAGTTTCCCTCGGTGTAACCTGGAATCCAAAATTCTTTCCACAATGAATTCCTCTTCGTTATCCACGAGGACGGGTTCAGGGGGAGGAAGTCTCCATCCAGGAAACGGGTTCTCACGGAAAGGTTTCAGCAGAGAAGAGTGAAACACATGGTGTATTTTGATGGTCTCAGGAAGCTGTAATCTGAAGGACACTGGATTTATTAGTGCTGAGATGCGAAATGGCCCGATGTATTTTTGGCCCAATTTAATGGTTGGAACCTTTAGACGTAGTTTTTTTGTAGAAAGCCAGACTTTATCCCCGACTTGAAATTCTGGGGAGGGTCTGTGGTGTTGGTCTGCTGCTCTTTTGTACTTTACTTGAGTCTCACGAAGTGTCTCTTTGAGAGTCTCCTGGATGTCTCGCAGAGTCTCCAGTTTCTCTGTAACTGCCGGAATGGGGCCCGCAGATGAAAACGAGGAATAAAGGTTGGATGAAATCCATAATTTGAGAAAAAGGGTCTCTTCTGAGTCGATGAATGATGTGAGTTGTTGTATGAAAACTCAGCTAATGGTAGGAAATCAATCCAGTCATCCTGGAGATGACAAACAAAACATCGTAAGTATTGCTCCAAAGTCTGATTGGTCCTTTCTGTCTGGCCATTGGATTGTGGATGATAGCCAGACGATAAATTTAAATGAATTCCTAGAGAGGAACAGAAGGTCCTCCAAAATTTTGAAGTGAATTGTACCCCTCTATCGGATATAATCTCATCAGGAGCCCCGTGAAGCCGAAACACCTCTTTCACAATCAACTTGGCTGTCTGGTCTGCAGAAGGAAGATTCTGTGCTGCAATGAAGTGAGCCATCTTTGTAAGTCGATCCACCACTACCAGGATGGTATTATGTCCATTTGATCGTGGCAGGTCAACAATAAAATCCATTGATATGGACCCCCAAGGACGAGTTGGAACCGGAAGAGGCTGCAGTAAACCCACAGGTGATGCTCGAGGGGTCTTGGTCCTAGCACAAGTCTCACAGGAGAGGACATAGTCTTTAACATCTTGTGCTAATTTAGGCCACCAAAAAGAGCGAGACAACAGTTCCTGTGTCTTGAGGACACCTGGGTGACCAGCAGGTCGGGAGTCGTGCATTAATTGGAGCACCTCTAATCTTAACTCCTTAGGGATGAACAGACGATCCTTACAGTTCCAGAGACCATCACATAGAAATAGTTCTGCTTCCGGAGGAGGGTTTTTAAGAAAAGTGTCATTTGAGTAGGCTCCCTTTATTCGTGTGAGGAGATCGGCAGAGAATGTAACGCCCAAAAAAATTATTTTTGGAAGAATAGTTTCTTCTTGCTCTTTGTCTGAACTAGGATTCGGAAAGGACCGTGACAAGGCGTCGGCTTTCCCATTCTTGGAGCAGGGCGGTATGAGATGTGGAACTGAAATCTTGCAAAGAAGAGAGCCCATCTGGCTTGTCGCGCAGAGGATCGAATGAATTCTAAGTTCCTATGATCCGTAAAGACCGTAATTGGATGATTGGCCCCCTCCAGTAGATGTCTCCACTCAGAGAATGCAGCTTTTATAGCCAAGAGTTCTTTGTTTCCGATGTCATAATTTAGTTCAGCTGTTGACATTTGGTATGAATAAAAGGCACATGGATGAAGGAGCATCTTGGGTCCAATTCTTTGTGACAGAATGGCACCAACAGCGGAGTCGATGCATCCACTTCCAAGATGAATGGTAATTCTGGATTTGGATGGATGAGGATAGGGGCAGATGTGAAGAGTAATTTCAATTGTTCGAATGCCGCATCCACTTTAGGAGACCATTTGAAGGGGAATTCTTTCCGTGTGAGTTGGGTGATTGGAGCAATAATGCCAGAGAAATTTTTAATAAAACGTTTATAGAAATTGGCAAAACCCACAAATCTCTGAATGTCCTTTTCATTTCGAGGGATTGGCCATTCCACCACGGCTTGAATCTTGCCTGGGTCCATACTCAAACCCTCGGGAGAGATGATGTAACCGAGAAATTGCATGTTGGTCTTTTCAAATTCGCATTTTTCTAACTTGATGTACAATTTCTACTTACGGAGACGCTCAAGGACAATTCGGACATGTCTCTGATGATCCATGATGTTATCTGAGAAGACAAGGATGTCATCCAGGTATGCCACTACGAATTGGTCCAATAACTCGGAGGACATCATTAATTAAATGCTGGAAGGTAGCAGGGGCATTACAGAGTCCAAAAGGCATCACATGATATTCATAGTGCCCATAACGGGTTCGGAAGGCTGTTTTCCATTCGTCACCGCGTCGAATGCGGACCAAATTATACGCTCCTCTGAGATCTAATTTGGTAAAGATTTTGGCTGACCGAATTCTTTCCAATAGTTCAGGTATCAGAGGTAATGGGTACCTGTTCTTCACCGTAATCTTATTTAGTTCCCGATAGTCAATGCAGGGGCGTAGAGAACCGTCTTTCTTTCCCACGAAGAAGAGCACAGCGCCTGCTGGAGAAGTAGAGGGTCGGATAAAACCCTTTGATAGGTTCTCCTGTAGGTAGTCATTGAGGACCTTCAATTCCGGTTCTGAGAGGGAATAGATTCTTCCAAACGGAATGGCAGCACCCGGTAATAATTCAATGGGACTGTCATAAGAGCGATGTGGGGGAAGCGTATCTGCGTTCTTCTTGTCACACACATCTAAAAACTCAGAGTAAGGAGCCGGCAGAAGATTTTCTTGAGACGAGGAAATCTTATGTATTCCTACACACTCTGGTATAGGAGTTTTAGGTAGACAGGCTAGCTGACAGTGCTCCGAGGGAAACGTGAGGGTCCAGTCAATTAGTGGGTTATGGATCATGAGCCATGGAATTCCCAGAATCACTGGAAACAAAGGTGATGGAATGAGACCAAAAGAAATCTTCTCCTGGTGATTGGGCTCCATGATTAGTGTTAAGTTACTGGTTTCATGGGTAACAGGTCCAGAGCTCAAGGGAGAACCGTCAACGACTTCCATCCTTTCTGGCGATTCCTTGGCTACAAATGATACCGAATTGTTCTTGGCGAATTCTATGTCCATAAAATTCCCTGCCGCCCCTGAGTCAACCATTACTGTGGTTGAAAAACGATGTGTTCCTTCCTCGATTATAATAGGAACCAGGAGGTGAGGGTGTAGCGAAGGAGGGTTATCTTTCCCTTGAGAAGCAGAGAAAACAGTCTTTGAAATAGCGTGCAGCTGATTTTTTCTAGGGCTCTGGAAAGAAGACCGCCTGGACTTGTTTGGGCAATCAGCGAGATAGTGCCCATCATTTCCGCAATATAAACAGAGATCTTCTGTTCGGCATCTATTCCTTTACCCGGTTGAGATGGGTCCCCGCAGTGTATTTACTTGCATCGGCTCCTCCTCAGTCTCCCTGGAACGTCTTGGGGTACTGACATCTCTAAACCCAGGGTTGCTTGGCATGAACCCCTGTCTCTCCAATCGTCTTTCCATTAGCCTGCGATCAATTTGGATGCATAACCGGACAAAGTCCTGAAATCTCTCTGTGGGCTCCACCCGGGCTAGTTCGTCTTTAACTTGCTCCGAGAGACCCTGCCGAAAATGATATTTCTGCGCGGCCTCAGTCCAATCAGTATCGTTAACCCATCTGCGGAATTCAGCTGCGTATTCAGCTGCCGAGCGTCTTCCTTGACGAAGATTGTTCAGAGTTGCCTCAGCGGTTGCACTATGATTTGGGTCATCAAAAATAAGACTCATGGCTTCGATGAACTCCTCCAGGTCCCTTAGTAGTGGGCTATCTTGTTCTAACATAGGGGAGACCCAAGCAAGGGCCTCATCCTTGAGCAGGGTTATGATCAGTCCAACCTGGGCTTCTTTGGTATGATAAATGATGGGCTGAAGCTTGAACACAAGTCTGCATTGATTAAGGAAATTCCGGAAAGATTGTTTTTTCCCCAAAAAAAATTCTGGAAGGGATATACGGGGTGCGGTTTGCACAGGCACAGTGTTTTGACCAGACAAGGTGATTAAGGCTGCACGTAGTTCACGATTCTCAGCTTCCGCAGTGGCGGCTTGTTCTTCCAAGCGGCCAAGACGATTAAACACGTGTCGTTGTTGTTCCTGGTAACCAACCATGATATGTTGTAAGTCATGGAGTGTCTGAGCCTGAGCCGGGTCTGTTCCAGCGGAATCCATGGTAGGGCCTGTTTATTCTGTCAAGGATTGGACTTCGGCTGAAGTGGATCCCAGTGGCAGGAACAGCAGGGAGCGAAGTAGGGGTCACAAGCAGAGATCAGAGGCAGGCGGCAGGTAGCGAAGTCAGGAAACAAGCAGCGGTCCGAGGCAGGCGGCAGGTAGTGAAGTCAGGAAACAAGCACGGGTCCGAGGCAGGCGGCAGGTAGCGAAGTCAGGAAACAAGCAGAGGTCGGCAATGAGGAAACTGGAACAGGATGATAGCAATAACTAACACAGCAGTAAACACAGGAACCTTGCAGGAGCTAAGGAACCAGTATAAACAGGCAAGGAGGAACAGGAAAGGGAGGTTTATATAGGCAGGCTGAGAGGTGGAGCACAGGTGCAGAGGTGTCAGGTATCAGGTTCTGGAATGTTCCTTAGTTTAGCAGCAGCAATCCCGGTGGACAAGTTTAGGTACTGCAGGCTAGAACAAGACATTGAGAGTGGCAGCAGTCCCGGTGGCCAAGCATGGGTACAGCAGGCTAGAGAATATGACACAGATAATGGCATACACACCCCTATCTCACTTTGGGGTTGGGGGGGGGGGAACAAGGGCTACATTTGGAGGCACTGCTGAGAGAGAACTGCTCCCAGGACAGGACAGGTTTTAACAACAGGACAGATTTTCTAAATGATCCTTTAGCATATCCTCTCAGGAAAAAAAATAAAGTACAGAAAAAAAAACATTTTCAGATGTTGTGTAAACATTGTTGGCTTTGTTGTGCATTTTTTTCTGCACATATCAAGTTCAAATAACAGGAGGAAGGGTTTGAGTGAGAATGGGGTAATTGATGGAGGGGGAGAGTGAAATGAGCGTGTTAGTGAGGAAAAGAGAGAGTAGAAGTGAGACGGAGGGGAGAGAATACATGGGAATGGGGAGGAAATAGAGGGGGCTCATGAGGTGTGAAATGGGGGGGCTTGCAAGACCGCCGACATAGGGGGAGGGAGGGGGACGGGACGTAACCTTAAATGATGGGCCCCCGGAAATCGTCTGCAGCTCTGTTGGCCACTTCTGTATTCACGTGAAACAAACAAACTTATCAAATATGGCGCTCTAGGATAACCAATTATAATACAACCTGCCTAAAGCACAGTCTTAATGTGAATAAATAAAAATGATACCAATACAAACAGATTAGGATGCCGCTATAACCCAGTGGGGGATCCTTCTCACGATCCCATGCAAGGTGAAGAGGTGTAGGTCATCGGGAAGCGCAAACCATGAAAAACAGAAAAATATTCTGATAGTGCAATATACGTGATTGCGGTGAAACGCGTAGAGTGACGCTGACCAGTGAGATCCACAAGCGTTTGGAGCCCCTGCGAGCGGATGACGTCAGTTCCGGTTTCCGGGTTCGGTGAGACGCACCAGTGACACGCACGCTGAGACACAGGGGAGGCAGAGTACACACGCTCCACTTGCCGAGATCCAGTTCGCAGGATCTATATGCTTGTTTATTTTTATTACCATGTGAGTGTATCCCTTACCACTTACCTTTTATAAATTGTCATACAGTCTGCACTATGTCCGTTTCCTTTGTTACCTACTAAGGTCTCCTGAAGCTCCTTGCGATTATCTTTCCTGGTGGGCTGTTATTCAAAGATACCTTTATGTGATCACCACTCACTTTATGTTTGTGAGTATCCTGCACACAGATTCCTGTATATACATCATTTCACTTTATATCACGTATATTGCACTATCAGAATATTTTTCTGTTTTTCATGGTTTGCGCTTCCCGATGACCTACACCTCTTCACTTCTGTATTCAGTCAAAAGAGTTGGTGAAATTGACACCGTTCAAGCAAAATAGAGTAATTCTTCTTGAACGTAAACATTTTTGATCAAAATTGTTGAATTTTGTCAGAGAATCTATATTCCAAAAACAATCATACTCTAAAATATGGCTTTTTTTCCCTGAAGATGAAAATCCAGCAAAATACATATTTCAGGGTTTGGAACTAGTTTGGTGAACTGATTGTGAACTTTGAAAATGTGCAAATTTTTTCCCTTTGGAAAAACTGCAAATTGTGCATGGTTCACAAACTAGGGAAAAGGTTGCACAACACTAACCAAAAGAAATAAAAGCCATATTTAATTTAAAAAAAAAAAGTGTTTATGTCACATATGAATCCTTATAATACGATATGAAAATTAGCCAGTTATAATGCGACATATAATAACGTTCAATCAATATGCAGATTAAAGTAGGAAAAAAGATAAACCGGCGCCTTACAAGTCCAATGAGATGACTATCAGAGTCCAATAGATGAGGAGTGATGTCCAAATAATGATTCAAATGATATCAGCTGGTGATTATCCTCCGTGGACAGGTGAACATTTGGAAATAAACACAAAGAGAATTATAGTGCAGTATGTCAGTGAATTACACACACACATGAACATAGCAAGACATAACAGTACAGACGCACAAGACCAACTAGACAAACAATGGCAAGGCTAAAAAATAAGTAAAAGCTAATTTAATAAAATATGAGACAACAAAAAATAAGAGTACAAGAGGACTATGAGAGAACCAGGTCCGGAAGGTGTAAAATTGAAGCCCTACTTACAAAACTCAAATTGCAAGTCAGCATTGATTGTTAGGAAACGGCACGATAACTCCTGCTAATCCTCTGCACCACGCCACTTGAGCGACCTCCTGCAACTCCCTGCTTGTTCCGGATGAATTCACCGTCACTTGGGGGCGGGTCCTGTGGATGCGTGCTCTAACAATATCCTCCGTTCACACTTCCCCGAGTTTCATTTTAAAGCTGTAGTTGTTGAGGAGAGACTTGAGTGACGCGGCCGGACTACAACTGTGAACGGAGGATATTGTTAGAGCACGCATCCACAGGACCCGCCCCCAAGTGACGGTGAATTCATCCGGAACAAGCAGGGAGTTGCAGGAGGTCGCTCAAGTGGCGTGGTGCAGAGGATTAGCAGGAGTTATCGTGCCGTTTCCTAACAATCAATGCTGACTTGCAATTTGAGTTTTGTAAGTAGGGCTTCGATTTTACACCTTCCGGACCTGGTTCTCTCATAGTCCTCTTGTACTCTTATTTTTTGTTGTCTCATATTTTATTAAATTAGCTTTTACTTATTTTTTAGCCTTGCCATTGTTTGTCTAGTTGGTCTTGTGCGTCTGTACTGTTATGTCTTGCTATGTTCATGTGTGTGTGTAATTCACTGACATACTGCACTATAATTCTCTTTGTGTTTATTTCCATATGTTCACCTGTCCACGGAGGATAATCACCAGTTGATATCATTTGAATCATTATTTGGACATCACTCCTCATCTATTGGACTCTGATAGTCATCTCATTGGACTTGTAAGGCGCCGGTTTATCTTTTTTCCTTTGTTCATGTTATCTGATTGTACAATCAGTATCTACCAGGCAGCCTAGCCCAGAATCAAGGGTCAGTTTTATTAGGGTCATTTACCTAATTCACTATTTTTAGCGCTGTTTACATCGTCTTTTTCCTTTTAGATTAAAGTAGGAACCATACAAACAGTTCCAAACCAACAAGTTGCAAATCCTCCCTAAAGTCCCATTGAAACCCCCCCTCCCGGCACAGAGTAAGGGCACTGTTAAACTGCACCCATGTTCCCCCATCCCAAGGTAGGGCCGTGGGGTGGTGCCGGGGGCAGGGGGGAGAAGTGAAAGGGAGGGGGAAAAGAGAAGGGGGGTGGCAGGGGGAAGAGAGAGAGAAGAGTGAGAGAGAAGGGAGACGGGAAAAGAGAAGAGGGAAAGAGAGAGAAGGGGTGAAGATGAGAGACAGAAGGGGTGAGAGAAGGGGGAAGAGTGAGAAAAGGCCGGAAGAATTAGAGGAGGGGGGGAGAAAGTTAGCAAGAGAAAAGGCATGAGAGAGAGAGAGAGAGAGAGAGAGAGAGAGAGAGAAAGAGAGAGAGAGAGGGAGAAGTGAGAGAGAAGGGGTAGAGTAAGAGAGAAGGAAAACTGGAGAGAGGGTGAGTGAGAAAGGGGTGAGAAAGATAGAGGTCGAGAGAGGGAAGGGGGAGGAGTAGGAAAGAGAAGGGGGAAGAGGGAATGGGGAAGAGCAAGGCTGCGCTTATAGTGCCGGCGACGGCGACACGACCGATGACGTCACCCATCGCCGTCGCCACTAGCAAAAGTTGTAATTCAATTTGCAGCGACGTCACGAGCGACAGGGTCATTGATTGGTTTAGAGACAGTCACATTTGGCGACAGTTTGTAAAAAATCTAATTTAACCCGCTTCCAAATTTTTGGTCGCTCCGTCGCGCTTACTATAAGCGCTGGCGATGGAGTCAATTGTTTTGTTTGACGCGACGTTGCGTCGCCGTCGCCGGCACTATAAGTGCAGCCTTAGAAATAGACGGGGGAAGAGTAAAAGAGAGAGGGGAGAGAGTGAGAAAGGGAGGCACATAAAGAGAAGCAGGTGAGGAGAAGCGTTTGTAACTGATAAACTGGGGAGGAGGGGAACATGAAGAAGAGCAACTGGGGAGGAGTGGAACATGTGGGAAAGAGGTGGAGAGGAGGGGAGCATGTGGAGAGTAGATGGGTGGGGAGGGGAACATATGGGGGAGAGGCTGGAGAGAAGGGGAGCATGTGGGAGAGAAGCTGGAGAGGAGAAGAGGGGAGTCTGTGGGAGAGAAGGGGAGCAATATTTTGTTTTCTTTATTATACTATGAAAATTAAAACAAAGGATTTTTTTTTAAATCGAAGCGTTCCTACACCTTTTTTTTTGTTTTAGAACTCTAGCACTGGCCTGAAATGTACCCCTAATTGTCCCATCTCTTCTCATAATGGTGCACTATTTTGACCATTGTGTGGCACATAACAAGTACAATTCCTACATACGATCCAGAGGCAGTAAATCTTACTGCAGCCCCTCCTTGACCGGCTCCCACTTAGGAAGCTTGCAGCTAAGTGAGATGGATTGGGTTTGGTGCAGGTGTTCGTGCTTAGACTCTCATACCTGTATCTCAGGGTGCTGGCATCTGGGCTGGCTGGTATTGTAAGCTGATGTCATTTATTCGACAAGACAAGACAGGCTACTTTATTTGATAAGACAGCCGTCATACATTCTCCTTCCCTGGGAACTCTGATAGTTCTCCAGGGAGGTACACACGGCTTTGTCACCTTCCCTTGCCCATGGTTAAGGGGAACTTGAAATCTCTGGCTCCAGTGAACTGGAGTCACTCCCAAGTACCGTCAAGGACTCTGTGTAGGGGTGTACTTCTATCAAGGTTCCAATCTACCTGTCATCCATAGACTGCCCTAGAAGTCCATACTATGGCAACCTGGTGTGCATAGTGTTGGCATTAGAGCAACTCTAGCTGTGACATTTTTCTGGAACCCTGATTTAGAGATAGTTTACTTTGAAGTGTCACACGTACTCCTTGAAGGAAATATAGCATTCTCTAGCATCTTGACTATTGCATTGGCCCTTCCTAGACAAGGGAAACTCCACCCCGACTGCGCAACAATAAAAGGTGACCATACTCCTTCACATAAAGTTGCACATTAAGTACATACCATATCATACACTAAAGACAGTGAGACTCCGCTCCTCTGGTGTCCTCCAGGAGCCTGGGGTCTGGAAGCTTCTGCAGCTCCTTTTATACCCCTATGTTACTTGACAGGAACCACTTTGGCAACATAAAACTAGCTGCATGAAATAAGCTACATCTAGTTGGGGCCTTTCCAACACCAGGGGGTCACAACATTTTCAGGGTGCGCAGCACTTACAGAGGCCCCGCACTCTTCACCAAAGCATTTACATTAAATGCCAGGGGAGCGCGCAGCGCCTCTGTAAGTTCCCTTACCTTCTCCGGCAGCTTCTGGCCACACGTTGCCATAGCAACACGGCATCAAATGACGCCATGTCAACGCAACGTCACATGATGTCAGAAACACTGGATACCAGCTGGGGGGGGACTTGAGCAGGGGGGGAGAGCAGACAGGAAGGCGCAGGCAAAACAGTTTGCCCCCCCCCCCCCGCATTAACCAATTACTTCCCTTCATTAGACTATAGTAAACCCACTCGGGGGTTACACCCCCACATCAGTACGTCAACAAGAAATATCACAGAGCTAATCTCCTTGTTATGTTATATACATTTACTTTGCGCAGCTTCAGTGTTGGAATTCACCTACTACAATAACCATACAAGATATGTATGTTTGTTTGTTTTTTTAAGACAACTAAGTTTCTATACACTTTTGAAGCTAATTCTACCTACTTATGTAATTGATACGTACAAACTATATTTGTTCATTGAATGTTTTCAGAACATGTACTCATGCATATGATTCTAGCCATTCCCATACGTATAAACAGGTGTTCACGGTTTGCCTATTGTTATTGCTCATTATCAAATCATTGCTACATGAAAGAGTAACGATGAAGTTGCATAATTCTAACACTCACCTCACTGGCAGTGCCAGTGGGACATCAGGTCTCCCACTTATCTCTTATAAATTTGATTTATCTTGTCCCCTGGCTCGGCTAGGTGACGCAACGTTGCCATAGCGACAGGTCGCCGAAGACAAGATATGGATAGTTGCAGAGGCCTCATGCGATCCTCCGGCATTTCATTTAAATGCCTTGTTGAAGAGCACGGCGTCACGGGAGACCAGGCATTTACACCTTTTTACCCGGATCATTCATTGAGCAAAACATGTAAAGTGAAATAAATTGTAATTTATTCGCATGAAAAGGCATACACACAATGATACACAAACTACATAAGAAAAGACACACTTACTAAGGAACTGGGGTAAAAAACGAGATTTCCTAGCTGATGTGCACTCTAAAGCAGAGTTTTTCCTTGAACTTGACTTAGGTCCAAATGTCCTAGAACTAAAAACCGGCTTACAATCACATCCGCAACCGCTACGTTCGTTTTTGAGAACTTAGGGCCTCATGCAGTAAGCGCCGATAAGCCGTTTATCGCCATTTTTTCACCAAATTTGCCCTCCCGATTCAGTAAGCGCCGATAAGTGGGAAAAATCGGCAATTTTTGATGCCGATAAAAACTTATCGGCAGCCGGCTGTCGATAAGCAACTTATCGGCACTTTTTGAACTCGGCTGAATTCATGTAGCCCCGATCAACTTTCGCTGCTGATCGGCACTCCAGAATGGAGAGTTTTTCGGCAATCCAGCCCGCCAACTAAAGTTGGCAAGTTGGTGGAGGAGAAGCATCGGCAAGGGCGACACTTAGAAAAAATCAGCCCTTTTTCCTGTCTGTGATTGATGCCGGGGGTCTCCGGAGCTGATACCCGCACCGGAGCCCCCCGGCATGCATCCGAGGCAGGAAAAATGCATGTACAGCCCACTTCATTACCTTAGCGGCTAACCGCTAAGGCAATAAAGGGGTTAACCCACCGTGCCAGCGTTATTGTGGGTAGCGGGGGTGGGTGAAGGGGGTATTTGGCCCTTGTTGTTTGTTTAGGGCTTGCGGGGGGGTTGCGGGTGCACTTAACCCCTTCACGACCGTAGCAGTTAATACCGCTACGGTCATGAAGGGGTTAAGGCCTCCCGCTACCCACCCGCAAGCCCTAAACAACCACCGTTGTGGCTAATACCCCCTTCACCCACACCCGCTACCCACAATAAAAAATAATCACACACAGCAGCCCCACACTAAATAAATAATTAAATATATCTAAAAAAATAAATAAATAAATGAATATAAATAAATAAATATATATATATATATATATATATATATATATATATAGACATATATATATATAACCCCAACAACCCCTATAACCCCTACATACACATATATGCACATCAATGATACTTTAGGCCGGTGGGGGCCCTCGGGTGTTACCCGCAGGCCTGCAGTACCAATTATGTGCCCCCCCCCAATCAAGACATTAAATACATATAGTACTCACCCATGTCCGGCTGCCACGATGAAGGCCATCCTCATCTTCATCCTGCCCATGCCCCCTCCGCTGCTGCAAAACAGACATAAGAATGAAAACATCCAATGTAATGTCCCCTAACCCCTTAATCACCATAGCGGTTATTAACCGCTACAGTCATTAAGGGGTTAACCCACCCTCACCCACCACTCGGGATGCCTACATACCCTCCCACACTAACCCCCCACCCCGTGAGGCCTAACCACCCTCACCCACTACCCACAAGGGAGGCCTACCCACATACCCTTGGGGCCAATACACCCCCCCCCACCCCCAGTACCCACAATAAAAACAATACACAGCCCCACAATAAGCATCATTCTATTTATTAAATACATAACCCACCCCCTGTGCCCCCCCATAAATACATGCTTTATCCTTTAACATACAGGGTTCATACCCCAGCCCCACGCGAGTCCCAGGCGGGCAGGCGGGGCACCTGACAGACCTACAGGGTACCAGCAGCTTGTTTCAAACAGGTTCTGGAGGCCTGTTGGGGGGTCCCGCCAAGCGCCATGGCCCCCAGGTGGTCTCATTGGGTCACCGTGGGCCACAATTGGGTCCCCACGGTAGGCCCGCGGATGTTTGGGAGCCCCGGGTCAGACCCACAGGTGTCTGCGGGGCCTCAGGTGGTTCCCACGGGGGTCTGGGGAACTCACGAGTGCTCACTATGGGTCCACGGATGTGGGACCACCGCTTCATCCCCAAAGACTACGGTTCCGCGGTGCCCCCACAGATGCGAGGCCACCGCTTCATCCCCGCAGGTGTCACCTGTGGAACCACCAGCCTGATACCCGTGAGATACCCGAGGAGACCGCAGGTGGTCTCCAGAGGTCTCACGCAGAATCAAGAAACCAACCCTGAATGTAAAAAAAAAAAATCTGGCCTATACATTCAATACATACATCCTCCCCCCCCCCCCAAACACCTACAGTACAATAATGTGCTAAATAACTATTATCCAGATAGGGATAATAGATTATCTGCCCATTATTAAACACATTAACTAGCATATTCAAATAAATAAAGTACTACTGACCTCATCAATAAGAAGCCCCCGTCGCCAGCAACATCCTTGTCTTTCGTTTCCCACAAAATACATAGCCAATACAAAGCCAATATATTGCAATTACATTCAGATATCAATTAACCCCTTAAACACCTTATCGGATAATAACCGCAAAGGTAATTAAGGGGTTAAGCCACACTGGCCCGATACCCACCCTTCACCCATTCATTTGTACAGTGGCTTCATCATGCAACTATATATATATATACAGAGAGCGAGATATATATATATATATATATATATATATACACACACATGATGAACCAATATACAAATAAATGTAGAAGGGTTATCAAAAACATGCTGTACTACAAATAACAATTCTCCATACAGACACACTACAATAAAATCAATTTCCTTTAATAATCCAATCTGATATTCCAATCAAAATCCTCAAATGCCAATCAAAAACCTCAAATGACAATCAAAACATTGCATTTACATTGTATATATGATGCATACAATCTATGCACCATATACATTCTGCAAATGAATGTTAACAATAACATATTCAAAACAAAATACCAATACCTCCAAACAATTATACTATTTAAACCAATCCATTAAACATAAATCAATTAGCATTCATTAATTACATCCCTAAACAATTTACATTCCATCCCTAACAATTAAACAATTAACTAATTCAAGCGTTGAACAGAACAATTTATCCTGTGAACAAATATAAGTACCAACAAGAATACAATATACAAAAGCAAGCCTCACCCTGACCTAAAGTACACCATACAATAGCAACAATTACATCTATCTAATTTTAAAATACATTATACACACATTTATGCATAGCAGCATAGCCAAATTAATTTAAAACACAGCAAATCAAGCTTTTAAAACAACATCATTTCTTACCCTGTATGTATATATCGATCTAGACATACATACATACATACAGTGGCAAGAAATGATATACCAAAAATAAAGAAATACACATGTTAAAAAAGCTTTAAAAAAATTAACAAGTTAAATAAAATACATTTCTTTAGTTCACTTACCATTACTTGACCCACTCACTGACTCCCGTTGAACAGCTTACTCTCGAACCAATCCACCACGCACAGGAACCCATAAAATAAAAAACCATAAAATAATAAACATTAAAATAAAAATCCAAAACAATCCACGGGTCTTCTATTTGTAATCCATCTTCATCTATATTCTTCTTTCTTCTTTCTTCTATCTGCGGCTCTCATCCGGGGTCTTCATGTCTTCTACGGCCACGCCCTGGCATTCTTCTTCTGTAGGAGGTCCTTCCTCCTCGGCGTCTTGCTTCAAAATGAGATGACATAGGCTTTTAAAGGCCTATGATGTCACATTTTCGTCATGGTTCCCACGGCCCTGATTGGGCCGTGAAAACCATGTGTTTTGGCCGAGAAAAAAAAAACATGATGACGTCACTTAAAGGCAATGAAAGCACAGCCAATCAGAATGGCTTTGCTTCAATTGCCTTTAAGATGAAGTCATTAAAAGAAACATGGCCGTCCTCACAGAGTACGGTAGCCAATCAGAGCATGGGAAGTCTATCCCTACTCTGATTTGCTCTAGTACCATGCGACAGGCTTTCAATGACGTCACATCCGTTCTCCCACAAGCCTCTGTCACATGAAACCATTAGATGTGATATTAACTCCTGTCGCTGTGTTGAGTCCTGCATTTCAAGCAAAGCTTTGCAGGCCCAGCAGGCCCAGCTGGCAGTAAGGGGGTTAATTAACCGAGTGCTATTTGGATAGTTTAATTCTCCCTAAGCATAAAGTTTCATGACTCTTCTTTTTAAAAGTCACTCATTTCAGTCAGGTTCTTAGGAAAGAATATCTGCACCCATGTAATTAACTGTTTTATATTTGTGTAATGTTGACAAAGTACACAGCAATTTACAAACTATATATGGCTAAGACGTTTCAGAAGCTGACACAGAGGCTCTGAACAGGGGAATTCCTGCTCAGTCTAGCTGTGTTATAACCACTTCCCTGAAAATAAAACACAAAGAACAATCTTAGTTGTAAGGAAATGGTTTGGGTTTTAACTAATTTGTACAGTCAGGTCACTCAAACTATAATATTATCTATTTTTATATGTGCTGCAAATAGGCTACTAAATGAAACTCTGCTAATATTTCTTTTGTTTAATTCAGCAGGTATCTATGATTAAACGTAAACAAAGAAGCCCGAATGCACATCGAAAATGATAAATTATTTAGTTAACTTATATATTTTCTCCTAATAGGTACCGGCTCCTCAGACCAAAGTGTGTGTGTGATAGGGGGTGAGTGATGAGGGGGAGTCTTACCTTCTGTGGAGCGGCCCCCCTGCTGCAGCGTCACGTTATCTTGTTAACCCGACATCACATGGCGATGCGTTTGATGCGTTGGATGTTAGTGTACAGTGACTCTACATCCATGGTTGCTAGTAGTGTTCCTGTTAGGAGAGGGCCAATGGCATTAAGTTTGTTAAGCAGGTCAGTGGTGTCCTGGATATAGTTTTGTGTGTTCCTGACAAGTGGTTTTAGAATGCCTTCCACCCAGCCAGAAATATTCTCAGTCAGTGTGCCAGATCCAGAGATAATAGGGCGTCCAGGGTTACCCTCTTTGTGAATTTTAGGGTGCATGTAGAATGTGCCAGGTTTTGGGTTAGCTGGTATCAGGCCCAGAATTTGTTCTCTTGTGTGGATCGGGAGTGTTTTAATGATCCTGTTGAGTTCTCTCATGTATTTTTTTGTTGGATCCTCCTGCAGTTTGGTGTAATACTTTGCATTAGAGAGTTGTCTTGTGCGCTTCCCGCAGGTAGTTTGTGGTGTTCATTATGACCACTGCTCCTCCCTTGTCCGCAGGTTTGATTGTTATATTGTGGTTGGCCTTTAGCGTTTCTATGGCTCTCCTCTCGATCAGTGTCAGATTATACATTTATTTCTTTACTTTGTCCAGGATGGTGGTTTTGGCTCTGTGGCTAAAGCTTTCGATGTACCGGTCCAGTTTGGGGTTGCGCCCAGTTTGTGGGATCCAGTTGGATTTGTGTTTCTCCCTGCTTATGTGCAGCGGCCCTCCTTCCGCAGTGTTGGCACAATCTTAGTTGTCTGTCATGGAAGAACTCCTTAAGGGGCAGTCTTCTGAAGAACTCTTCCAGGTCACTGCACAGCTCAATCTTGTCCGTGGGCTTGGTTGGGCAGAATGTGAGACCCTTTGATAATACTGAGGTCTCTGCTTGATTTGGTGTCTACAGAGGGGCAGGGAGAGAAACCATGGCGGACGCTGCCAAAACCTGCCAGGTAAGGCTACGCGTATAATGATGGTGACAGCGACATCAGGCTACGGTCGCTGGAAAAATCAAATTGAGATGACTACCAGTGATCACGACCAAGCCGTCACTCCATCGCGTGTCACGTCGCTCTTACTATAAGCGCACGCGACAGCAGCAATGCGTTTGTTCTGACACAACGTTACTGTCGCCGGCACTATAAGCGCAGCCTTAGGGGAGCCAAGTCGGTCATGCTACCCTGTCGCTTAGGGCTCAAGGCTACTTTCTAAGGCCGCAATTATAGTGACGGCGCGAATGCGCGCGACGCCGCGTGCCACTGGTACAAACTAATGGTGGCCAATGACGCCACCAATCACACGACTGCGAGCTATGGAGCGACAGACTGATGATGAGTCAAATGAATTCGTTTTTGTAGCTCAAGATCCGCGTCACATGAGTGGTTCAGCCAATGAGGGCGAACCGCTCACTTGATGTCACAGCCACACCTCCTTGTCGCCTCCTGATGCCTCCAGCCTGCAGTGCATGTATCGCGTCATGTCATGCTGAAACTTGTAATGATGTTTTACCTCTGTCTGTGAACTATGTTTACACACCTTGACAGTAAAGATGTGTACTGAATGCTCCTTTTTGGTTGTATGGCAATACAAAATGCCCCTGTGCATATAGATGTTCACACTACTATGCAAATTGACTTATGGGCTTATTCTATATGCATCAACGTTTATTTATTTATTTATAAAAATGTTTTACCAGGAAGTAAAATAGGGAAGTCTGCTGCACACCACAAACAAAGTCAAGAAATACAGTTACCGTGCTCCTGCAATCAGGGATGGCCTGTAAGTAATCCAAGGTACATGATATAGAAAAAAATCACAGGGCACTGCGGATTTTTAAAACTATTTATTAGCCAAATATTGCTACAACGTTTCGACCTGCATAGGTCTTTATCAAGTGAAAAAGTGCCATGACTCTTTTTCACTTGATAAAGACCTATGCAGGTGGAAACGTCGTAGCAATATCTGCCTAATAAATAGTTTAATAAATAGTTTTTTTAAATCCGCAGTGCTCTGTGATGCTTACCGGGAAGTAATACATTGAGAGCTAGCTCTCATTTACAAGTATGTACTGGACACAGAGTTATGATGGTTATATGGTTACATTCAATTAATAGTGGTAATACATTAACTTGACAGACATTTCATGGACAGTTGAAGATAATGTATGATTATGGGCATGCAGTATGTCAGCGGTGCACAAACAGGGGGGTGCGAGATTAACTGCGGGGATAGCGGGGTTTACAGAGGCCCCGCGCGATTCCCGAAGGCACTTAAATTAAGTAAACCTTACTTACCTTGGTTCAGCTAGCATCTAGAGACGCGTTGCCAAAGCAACGCAGCGTCAAATGACGCCACAGGGTCATGTGACTTCACGTTGCTATGGCAACGTGACGTCATGACGCCCAGACGCCGGGAACAACGGTAAGGAGGAAGGAGGGAGGGTAGCATGAGGAGGGCAGGACAGCCGGCAGGGGGGCGCAGGGAAAAAAGATTGTGCTCCCCTGCCGTATGTAACAGTTACAGGCAAGGTTAAAATTGTTTTATAAGAAGTCGGATAGGCCTGCAATGTGTTCTGTTAGAAGAGGTTGGATAGGCCTGCAATGTGTTCTGTTAGAAAAGGTTGGATAGGCCTGCAATGTGTTCTGTTAGAAGAGGTTGGATAGGCCTGCAATGTGTTCTGTTAGAAGAGGTTGGATAGGCCTGCAATTTGTTCTGTTAGAAGAGGTTGGATAGACCTGCAATGTGTTCTGTTAGAAGAGGTTGGATAGGCCTGCAATGTGTTCTGTTAGAAGAGGTTGAATAGGCCTGCAATGTGTTCTGTTAGAATTGGTTGGATAGGCCTGCAATGTGTTCTGTTAGAATTGGTTGGCTAGGCCTGCAATGTGTTGTGTTAGAAGACATTACCCAACCCAGTAACCGAGCAGCAAATGGCCGTCTTTGGGGACACACTCTCTGTAGACAGGGTTGCCACCTCTCCAGGTTTGACCCGGAGACTTCGGGTTTTGCATACTTATCTCCGGGCTACGGGTTGTTCAGTGAAATCTTCGGGTGGCGGGCTGGGCAGCAGTGCCGCATGCATTTGACCTACAGTAGAAATGTCTGTCGGCGTGGGAGCTAAAAAATCTTGAAGCAGCAGCGCGGCCGACAAAGCAGGATGGCAGAGGACAGCTGCGTGGTGGTGGAGGAGTGCGCAGCGTGACACAGCGCTCCAAGTACCCTCCAACCCAGAACTGGAAGTCTTCATTGACTTCCGGCGTCTGCAGCTACAGGTGCGCGCTCCTCTGTGGGTAGCTGTACTCCTGTGCGACGCAGCGCTCCTCTCTGGCAGTCCTCCTCGCTCATGTGCAAGTGCAACGCTGCTGCTTCACTTCCCGGTGCCGGCCGCCCTGCTTCAAGTTCACTGCCAGGTCTATGTATTTGTGCAATTATAATGTGCCTCGGTCTGCTGGGACGCTGTCATTCTGCCTTGTTATTTCTCATGGGGGGAGGGGGGTGATTGTAAATTGCGGCTCTGTTTTTATTTACAAACTAATCCTAACATTTAAAGCTGTAGTTCAGTCAATATCCTGCATGTGTGGGTTTTTTTAATAAATCAGTTCTGTACTGTGAGAAAATACTTGTAGCATTTTCTTTTTTTTTTAAAAACAACTTTGAAAGACAATTTTTTATGTATTCTAATGTAACGAGCATTTTTGTTTCTATAGCAACCCTTTAGAAAGGCACAACCCCTTCCTTTAATGTAACAGGCTCTGGCACACCCCTTTGTGAGTCCTGCCCCCTCCACAGCCGTGCACGAGCACAAATGTATCAGTCATTGCCTGGTCACATGATCTTCCCCACAGAACTGACAGAGCAGCAGCAGAAAAGGAGAGTAGCTCAGAATTAATTAATTAAACCTTATTCCATTGCACGTGTGTAGTTAATGTTAAATATTAACAACTCATTTAAAATCAAATCTGTATATATAATACTGTAAACAATATGTATATTTAATTTTGTGTGTATGTGAATGTGTACAATTCAATGTGTGTGCTATTAAAATTAATAATGGCTTGTTCTTGTATAGCGCTGCTAGTTTTATATAGCACTTTACAGAGACATTTTGCAGGCACAGGACCCTGCAGAGGACGCGCACACATACACGTGCACACGCACACATATACATGCACACACGTATACATGCGCACACGCACACATACACACATACATGCGCTCACGCACATAGATGCGCACACGCACACATACATGCGCACACGCACACATACATGCACACATATACACGCACACAAACATGCGCACACGCACACATAAACATGCACACACGTATACATGCGCATACACAAACATGCGCACACGCGCACATAAACATGCGCAAACGCACATATATACAAACACAAACATGCACACACGTATACATGCGTACACGCACACATATACATGCGCACACGCACACATATACACACGCACACATACATGCGCACACGCACACAAACATGCGCACACGCACACAAACATGCACACATATACATGCACACACGTATACATAAACATGCGCACACGCACACATAAACATGCGCACACGCACACATAAACATGCGCACACATAAACATACGCACACAAACATGCGCACACGCACACAAACATGCACACACGCACACATAAACATGCGCACACGCACACATATACACTGTGTGTGCGCATGTTTATGTGCGTATATATTTATGGTATGGGTATGGTATGGGAGAGGGTGAGTGGGTGGGTGGGAGTGGGTGACTGGGCGGGAGAGGGTGAGTGGGTGAGTGGGTGGGAGAGGGTGGGCGGGAGAGGGTGAGTGGGTGGGTGGGCGGGAGAGGGTGAGTGGGTGGGTGGGTGGGAGAGGATGAGTGGGTGAGTGGGTGGGAGAGGGTGAGTAGAGGGTGTGTGGGCGGGAGAGGGTGAGTGGGTGGGTGGGAGAGGATGAGTGGGTGAGTGGGTGGGAGAGGGTGAGTAGAGGGTGTGTGGGCAGGAGAGGGTGAGTGGGTGGGTGGGCGGGAGAGGGTGAGTGGGAGAGGGTGAGTGGGCGGGACAGGGTGAGTGGGCAGGGTGAGCTAGAGGGTGAGTGGGTGGGCGGGAGAGGGTGGGCGGGAAAGGGTGAGTGGGTGGGTGGGAGAGGGTGAGTGGGTGGGTGGGCGGTTTGATGGTGAGTGGGTGAGTGGGTGGGTGGGCGGGAGAGGGTGAGTGGGTGAGTGGGTGGGTGGGTGACTGGGTACTTGTGGTGACACACTAATATACACACATATATATATATATATATATATATATATATATATATATATATATATATACACACATACACACACACACACATATATACACACACACATATATATATATATATACACACACACATACACACAAACACACACACACACACACATATAATCACACATACTCACCACCTTGCTGCCACCACTGCTCCGGGACACAACCCCTTCCCCCTTCAGCCACAGGGAGCGGGCAGAAGGGGGCACATCTCCCGCTCCCCCCTCCCTTCCCCACCCCCCACAAGGCAGCGCAACCCCCCTGCATCTCCCGCGCGGCCATGGAGGCAGGCACAGGGAGCGGGGCAGAAGGGGGACACATCTCCCGCTCCCCCCTCCCTTCCCCACCCCCCACGGGGGCAGCGCAACCCCCCTGCATCTCCTGCACGGGCAGGGAGGCAGGCACAGGGATCGGAGCAGAAGGGGGCACATCTCCCGCTCCCCCCTCCCTTCCCCACCCCCCACGGGGGCAGCGCAACCCCCCTGCATCTCCCGCACGGGCAGGGAGGCAGGCACAGGGATCGGAGCAGAAGGGGGCACATCTCTCGCTCCCCCCTCCCTTCCCCACCCCCCATAGGGGCAACGCAACCCCCCTGCATCTCCCGCACGGGCAGGGAGGCAGGCACAGGGATCGGAGCAGAAGGGGGCACATCTCCCGCTCCCCCCTCCCTTCCCCACCCCCCACGGGGGCAGCGCAACCCCCCTGCATCTCCCGCACGGGCAGGGAGGCAGGCACAGGGATCGGAGCAGAAGGGGCCACATCTCCCGCTCCCCCCTCCCTTCCCCACCCCCCACGGGGGCAGCGCAACCCCTCTGCATCTCCCGCACGGGCAGGGAGGCAGGCACAGGGATCGGAGCAGAAGGGGGCACATCTCCCGCTTCCCCCTCCCTTCCCCACCCCCCACGGGGGCAGCGCAACCCCCCTGCATCTCCCGCACAGGCAGGGAGGCAGGCACAGGGATCGGAGCAGAAGGGGGCACATCTCCCGCTCCCCCCTCCCCACTGGCGGCACAAGCCCCCTCCATCTCGCGCAGGCTGACAGCCACAGGGATCGGGCAGAAGGGGGCACCACACAGCGGCAGATCGGGAGCGAGCACACGTCACTGGGAGACTCATGAATATTCATGAGTCTTCCACTGCCTGCCAGAGGCAAATTATAAACAAAACCCAGCTTTTAATACGTCACAAAAATTTCGCCGATCAAGACATGGAGAACGGATTGACTGACAGCTATACAGTTCTTTAGGTAAATAGAGATTGCACACATTAAACTATTTAAGTAAAAAAATTAATTTAAAAAAAAGCTTTAAATGGTTCAATTACTCTAGAGATTCTAGTATACTAGCTGATATACCCGGCATTGCCCGGGCTGTAAATGCGTAAAATGTTATGATGTAGTTGTTGTTCAAAAATTGTGAGGTGGGGTAGGGTGACCACCCGTCCCCCTTTTGCCGGTACAGTCCTGGTTTTTCGAGAGCTGTACCGGTTTTCTGTGTGTACCGGAAATGTCCCGGATTTTCTCCCTGGTCCCGTTTGTGTTGTACTGTAGATGCGGTGGCGGTGCGCGGCGACGGCGAGGATGCGGCAGCCCAGCCGGTGAGTATTTTTTTGAATTTCAGGGGGTTGGGCATCTAATATGCCGGGCTGCAGGTGATTGGCTGGAGGATGCTGGGGGCGGGGCTTTCTCCGCTTCCTCACACGATCCCGGCGGCCCGCGCGGACAGGGAGGTGGGAGCGGGGACAGCCGTTGGCTGTTTGGCGCTTTTCTCCCCTCTGCCTCCGTCCCCTGTGGCTGCTGCCCGAGGTAGAGAGGTAGGCGCGCGGGGGGAGCAGGGTTTGGAATTCATTGAAAAGCGTGATTTGGAATTCAAAATATAGTTTCAAATGTAAAGGCAATGTTTAAAAGTCCACAGGATGGGGGTAGGGAGCAACCTTGCTCAGCCAAATTTCAGTTTTGTGTGGAGGGTGCTGCCTGGGGTGGAGGAAATGAATAGCTTCTTGTAAGTGCAAGCACGGGAGAAGAAAAAATCCCTAGGTTGGCGAAAAACCACAGAAAAAGATTGATTTATCTGTTATTATTTAGATTCCTAAAACCTTAAAGTACGTTTCTGTGGGTTTTTTTATTTATTTGTATTGATATTTTATATCTACAAAGTTAACTAATAGATTAAATATTTTGATAAAATGCAGCTGTGTTCTTTTTTTTTTTTTTTTTAATTTTTTTTTTTTTTTTTAAACTTTTTTTTCCCTTTATTGGAGACATACATTTAAATTACATACAGAGGGTACAGTCAGTGTGATACATAACGGTCGGATTATAGTGAGTCTTGACTGTAGGGTGGGCGCATGGTCTCAATAAATTCTTTTGTTGATTTTTGGTAAGGAAAGCAGGGGGGAAGACTCAGGGAGAGGGTCGATAGATGGGAACGACTGGAGAGGGGGGAAGGAGGGGGAGGGGAAGGGGGAAAGGGGGCGGGTTAGCCCCTCTCTTTCTCACCGTCTCTTT
This sequence comes from Ascaphus truei, assembly GCF_040206685.1. NCBI lineage: Eukaryota > Metazoa > Chordata > Amphibia > Anura > Ascaphidae > Ascaphus > Ascaphus truei. Next base: position 309,016,331 of record NC_134486.1, on the reverse strand, counting down.
AGCGCGTATGTTCTTAGTCGATGGGGCCTAGCCGGGAGGTGGGGTTCAGGAACCTGTCCAGGGCTCCCAGGTATTATAGAATTGTGGCATTTGCTGTTTTAACATGGCTGTCAGTTTTTCCATTATCATAACTGTATTTACTCTGTTGACCACAGTCCTTCTTGAGGCGCTTTTAGTTGCTTCCAGGCCGCCGCTACCGAGCACCTTGCCGCCGTAAGTATGGCGGAAGTTAGCCTGGCCACGGGGGCTGGGAGATCTTCTATTGGTTTACCCAGCACGTACGTCAGAGGATCCAGGGGAACCTCCAGGCCCAGGGTTTCATCCAGCAGTTTTTGAACTCTGGACCAGAACCGCTGTATCTCCGGACATGTCCACCATATGTGGGGCATGTCGCCCTTTTGTCTACATCCTCTCCAGCACACGTCAGTTGCGCCGGGGAAGATCTGGCTCAGTCTACTCGGGGTCAGGTACCATTGGAATAGTATTTTGTATAGATTTTCTTTTGTAACCGAGCAAATTGAGGTTTTAGGGGCTGCGTCCCAGATGTCCTCCCAATCTTCGAGGTCTAGCGGTATGCCGAGGTCTGTGCACCATTTTTGCATATAAGCATGAGTGGGTGGGGGAAGAGAGTTCTCTAATATGCTATAGATTGCTGTAATTAGTCCTTTCTGATACTCTCTTCTTCGACAGAGGGACTCAAATTTGGTCAAGGGGGAGAATTTTGGTCAAGAGGGAGAATTTTGAGGTCGGGGATAGAGCTCCAAGGAAATGCCTTGTTTGTAAAAATGTGAATATGGGGAGGTGGGGGGCTGACAGTTTGTTTTTGAGCTCCTGGAAGGACAGAGCTTCGTCATTCTCTAGCAGATCTGCAACCATGCTAATATTTAGGTCCTGAAATTGACCGATCTGAGCTTGGGAGCACCCAGGAGGGAATGCTGGGTTCCCAAGTATGGGGATGAGTTGGGAGGGGGGTGATGTTAGGCCATATTTCCCTCTATTTTTGGACCAGGTAGACCACGTGCATTTCATTGCCCCCAGTCCAAGCTTCTGAGGGAGTTTTTCCTTATGGTCTGGGGACCAAAGCAATACTGGGAGAGGGACAGGAGCTACATTGTTGGTCTCTATTTCCATCCAGCAGGCGGAGTCCGGGGGGGTTGTTCCACACTACCGCCTGTCTGAGCTGGGCTGCATGGTAATATCTTATCACGTCGGGTACACCTAATCCTCCTCTTGTTTTTGCAGCCATGAGCACTGACCGCGGAACTCTGGGTTTGCGTTGTTTCCATATAAAGCGTATTATTTGCGTCTGTATATTCCTAAGGTCAGCTAGTGGGATTGGGACTGGGAGAGTCTGAAAGTAGTACAACAGTCGGGGAAGGATATTCATTTTAGCGGAGATGATTCTGCCAAACCAGGAAATCTGGTATGTATTCCAAGCTTCTAGATCTTTCTTGATCTGGCTAAAAAGGGGGGGATAGTTAGTTTTATATAGCGAGGAGTACATTCTAGTAATTTTTATCCCTAGGTATTTTATGTGGGAGGAATTCCATTTATATTTGTGGTTAGCTTGAAGGAGTTTCCATGTGGGTTCGGGGAGGGATATATTTAGTGCTTCCGATTTGTCCATATTTATTTTGTAATCTGAAGCTAGACTAAACTGATCAAGCAGCTTTTGTAAGTTGGGTAGGGAGACATGTGGGACAGTTAAGGTCAGAATGACGTCGTCCGCGAAAAGGGATATTTTATAGTCTTTGTCAGCTATGGTTATGCCTGAGATATCTGGGTTCGCTCTGACTTGTGCTGCCAGCGGTTCTATTGAGAGTGCAAACAGCAGTGGGGATAGGGGGCAGCCCTGTCTGGTTCCGTTTCGTATGTGAATTGGACTAGCTTGTCCTCCTGGCAGCTTCAGATATGCAGTAGGGTTCTGGTATAGTGCCCGAACCCCTTCTAGAAATGGTCCTGAGAAACCGAATTTGATCATTGTTTGATCAAGGAACGACCATTTGATACGATCAAATGCCTTTTCGGCGTCTAGACTCAGGATCATGGCCTGGAGTTTGTTGAGATGCACGTGGTCGATGATATCGATAATTTTGCGAGTATTGTCTTCCTGACACAAATCCCACTTGATCTATATGAATTAGTCGGGGGAGAATAGGGTTTAGCCTGTTTGCGAGGATCTTGCTATAGAGTTTTAGGTCTGTGTTAAGCAGGGAGATTGGTCTGTAGCTACCGCAATGCAGCGGGTCCCTTCCTTCCTTGTGAATGATAGCTAAATTGGCAGCAGAAATTGTGCCTCGGATCGGGGCTCCTTCTAGAAAGGAGTTGAACATGCCTAGAAGATATGGGGAGAGAGACGATTTAAATTTCTTATAATAGGCGTTTTGAAAAGCCGTCGGGACCAGGAGTTTTGGCTATCTTAAGGGTGCTTATGGCTTGTGCCAGTTCTTCCTGGGTGATTGTAGCATTCAGGGCATTGAGTTCCTCGTCGGTGAGAGAGGGAAGTTTGCAATTTCCCTGGAATCGTGAGGCCGATTCCGCCTCTGCTGGGGCTTGGTTGGGGGGGTGGAGGTTATAGAGCTCCATGTAATAATTTGCAAATTCTTGGGCAATTTCTTTGTCTACATAGGTAGTGCGACCCTCCTTATTACGGATTCTTGTGATTTGAGCTCTTGCTTTTATGCCTCGTAGTTTTGATGCTAGTAGTTTGTCGGCCTTATTACCTCTATCGTAAAACCTCTGATTGGTCCACTTCTTCTAATTGGGATTGCTTTAGCTCAGTTCTTGCTTTGTCAAGTGTTCTGAGTATTTTTTTGGAGGGGGACGTTTTTGTGTTGTTGTTCGAGGGAAATTATTTTGTCAGTCAGCGCCTTTTGTGCCTCTAGTTTAGATTTTTTCTTGTAGGATGCCAATGAAATTAGGTCGCCTCTGATTGTTGCCTTATGGGCTTCCCACAACGTTGATGCTGCAGGTACTGACCCTTTATTTAATGCAAAAAATGCGGTTAGTTTGTGCCGAATTGTATGTACAATTTGCGGGTCGTTGAGCAGGGAGTCATTCAGTTTCCAATTGTAAAAGGTATTCTTTACAAATGGGAGAGAGAGGGTCAAATCGACCGGGGCATGGTCGGACCACGTTATTGGTCCTATATTAGACTGGGAGGACGCCTGGAGAACATTCTTGGAACCTAGTAAGTAATCGATCCGCGAGTAAGACTGATGTGGGGCCGAGAAGAACGTGTAGTCCCTCTGGCCCTCGTGCTGGGCCTTCCAAATATCCGTAAGGGAATGATTCTGTAGGATTTCCCTGAATCGTTTCGCCTTTTGCTGGTTCTGAGATGTGTTTTGGGCCATAGGCAGAGAAGATTTGTCCTACTCAGGTGATAGTACCATGTTAAAATCCCCGACTACTAACAGTGAGGTGAGCACGGTTTGGTCCAGGGGTTCCATAAGGCCCTGAAGAAATTGTACAGAAAAAAAGAGAGAAAAACAGCGCAAAAAAACCTCATGGTGTAGTATTTAAAGAATATTTATAAGATAAAAAAGGGGTGATTATTGCACGTACATCAAGATAAAGCATATATCAACAGGACATGTTTTGGACATGTTACCACTCTTGAAAACTGCTCCGTGTGGGCTCACTGTCTCTCTGGATGGTCCTCTTATCCTCAGTAGCCGTCCCAACGAGGGGTGCACACCTCGTGAGGGATTCGCCCCACAGTGTGAGTCTGCTCAAAAGTGTTAGTCTCTGATCTCCAGCGGGTCACTCGGCGGGAAGTTCAAACTTCTGTGAGGGATCTCCCATCAGCTGTGATCGTGGCAAACGCTGTGCTCACACAGGCCGTTCCGGGTTGAGCCGCAGTCGTCCTGACGTCATCAGACGGCGCCCTTGTATCACTACCGCCTGCTCGCGGATGGTGAAGGCGATGAATGTCCAATAACATGTGAAGGAAAATATGCTAAATGGCAACCGCAATGGGTATTGATAAAAATAAAGATGGAACGCGCCCTCTCCTACGCGTTTCGTCCCTGAAGAAGTATCGATTACGATTACGATTATCTTAATTGACGACATTATGGGTGCATTTTTCTCCCAGGGTCGTAGGGCCTGGGTCCCGTATTATTCCCATGACGGGGTAGGGCTGTTTTTTTGTTGGGGAAGGGGTTAGTAGGTGTGTTGGCTGTTCTATGGAGCATGGCGCTGTGGAGAGCCAGAGAGGGGTGGGGTGGGTGGGGGGTGGATAGGACCGGGTGGGGGGGGGGGGTGGGCCAGACACAAAAGGAAAGGAGGAGGTGGGCTAACAGAGAGCCCAATTGTTTGTCCCCTTGGCACCTTTGTGTCAAGGAGGCGGGGATTAAGTCCCCTGGAGGTCCGTCCGGAGCGCCAATCGCAGGGCACCACCAGGATGGGAGGTCCGACACCCTCCCTAAATAGTTGTGCTGGGTGGGGGGGGGGAGGATGTAACCCATTTTTATTCTGCTATGCGATCTACAACTTCGTGAACTGCATTTTTACATTAGTATAGGTAAAACAAACATCAACTTCTACGTATTGCGACCATGAAGACCCTCTGGGGAGAGGGGAGGGGGGGTAGTGGCTCTTCTTATTTGGTTATGCGGTCTACAACTTCGTGGACATCCTTCTAACATAAGGAAAACTAAGACAACTGTCCAAATCTACATATTGTGGCCATGAGTGCCTCTGGGGGAGGGGGGGGGTTGGGTTCTCACGAGGAACTTATACTCTCATCCATGGGGGGGGAGGGGGGCGCGAGTGTTTGATTCGCAACTTAGTGAATTACATTTTAACATATGCAAATTTACATTTAAAACATGTATCGGCGACCTTGAGTGGCGACCCTGATGTCACTCTGGGGGAGGGGGGAAGGGGAATAGGGGAGGGGGGGGGAGAGGGGGTGAAAGGGGGGGGGTTAGGGGGGGGAGATTTGGGGTTGGGGGGGGGATAGGGGGGGAGAGGTGGGGGGGAGAGGGGTCGTGTTTGTTTGTGGTCTATCTCGTTATCCGACATTTCTTCAGGCAAACTATTAATAGACTACAGTTTTGTACCAATATTTTCAAAGCGAGGGGGGGTGGATTCTGCTTATTCTAGGTTGTGCTGGGCAAGCCAACGGGCTGTACTATTATTACTGTCGCTGTGGCCGGCTCAGGGAGCCGATTGTCATCAGAGTGGGGGGGTGAAGAGGGGGGGGAGTCCAGGGGGAGGGGAGGGGGAGGGGGAGAGGGGAGGGGGAGGGGGAGGGTTAGAGGGGAAGGATGGCCGTGTGGGGGAGGGGTGGTTGGGGGGGAGGGGAGGTTGGGGGGGGAGGGGTGGTTGGGGGGGGGGGTTTTGGGGGAGCGAGAAGGGGAAGGAACCTCAAGGGGCACAGTCTTGTTCCCCTAGAATGGCAGGGGTCTGCTGAGGGGAGAGAGACCCCAATGGGAGAGGCCTGGGGGCATTTGTCACACATCTCCATCTGGCGGGGGGGGGTATGTAGGGGGAGGGAGGGGGCTCTGTGCATACGACCTGATTTCCTTGGTTGTTGCCGGAAAAGCGTCCATTGTCTGTGCAAAAGAGGCCAGGAATGTCTCAAAGGTAGGGTCTTGGGGTGTCTGAGGTTCCGCCGTTGGGAGTCCAGGGAAAGGGTGGGAGGGGGGGGGGAGGGCCAGGGGTCTCCTCTGCGCGGGGGTGATCGGCCTCGGTGGGGGTTTTTCTTCGGGTATGGGGCTTTAAAGTCCTCACTTCCCTCTAGGAGCCGGACTTCGTCTGGTCACGTGGATCGCAAGGGCATCTCTCGCTATCTCTGGTGGTGCGGCTCTGCGGAGGGATCGATCAGGTCTCGGCGCCATCTTGTGTCCGGTCCTCGGGAGCGGCTCTGCAGCGGTGGCGGTTGGACGTCGTCTGGATCTCGGTGTTGTCCAGTGTGGAGGAGGAAGAAGGGGAAGGTAAGGAGGGGGGGGGAAGGTAAGGAGGGGGGGGAAGGAAAGGAGGGGGGGGTGAAGGGGGAGGTGAGAGAGTGGGGAGGGGGGGGGAAGGGGGAAGCAGGATACTGGCAGCTGTGTCGCCTCTATGGGGGGCAGAGGTTTGAGGCAGCGAGGGGATAGCACAGGTGAGTTGAGTATTCGGGTATGCCAGCTGGTCTTTCAGGTCTCAGGTTCCGACTCACTGGATCCGCTGGTTGGCGAGCCTTTCGGAGGCCCGGGGAGTCTCGGGGGGGGCAGATCTTGTTCCGTGTGGGGCCCTCTCTTCTCCTCGTGGGGGGGAGACACCGATGACTTTAAGGAAGTCGTTCGTATCAGCAGGGTCCGCAATGGTATAGAAACGTCCGTTTCTCGGGACGATAAGCTTAAAAGGGAATCCACATCGGTAGGAGATCCCTTGATCCCGGAGGAGGGCGGTAAGGGGTTTCATGTCCATGCGTTTTAGGACCGTGGACCGGGATAGATCACTGTAGACTTGAACCGCGTGGTCGGCCATTTTAATATTTCCCGCGCTTCTCGCTGCTGCCGCAAGCTTTTCTTTGGTTGAATATACGTGATACCGGACGATCACGTCTCGGGGGCGTTTAGGATCGGGGGATTTCGGGCCCAGGGCTCTGTGGGCTCTGTCGAGCTGAAGTTCATGCTCGGTTAAGGTAGGGACAAGGCTCAAAAAAAGGCTCTTAAGATAGGACTGGGGGGACTCCGGTGTGACTGACTCCGGGATCCCCCTGAAGCGTAGGTTCTGCCTCCTGTCTCTATTTTGCTGGTCTTCAATAGAGCTTTTAAGAGCAGCGATCTCGTGCCCCATTCGGGCCATATCATCTTCCATGTTGGAGTGGGCGTCTGACATGGTGGTGATTTGGGCCTCAACTGCATCCGTCCTCGCGGCTAAAGTGCCCAAGTCCGCCCGTATGTCCCTCAGGACCTTCTCCAAATCCTCCATAAACCCCCGTCGCATTCGTAGGAGCAGCTCCTCAAAGAACTCTTTACTGAATTCCTGGGGGGCCGGGGGCGTTTGCCTCCGGGTTGCGGCCTCCGCGGCATGTTCCTGCTCCTCGGCGCCATCTTGGGAGTCTGAGGACGGCTCCAGCGGGCGCGGGTTAGGTTAGAAGAATTTTGATACGGGGTTCTGAACCTTCTTCTGTGGCTTTCCCGCCATGCCTGAGGTTTCGGGGGGGGGGGGGGTGGTGGACTCTTTTGGGGGGTCACTGCGGAGTTTGAGGTGCGTTTCTATGTCTCTTCGTGGGGAGGGTGTCGGGAGCTCTTCTCCTAACCTGCCATTCGCGGTGACGTCACCGGAAGTCAGCTGTGTTCTTTTAAATTGATAAAAGTTTATGATCGACATAGCTGATTTGTGTATATTTTATTGATCTAAAATATTGGTGTGTACAAAAGTTTGTAATTCTTTTTATTTTTGTTTGTTAAGTATGTTTGTTTTTGTTATATTAAAATCTGATTTGTGATACCTTTGTATACAAATTAAAAATATAAATAAAAACCTGTAAAAAGCAGTAACATGTATTCGAGTCCACGTCTATGAATCAGGGTTGTCACCACTCCGGGTTTTGTTGAGACGTCACATAGCGTTCCGTTGCCATGGCAACGCGATGACATATGACGCCGTGCGGACGTATTGATGAGAGTTGCAGGGGGAAGATGCCGGGAGGTCGCCAGAGGATGCCGGGAGGTTGCCGGGAGGTTGCCAGAGGATGCCGGGAGGTCACCAGAGGATGCCGGGAGATCGCCAGAGGATGCCGGGAGGTTACCAGAGGATGCCGGGAGGTCGCCAGAGGATGCCGGGAGGTTGCCAGTGGATGCCGGGAGGTTACCAGAGGATGCCGGGAGGTCACCAAATGATGCCGGGAGGTTGCCAGAGGATGCTGGGAGGTCGCCAGAGGATGCCGGTAGGTTACCAGAGGATGCCGGGAGGTCACCAGAGGACGCCAGGAGGTCGCCAGAGGATGCCGGGAGGTTGCCAGAGGATGCCGGGAGGTCGCCAGAGGATGCCGGGAGGTCGCCAGAGGATGCCGGGAGGTTGCCTGAGGATGCCGGGAGGTCACCAGAGGATGCCGGGATGTCGCCAGAGGATGCCGGGAGGTTGCCAGAGGATGCCGGGAGGTCGCCAGAGGATGCCGGGAGGTCGCCAGAGGATGCCGGGAGGTCGCCAGAGGATGCCGGAGGTCGCCAGAGGATGCCGGGAGGTCGCCAGAGGATGCCGGCAGGTCGCCAGAGGATGCCGGGAGGTCGCCAGAGGATGCCGGGAGGTCGCCAGAGGATGCCGGGAGGTTGCCAGAGGATGCCGGGAGGTCGCCAGAGGATGCCGGGAGGTTGCCAGAGGATGCCGGGAGGTCGCCAGAGGATGCCGGGAGGTCGCCAGAGGATGCCGGGAGGTTGCCAGAGGATGCCGGGAGGTCGCCAGAGGATGCCGGGAGGTTGCCAGAGGATGCCGGGAGGTCGCCAGAGGATGCCGGGAGGTCGCCAGAGGATGCCGGAACACGCTGCTCAAGGTAAGCGCAACAAAAAAAAAATTCTCTGGGTTGGCCTTCAGTTGAAGGTGGCTGCCCTGTCTTTAGACAGTGTTGCAATACAGGACGTCTACCTATTACATCTGAACTGTGATAGATTTCTTTGTTGCTATTGGCTCATGAATGTTTAAAACTTTATCCCTCAGATTCAAAGTCATTGCTCAGTGTATTAGAGGTGCATCTTTATACCCTTGCATATATCAAGAGGCAGGAACCATCATTTTACCTTGGTCTGTAGATGCTCTATACACAGTATTTGTGATCTATTTAGATATCCATTGAAGGTATATTAACCCTTTGAGGGTGTGCGGTACTACCTGACTTAGGAGGAGTCAGATATTGCTCGTGATAGCGACGCCTCACCACCTGAGTTTTAATCCCACTTTGTATATACGCTACACCATATTCATTATGTTTGATTATACGAATAAACTATTTTTTATTTTTTCATCTTTGGCATATGAAGGGTTACTGATACCCTGGACTACACATTGTCCACCCCACTTATGCTTTCAGAGAGTGCAATATAGTGGTTTCTTTTCTGGTCTGTACGCTGTGACTGACCAGTGTCTGTATATATGTATATCTATTCCACTCTGCACCATGAAAGTTAATTTAACTATTTGATTGGTGAGCGACAGGCAAAACTCTGTATATCTAAACTCTGTATATCTTCTTTGGGGAGACACAGATGTACATTGAAGGGGCTCTGAATGAATTCAGCCGGACTTTGAAATTCCTTTGTCCTGTCATAAACACTGCAGATGGTGGGGCTGAAGAAACACATAGCAGCAAGAAATCCCAGATGTTAACCCTTAGCATGCTGGTCCTGTGCAGAGGGGAGCAGTTATTGGGGAACCCTTTGAGATGTCTACCTTTGGGGTGGACTGAAGGGGTTCTGGATGAATTAGAAATGCCTTTGTCCCGTGGCTGAATGGGCCATTTTCAGCTGAAATTCCCCATTGACTTTACTGATCAAATGGAGAAGATTTGGGGGGCATACTACATTGTATTATTCCACATACTCAAAATACTATTGCCAAGTTGACAAAGGGATGATTAATACGTACTGGAACACAGCTTGCAAGCTCTTGGTCTTTAAAAAAAGGAGTAGGTTAATCATTTCCATTCTAGCACGGGGAAACCCTTTGCTCTGTTCACACCACCTCCAGTGCTCTCACACAGTTTGTGAAAGCGCCCTCGTCCCTGTCCCTTCCAGAGATGTGCAGTGCTTTGCATGCCCCTGAAGAATATAAAGAAATGCATCGGCTGTAATCTCCACAGACTTTCTCAGAGTTTAAAAATAGGGCATCTGATTTATTTATATGAGAAACAATGTATAGAAGGCATGTGAAGTGAATGAGGAGCAGTAGTCAACTTTCCATTTAAATTGTGTTCTTCTCAACAAATCGTGAAAAATGCATTTTAACCCCTTCAGCACAGGAAGTGCCTACAACGCACATTAGCACTGAAAGGGACAAAATTGAAGCTTGTTTTAGTCACCTTCGGTTGATTTCGGAAATCAGTTTATATCTGTGGTATTCACTCTACCTTCCATGGTTCATATACAGCCACAAATGTTTTCCTTTAGCCTTTTGATGAAATGTGGTGTGGTTTGACCATTTTTAACAGAAATAGTACCCCTTAAACTCCTATATCCTGTGATCAAGAGTGTGGTTGTAAGTGCTGAAGTTGGATACCACATTGTCACGTTATGTCATGATGTTGTGGTGTGTGGCCACCTAAAATGTTTGCTATGTCCTAATTAACCCCTGCTAATTCCCTGCCACATACCACTCGCCTGTGTAGTCCTGAATCACATCTGCAGATGGTAGAATCATAGACAAAGCATTTCTTGGGCCAGATATCCAGATTATTACATCAGAATCCTAAAATATTGCCAGAGTAATCAACATTCAGTCAGCAACGACCGTTACCTACTTTACTACAACATTTTAATGACTTCTTCCATATAGAATATGTGGCATAATGGTTACATTCTGATCGCCATTATTTTATTTTTTTAACGAGATCTACTCCTAACGTTTTCAAAAGAGGTTTGTATTTTTTATCACTGATACTCCGTTCAGGAGATATAAGATTGACATATTAAGGGTAGGGTGGAGGGTCACAACGGAGCTCTCTCCAGAGCCCAGTGCAGTCTAAGGGTTAACATGGTACCCTCCGAAGCTACAGATTAAGAAAATCATGATTTCTACAACTAAAAACAAGAGCGCAAGACATGGGGGAATATACTAACATTATACGGGTTCATCTTGCATAGAAGCCTGGGGGAAATTGTTGCTTTAAGAAGAGTCGGCTGCCCAAAGTCAATATCCTGTACAAAATCAGAGAAAGGTTTGAGAATTCTGGATATTCCGTGAGTACTACCACAAACTAAGACATTTTTTTTTTTTGCAATATCTGCATGACTAACGAAAGACACTTCCTTTCACTATCATTTACCCATGTGATTCTGATGAACTTTGCCACAAGCAATTTTTTTGATATGCCTTATTTTCAACCACTTTTCAATTTTTTAATGATTTGACTCATTTTACATAAAAACTCCCTAACCTACATGATTGGCTTAGACAAAATTATTGTATGTCATTTTTTATATTTGGCTGAATAAAATCCTCCATTATTTATTAGAGGATTATATCCATTATATATTTCCACTTGACTGACAGAAAAGCATGAAGATAACTTTCTGAACATGTATTGATAAACTGAAAACACATTGTTTTTAGACAAGGACATTTTTTGAGTGCGCTATAAATGGCTTGTGTTTAATTACATGAACATAATTATTACATAGGGATCATATATTATTATATTAGTGTAGCCCCGGTCTATTTTCCTCCTCTGAGAGCCCCCTTGCAGAGTGCCGAGGGATCGCGGGTGCCCCCGGTGGACGCTGCCACTTCTGATGACGTCACCTATGACGTCATTACGTCCCTAACGTAGGTCATAGGTCATAGGTGACGTCATCAGAAGTGGCAGCGTCCAGGCGTAGGAGTAGCAGGAGATCTCTACCGCCAGGCTTGTATTAGCAGCAGCATCCATTGATATATGTGCGGTGTATCTATGCTCTATTTTGATACTATATCCAGTATTTATTTCAGTGATTACTACAATCTGACTTTGGTATAGACCGCGGATGTGCACCTCAAACGGAGTGGCAATATTATTAACACCATATATGTATATACACTCCGAGGTATATCTCAGCTGCACCTGGCCATATACAGCATAGTCCATAGAGATATACTTTATCATCTGAGTCTAGCTATATCAACGGTCATGTGAATCTATGGTGGGGATATTATATTCCATCATAACACCGTTATAGATAGATTTACTATCATACTATACTGCGATAGAATGATGATTCATGCTAGACATCTTGGCAGAGAATGATAACGGATTTAACCCTGATTCTCTATGCAGTACTATGTATGACATATATCTCTATCTATGGTAATGCAAGAGAGACATGCTGTATGATACTATCTGCCTGCTTTCCTACCTACTGGAAAGACATTTGAGTCTGTATAATTAGATTTTTGCTTGACAGCAAATATATTGACATTTGAATCAGTATTTAAATATCTATTGATTTTTAATGTTTGATTGTGATTTATGTGTTTTTAATGTGTATATATTTGAATAAAACTTTATTGTTTTTCCTGGCCAGTTTGGTTTAGATGGGACAATTGGACCTATCTACAATATAATTTTGTTAGACCAATGTTAGTCTGTTTATTATACTCCATACAATGAGTGCTCAACTGTGAGGGAACCTTTTTGATCCTACTTTGGGATCTACCCTGATATACAAGTCATATATCCCTCTGAGCACCTTTGGTTTATTCACAAGTATATTCTAACGCATTTGGATGAGCGGTTGTCTTTCCTTTATAGTCAGCGGAGCTATTATCCAGATCTGGATAATAGTTATTTTGCCCATTACTGTACTGTCCAGTATGAGTTTGGTGGGGGGGGGGGTCTTGTTGGGGGTTGAGGGGGTGGGTGTCCAATCAATGCCATTGGTGTTATCTTTCCTCTCTTTGAGGGCATATGTAAACACATTGGCAAACAGTGGATGTATTGGATAGTATTGTGTTTTAATGTTTATTGTGGGTAGAGGGGGTGGGTGGAGGTGGTATTTGGCCCATGGAGGGTGTTTATACCTACCAGACGGGTAGCGAGAAGGGTTAGCCCATTCATTACCTTAGCGGTTGCAACCCCTAGGGTAATGAAGGAATTATCTCCTCCCGCAACCCTCCTGCAAGGCCTGAAACACCCACCAGGGTCAAATACCACCTTCCCCCACCTCCTCTGCACAAAGAAACTGGGCACTGGTAGTTAACCACTTCATTACCTTAGCGGTTAGCCGCTAAGATAATAAAGCTGCCTGTAAATGTATTTTTATTACATTGGATTGAAGCAGGGTGTCTCCGGAGCTAGAATTAATGCGGGTCAGCTCCGGAGACTGCCAACTTCAATCCGATGCAATAAAAATATTTTTTTCTTCTAAGTCCTATGTCAAATCCCATCTCACCACCCTTGGGGTGGCGATATGAGATCTGTGATAAGCTCGCTAGTTCAGAGCCTGAATGATCTCATCTGAGCTACTAGAATAGCTTGATCTTATAAGAAATGCGAGTTTAAGCGGTTTTTCAGCTCCCGCTCGATGTGCTTGAGCCACAGCGCTACCACTCGGGGAGATGCACTTCCCAAACGAGTTTGGCAGGTCTTCGGAGCTTTCTGAATAGCAACCGTGCCAAATCGTTCAGGTACTGCTCAAAATCCTCGATGAGTTAGTTATCGAAGTTTATAGAATAAGCCCCATTGGTTTAGACTTATTTCTTTTATATTTATTACCCAAGGGAATACACTGATAAGTGTACATGTGGGCAGTCTATACCTTTTAAAATACATTACACAAGTAGCGTTCTTGTGCACTTGTCCTTCTATTTATCCAAATAGTTTTTAGACTGTGTTGAAAGAGGTGTTGATTTTTTTTCTTTATAGTACTACCACCTAGTGGAGAAATCTTTTTGTTTATAATTATTATAATTATATACACTATCTTATCAAGCTCAAAATCCCGTCCCACATTATTATATATGTACATATTTAATTGTGCCAGCTGGAGTGTTACTGGGGATGTGACCTCAAATATACAGCAGTTAACAAAGCAGATCCAATGCGACACATTTAGTTTATTTCTATATGTTTTTCTTCTCATAAGTATGTGTCATTTAGTTCAATCTTACGGCCAAAACATGTTAAGCCTGCAACCATTTAAATTTAGACCCTTACGCTACCAATTGTATACCTTGTCCTTTGTATTCTTCCATGTACACAGATAACTTTATTTCATATCACACTTTTCTCCCAATTTGACTCAAAGCGCTTCACAATTACAGTGCGCAGTACGCAGCACAAATGTATTTTTACAGGCCCTGCCCCATGGAGCTTACAATCTATGTTTTTGGTGCCTGAGGCACAGGGAGATAAAGTGACTTGTCCAAGGTCACAAGGAGACGACACTGGGAATTGAATCAGGTTCCCACAATTCTAACACAGTGCCATTGTTTACAAAGTCAGTGTCTTTAGTCACTGAGCCGCTCCTGCTTTAGAATATATATTTTCTTGCTCTTTTTTTTCTTCATTCCTTAGGGCATTTCTGTTTTTTTTAACAGTTTTAACTGTACTGTGGCACATACAGTGCTTCTAGATTTTAACCCCTTAAGCACCACATACATGTCACACCTCATGCTATTGACTATCATTGTTTTGTAAAGGACACAGTATACAAGTCATAGTGCTGAAAGGGTCTACCTTGACGTTGTTACAGGTGTAGTTATGTGTAAAATTGGTGTACAGATCTCTCTCATGCTGGCAGTAATTCTAGTAAGAAGGCAGGGTTGCCAGTAACTATCATGGAGGTTTGCCCTCAAACCCTGGTGAAGTGTCATATGTAGCAAAAGAGGTGACAACATGCTTTGTGTCCACTGTTAGTGACACAGAGGTGAGTCTTTCTGGAGTCTATATATTACACAGCACTGCCTAAAGTTAGTCTGTCTGTTGTCTGATGTCTTAAGTTCCTGAGTGAAGTATCTGCAGCAGTTCAAGTCTGTCTGTCAGAGAGTCAAGTGCAAGCTGAATACACACTGTGTCCAGGGACCTGGCACAGCTGGTGGTCTCCCTTAGGGGAGAGGTGGAGAGCAACTCAATTAAGAAAGGAGGAACCTTCTGCATAGAGTACCTCAACGAAATGAGCGGCTAAGTGATGACCGCTATGATGGGCAGTCTGCCACGTAACATGCTATTAAAGATGTCCTGGTTCAAGAGATCCTTCCTGAGTGAGTCTGGAGTTATTCCCCAGGAAAATGCACCAAGGAGTTCCCTATCAGATACTCCTCCCTGCTGCCGTAGGGATCCTGATGGGATGAGGCGCTGTACCAAATGTGAGTTATACTCAGAACACTACCTCAGATGCCTGTCATGGTGATATTCCCCATTACCAACCAGCGGGAGACTCAGGAGTCCTGTTGCCAGCAGGTGCACCACATATCACACAGACATGTAATTGGGAGCAGATTACACCCACAGGGGCCAATATGAGATTGGGTGGGGGTCAGACCGTTACACAGGCTTAACATGTTTTGGCCAAAAGATTGAATGGGGACCGAAGTGGGTGAAGTGGGTGACAGGGGGAGTAGTTGGTGACAAGAGGGAGCAGTGGCTGAGAGTCCCTACTATCTCCTCCTTGCATGCTCACCACCGCTAAGGCCTCGAACATGCTAAAAAATACCGCGCTGAGCCGTGCTGACGCTCATGCTCTCCTGCTTTTTTGTGTCCTGGTATGAGCATCAGCGAGCGCGCATGAGAGGCGGGCAGGAGGCAGGGCTAGCGCGCAACGTCACGGCGCCGACGTCACTGAGTGCATTGGCTGTTGCCGGTCACGTGACCGGCCCTCCGCTTCCCTCAGCGTGAAAACTAAAATCCGATTGTCGGGTGAAAGTCAGCACGCTTCCGCACGCCTGCGGAAGCGTGTGCGAGCCCCTGCTAACGCCGCTCTCATTGCGGCTGCAGGGGCTCACTGACAAGCGTGAGCGCAGCTCAGCGGCTAAGCGCTGACCATGGCCGCGGCCTTAGTCCTCATTCCCTGCTTGGCCTGCTCACGTGGTGGAGCCCTCCTTCCCATGCCGGCGCTGCTGGGAGTGCGAAGCTCCGTCCTGGCCTCAGCGTATCATTTAAGCGCTTGCTTTTTGGGTTGGGCATCGTAAACTTCGTTCTTGGATTTTGTAGACTCCTTTATTGACATAGAAATGCTTCCCTATATGTTATGCTGTTTACAGTGGTCCTTAGGGGAACCATTGTCTAGGACAGGGGTGCTCAACTTCAGTCCTCACGCCCCCCCCACAACAGGTCAGGTTTACAGGATATATCTGCTTCAGCACAGGGTGTTCAATCAGAGGCCATAGTGTTTGTAATATTTCATCTTCCATCTTTCAGGTAAGTGCTGAAAAATAAAACAAAATGGGAATATTCATAGGTATCAGATGCAGTCACCGCCGAGTGGGAGTGTAGGAGATGCATGCACAGGTTGAAACAGGAGACTTATTTTAGGGCAAAAAAATAATAATTACCAAGAGCAGGTCCTGCGCTTCTGTGTTGTCAGCAAATGCACATAATAGTGTCAAAGTCAATGGAGCTGTGTGGGAGGGAGCTTGGCGTGGACACAGTATTGACCGGTGCAGGGGGATGTATAATCCTTACCTCAGCTGCATCTCCGGTCTGGGACCTGCTCACCTCCACTGCTCCCGCGTGCTGCCGTCTATGATTAACAGGAAAGAGAAGAGACTTCGGCGCAACTGCGCATGATTGACTCAATGAAGCTCCCGGATGATCTTCAACCAACTTTATTGACACCACACACAAGAGCTAAACCGCGATCTCCCCCTCTACGCGTTTCACCCTCTAGGATAGGGCTTCGTCTCGGAGTGGGGAGATGCGGTGACTGCCTGACATTTGAACAGTAAAAAGCCTGCGAAAACGAGCTGGTGTTAACCCCTTCATATACATTGCCATATGATGCTTGTTAAATGTTACTAGAATACATCATTATTACATGATACTAGCCCTTTAATAGACTCCATAATGGAATAAACATTACTATATTAGGCTCTTATTACACTCAAGCAATGTCATAAGGGTATATTAAAAACTGCTGACAACACTACAAAATCTAACTGGGTCCCTGAATCAATGTTACAATCTAAAATACAGCTTCAAACCTATTGTTATGTGTCAAGGCATTTGCTATATTACAAAAGCATAACTTAACAACAAATCACTAATATATTATAAAGGCTGAATGATGCTGCTTAACATTGAATGGAAATCATTCTGGGAACCAATAAGAGAAGAAAGAAGAGGGAGGGGAAAAGGGGAGAGGGAGGGGGGGGGAGGGGGAAAAAGGGTGGAGGGGGGAGGGGAAGGGGATGCACAGAAAGGAGTGAAGAACGAGAAAGATAAGCGGAGGTACATAGTGATTAGTACATAATAAATAAATAAACTGAATATTTCTCAATAAAAATTACAAAGGCACAGTCACATCTCAAGATAAGGATGTCAAATATTTACAAGAAGCAACGCAGCTCCCAGTCCACATTTAGTCCATTGGGCTGTAGGGTATTTAATAGAAAAATCCAATGTGCCTCTCGCTGATGCAATATCTTAATCCTATCCCCTCCCCGAGGAGGTAATGCAATATGCTCAATAGCGCAACATTGTGAAGTATCTACAGAACCCAATGGACATGTGTTAAAATGTAGTGGCACCGGATGCATCATGTCATGGTTTTTAATAAGTCTCAAGTGTTCTAAGATGCGAATCTTTAGGGCTCTACTAGTTAACCCCACATATTGCTTATTACAGCCGCATTTTAGTAGATACACTACAAAGTTTGTCTGACATGACATAAATGATTTCATCTGGAATCTGCGTGTTTCATCACGGTTGGAGAAGTATGTTGTTTTGCTCATATTTGGGCATATTTTGCAATGGCCACATTTAAATGAGCCCAGTAAATTGGGAAAAAAGGACAGTCTGTTCTTCTTTTTAATCATTGGTTTTAACATGCTGGGTGACAAGAAATTGCCTAACGTGGCCGCTTTACGGAACACTACGCTTGGGCCTATACAGACCATATTGCGTATTAAGGGGTCTAGAGATAATGTGGCCCAATGTTTGTGTATTATCGCTTTAATGCAATTAGCTTGTTCACTATAATTAGTTATAAAGTAGGGCGCTTCAGTGTTCCCGACAGGTGTACCCTGGCCAGCTCGACTTGCATTCATATTGATGAGCATTTCCCTGTCTGTGGCAAGCGCTGTTTGATACGCTAGATCCAGGTCCTTTTTATCATATCCCCTTGACAGGAATCTCTCCCTCATCTCGCCCGCCCTGAGGACAAAGGCCTCCAATGAGGAACAGTTCCGGCGTAAACGCAGGAACTGTCCCCTTGGAATGCCTCTGACCAAAGGACGCGCATGACAACTTTTTGCATGAAGTAGTGAATTCCTGGCATTTTCTTTTCTGTAGATGTCAGATTTAATTTTATTCTCAATATCAATATATAAATTGAGATCTAAGAAATGTATTTGATGTTTATCAAATATATGAGTGAAACTCAAATTTAGTGTATTCTCTGCCAGGTATTCAAAAAACTTCAAAAGCTCTTCCTCCCCACCACTCCAGATCATAATCAGGTCATCAATGTAGCGCTTATAAAACGCCACATGATGCCTGAATGGATTGGAATCTCCAAACACGTGGGACATCTCCCACCAACCCATGAACAGATTGGCATAGGAGGGGGCAAACGAAGTCCCCATTGCAGTCCCACGTGTTTGGAGATAAAACTGCTGGTCAAAAAGGAAGTAATTGTGCGTGAGTGCAAATCTAATACTATCCAAAAGAAATGCTACTGCACCGACACACTTTATTCGAGCAAATACCCAGTATGTACCTGGCAGATACCTGGAATGCGCCGCTCCTCACCTCTGACAAGCCCCGTTGCGTTTGCCTTCCCAGCCTGGGTTCATGCCTGGCTGACGGGCGGCTGATCTGTTAAATGATAATGATTAGGATTTAATCGGCTGCAATGCTTCGCGTGTCTACCAGATGGCATAAATTCATGAATTGTAATGCAGTATATATATATATACTGTGCAGTATTGCAGCCAGCGGGAATAAAATGCTTCAATCCCTGCCTGGAAAATAACCCAATGCACTCGGGCAGAAAACAGTCACAAACCTCAATACACCCGGGTATACCCGAATTCGTGGGACTAGCCGAGCTCGAATAAAGTGTGTCGCCAGTGTATGTGTGCCGGGGAGAGAGTGGAATGGTTGTGCAAAAAGAATTCCATGGCTAGGAGACCGTGTTCGTGTTTAATAATATTATATAAGGAAGCTACATCAAGGGTGACCCAGATGTAGTGTGGGCGCCAGGTGAAAGGTGCTAAGAGTGATAAAACATGCTTTGTGTCTATAATATGTGATGGTAAAGAATAAACTAGTGGCTGTAAAAAGTGATCTATATATTGGGAAAGGTGTTCACCCAGGGAACCTATACAAGAAATAATGGGTCTACCTGGGGGTGCAGTGAGTGTTTTGGGAATTTTGGGAAGGTGATGGAAAATTGGTATGATGGGATCTGGAGTGGTGAGGAAGTCCCGCTCATTGGGTGAGAGAACATGTAAAATCTCACCTTCATCCATGAGATCCGCAAACTCTCTGCTGAATTGAGGAGTAGGGTCACTGTCAAGAGCCCGATAGGCCTCTATGTCACCAAGTTGCCGCTGAGCCTCCGAAATGTAGTAGTCCCTGTCGAGCACCACTGTTGCGCCCCCCTTATCAGCTTTTCTAACAAGAATAAAATCATTATCAGTAAGTGATTTCAAGGCTGCCCTTTGTTCTACTGTTAAATTATCCCGCTGAAATCCCCTGGCTCCTATGCCCTTAGCTAGGAGCGTAAGATCTCTTTCAATATCCTTTTGAAAAATGTCGATGTACTGCCCTCTCATATATGAGGGGTAGAACAACGATTTATTTTTGAAACCTGAATTGGTGCTACCCAAGAAATCTATAGGGTCATCAATTGTGTTGTTTTCATTAAAGAGATCCGTCAGGTCCTGCTGATGGCATTGATCTTGGAAACCTAAGGGAATAGGGATAGCTGGATTAACATCAAAAATGGGTAGCATTGCATTTTTATTCTCACATCTAGAGGAAAAAAATCGTTTAAGAGTTAGTTTGCGTGTGAATTTAAACACATCCACCATAGTTGAGAACAGGTTAAATTGTGTGCTGGGTGCAAAGGATAGTCCAAGATGTAAAATGGACAGTTTTCTTACCATCCCCTGTCTATATTGTTTGTGCAATATTGGGATCACGTACCCAGTGTATTTCTGACACGTGGGACACACACACACACCTAAGGGCTGCACCAACATGGATACTGAACCTGAGCAAGATTCAGAATTTTTATTCAGTTGCTGCAACACTGCCAATCGGTCCCACAGAGCGGAGGCTATTTTTAGCAACAATACTGAACTCCTTTGCGAGGACACTGCAGACCTTAAGATACACTTTACAAGGTTGGAGAGATGTTTATTGCAACGGCAAAGATTATGGTGTGAAATCACAACCATGGAAAATTATAATCGTGTCAAACGTATTCCTAGAGGGTTGCGCCATACCAAAACACCTTCTTTTGGCTTCATGAATGGGGAATTTGAACAACAGTGGTGCCACATTCTCAATGACTGCTCTTTTAAATTAATGGACCTAATTATACGTCATAAATCAGAAGAAAACAAAGTAGTGTCCAATCAAATAGCAGATTTGCAGAAAAAATTGCAAGCCTTCTCTCATATGGAGAATTTCAAGGAGCTAGACTCCAAAACAGCTAGTAAGCTTAATAAGCAAGAAAAGATCATTATGTTAAATAAACAGACGAAATTCGAGAGAGATAAGGCTGACTACGAGGCACACCAAATTTACATCTGGCAAAAATTATCCTCTAGAATTAAGGGTAAACCCAGATCTAAGAAACCAAACAAAGAGGGTGGGGGCAATAAATCTATCCTCAAGGTGAACAAAGATAGTGAAGTAACACCACATGCAGTGTCTTTCTCATTTTCGGAGAGTGACTTCTACATATCATCTGGGGATGAAAAGGCGGGATCCAGTGAGATGATTTATCCAAGTAGATCGGCCAGTCAGAAGTCCTCAAAAAACGGGGAAAGACAAGAAGAGGCAGGAGAAAAAACATACAGTGGGATGCCGTCAAAGAGATTGAAGACCTAGACATTGAGACTAGTAATGTCATTAATATCTCTAAATATGAACTTACAAAGCCGGAACTGTCCATTTTACATCTTGGACTATCCTTTGCACCCAGCACACAATTTAACCTGTTCTCAACTATGGTGGATGTGTTTAAATTCACACGCAAACTAACTCTTAAACGATTTTTTTCCTCTAGAAGTGAGAATAAAAATGCAATGTTACCCATTTTTGATGTTAATCAAGCTATCCCTATTCCCTTAGGTTTCCAAGATCAATGCCATCAGCAGGACCTGACGGATCTCTTTAATGAAAACAACACAATTGATGACCCTATAGATTTCTTGGGTAGCACCAATTCAGGTTTCAAAAATAAATCGTTGTTCTACCCCTTATATATGAGAGGGCAGTACATCGACATTTTTCAAAGGGGTATTGAAAGAGATCTTACGCTCCTAGCTAAGGGCATAGGAGCCAGGGGATTTCAGCGGGATAATTTAACAGTAGAACAAAGGGCAGCCTTGAAATCACTTACTGATAATGATTTTATTCTTGTTAGAAAAGCTGATAAGGGGGGCGCAACAGTGGTGCTCGACAGGGACTACTACATTTCGGAGGCTCAGCGGCAACTTGGTGACATAGAGGCCTATCGGGCTCTTGACAGTGACCCTACTCCTCAATTCAGCAGAGAGTTTGCGGATCTCATGGATGAAGGTGAGATTTTACATGTTCTCTCACCCAATGAGCGGGACTTCCTCACCACTCCAGATCCCATCATACCAATTTTCCATCACCTTCCCAAAATTCCCAAAACACTCACTGCACCCCCAGGTAGACCCATTATTTCTTGTATAGGTTCCCTGGGTGAACACCTTTCCCAATATATAGATCACTTTTTACAGCCACTAGTTTATTCTTTACCATCACATATTATAGACACAAAGCATGTTTTATCACTCTTAGCACCTTTCACCTGGCGCCCACACTACATCTGGGTCACCCTTGATGTAGCTTCCTTATATAATATTATTAAACACGAACACGGTCTCCTAGCCATGGAATTCTTTTTGCACAACCATTCCACTCTCTCCCCGGCACACATACACTGGCGACACACTTTATTCGAGCTCGGCTAGTCCCACGAATTCGGGTATACCCGGGTGTATTGAGGTTTGTGACTGTTTTCTGCCCGAGTGCATTGGGTTATTTTCCAGGCAGGGATTGAAGCATTTTATTCCCGCTGGCTGCAATACTGCACAGTATATATATATATACTGCATTACAATTCATGAATTTATGCCATCTGGTAGACACGCGAAGCATTGCAGCCGATTAAATCCTAATCATTATCATTTAACAGATCAGCCGCCCGTCAGCCAGGCATGAACCCAGGCTGGGAAGGCAAACGCAACGGGGCTTGTCAGAGGTGAGGAGCGGCGCATTCCAGGTATCTGCCAGGTACATACTGGGTATTTGCTCGAATAAAGTGTGTCGGTGCAGTAGCATTTCTTTTGGATAGTATTAGATTTGCACTCACGCACAATTACTTCCTTTTTGACCAGCAGTTTTATCTCCAAACACGTGGGACTGCAATGGGGACTTCGTTTGCCCCCTCCTATGCCAATCTGTTCATGGGTTGGTGGGAGATGTCCCACGTGTTTGGAGATTCCAATCCATTCAGGCATCATGTGGCGTTTTATAAGCGCTACATTGATGACCTGATTATGATCTGGAGTGGTGGGGAGGAAGAGCTTTTGAAGTTTTTTGAATACCTGGCAGAGAATACACTAAATTTGAGTTTCACTCATATATTTGATAAACATCAAATACATTTCTTAGATCTCAATTTATATATTGATATTGAGAATAAAATTAAATCTGACATCTACAGAAAAGAAAATGCCAGGAATTCACTACTTCATGCAAAAAGTTGTCATGCGCGTCCTTTGGTCAGAGGCATTCCAAGGGGACAGTTCCTGCGTTTACGCCGGAACTGTTCCTCATTGGAGGCCTTTGTCCTCAGGGCGGGCGAGATGAGGGAGAGATTCCTGTCAAGGGGATATGATAAAAAGGACCTGGATCTAGCGTATCAAACAGCGCTTGCCACAGACAGGGAAATGCTCATCAATATGAATGCAAGTCGAGCTGGCCAGGGTACACCTGTCGGGAACACTGAAGCGCCCTACTTTATAACTAATTATAGTGAACAAGCTAATTGCATTAAAGCGATAATACACAAACATTGGGCCACATTATCTCTAGACCCCTTAATAC
Organism: Ascaphus truei; assembly: GCF_040206685.1. NCBI lineage: Eukaryota > Metazoa > Chordata > Amphibia > Anura > Ascaphidae > Ascaphus > Ascaphus truei. Next base: position 308,993,179 of record NC_134486.1, on the reverse strand, counting down.
GCAATATGGTCTGTATAGGCCCAAGCGTAGTGTTCCGTAAAGCGGCCACGTTAGGCAATTTCTTGTCACCCAGCATGTTAAAACCAATGATTAAAAAGAAGAACAGACTGTCCTTTTTTCCCAATTTACTGGGCTCATTTAAATGTGGCCATTGCAAAATATGCCCAAATATGAGCAAAACAACATACTTCTCCAACCGTGATGAAACACGCAGATTCCAGATGAAATCATTTATGTCATGTCAGACAAACTTTGTAGTGTATCTACTAAAATGCGGCTGTAATAAGCAATATGTGGGGTTAACTAGTAGAGCCCTAAAGATTCGCATCTTAGAACACTTGAGACTTATTAAAAACCATGACATGATGCATCCGGTGCCACTACATTTTAACACATGTCCATTGGGTTCTGTAGATACTTCACAATGTTGCGCTATTGAGCATATTGCATTACCTCCTCGGGGAGGGGATAGGATTAAGATATTGCATCAGCGAGAGGCACATTGGATTTTTCTATTAAATACCCTACAGCCCAATGGACTAAATGTGGACTGGGATCTGCGTTGCTTCTTGTAAATATTTGACATCCTTATCTTGAGATGTGACTGTGCCTTTGTAATTTTTATTGAGAAATATTCAGTTTATTTATTTATTATGTACTAATCACTATGTACCTCCGCTTATCTTTCTCGTTCTTCACTCCTTTCTGTGCATCCCCTTCCCCTCCCCCCTCCACCCTTTTTCCCCCTCCCCCCCCCTCCCTCTCCCCTTTTCCCCTCCCTCTTCTTTCTTCTCTTATTGGTTCCCAGAATGGTTTCCATTCAATGTTAAGCAGCATCATTCAGCCTTTATAATATATTAGTGATTTGTTGTTAAGTTATGCTTTTGTAATATAGCAAATGCCTTGACACATAACAATAGGTTTGAAGCTGTATTTTAGATTGTAACATTGATTCAGGGACCCAGTTAGATTTTGTAGTGTTGTCAGCAGTTTTTAATATACCCTTATGACATTGCTTGAGTGTAATAAGAGCCTAATATAGTAATGTTTATTCCATTATGGAGTCTATTAAAGGGCTAGTATCATGTAATAATGATGTATTCTAGTAACATTTAACAAGCATCATATGGCAATGTATATGAAGGGGTTAACACTTCAGCCCGTTTTCGCAGGCTTTTTACTGTTCAAATGTCAGGCAGTCACCGCATCTCCCCACTCCGAGACGAAGCCCTATCCTAGAGGGTGAAACGCGTAGAGGGGGAGATCGCGGTTTAGCCCTTGTGTGTGGTGTCAATAAAGTTGGTTGAAGATCATCCGGGAGCTTCATTGAGTCAATCATGCGCAGTTGCGCCAAAGTCTCTTCTCTTTCCAAAAAAATAATAATATAGGTTTTTTTATTAGCAGAAGTTTAAACAACATAAAATACAGCTTATGTTCAGCATAAAGGAGCAGCACAAAGAAACATGCCTAGCTCCTATCTGGAGCGATGACGATTACAGTGCATTGTCCCTATCTATAGATTGGAGGGCTAAGCCCCTTATCAATTATAGCACACAAAGTCAGTGGGAGGTAAGTTTTCCTTTGGGGGTCCCCGGCTTCCTCCTGGCTGGGGTATGGGGTGGAAAGTCCTCGTACAGCATGGTCTCGCTACAGATGTCCATAGTGCGTACCTTTCTGGATAAGAGAGTCGAGTCCTGAGCTGTAGCCTTTTAGAGCTCTCTAATGAGCCAGCTGAGCAGGCTAATTCAGAAAGCTCTGGGATTAACCTGCTCAGTGGTGGGAACAGCCCCTATATACAGGTTTCCCATGTGTCGTTATCAGACAAGGAATCCACCCTGCCACAGGGAGCTTATCAAATCTTCTCAACTTGCTGTACCACCCACATCAAAATCCATCATCAATCAACCCCTGCAAACTCCTGCAAATGTATGGTAGTTCATGCACTACTTCACCTGATTACCCCAAACCGTGCTTATTTTCTCCCTACTAAAAGGAGGTATGGCACTGGAAGGGGATGGACAAGAAGGAGGTATGGGCCTGGGGGTGTGGGCAGTGGCTGACTCCCCATTGGGCCCATTAGGCCGGGCCTAGGTTGGCAAAATTTGGGGGCAGCAGAAATTTCCACCCCCATATGCATTTACCGCAGTCTCGGGCCTATTGGACATAATGGGAATGCACTTGCATGTGTCGGCCACCTCCTTGCTGCCACCCTCTATCTCCTTTGGAACCCCAGCGTGAAATGACACCGCAGACATCCCAACATGATGTCACATGGCGTCTCTTTGCCATGGCAAAGTGATGTTGCAACGTCAAATTACATCATGATGTCGCAATACCATGGCAACGTGATGCCGTGCACCGTCACGTTGATGACATCCACCGAGTCATTTAACGCTGGAGTACAAAGGAGATAGACGATGGCAGCAAGGAGGCGTCCGACACAGCTAAATGCCTAGGGGGGGGGGGGTGGATTTTCATATCCGGTGCTGGGGTGGTATAGAAGGAGGTGTAGCCTCTATAAGTGGTTGATTGCCTTAAGGGGTTAACTGGGTGGGATCACTCGGGTTCCACCCCGCCCCCTAGCTGCCATGTGATGTATTATGTTAGTGTAACGGTATAAATACCCCACCGTTTGTTCCTAGAGTTCTGACTGGGTTCCTCAATGTAAGTTCTGTGTATACGGTTATAAGTGTCTAGTCTGGAACTAGTTATGTCACTATTTATTGTTGTCCACTTTAGTAACGGGCCCAGATAATTAGACAGCGCCAGTTAATGGCTCTGTATGTGTACGTTCTTAGGAGAAGGATGCAGCATTGTTCAGTTCCATAGGGTTGCCCTTCTGTAACCCGTACTCCTATTGAATCTGCCCTACCGGCAGGGTCGTTCTCGTATCACTGTCTCCCTACAAGCTATTTCCCTAAATCCTTATGACACAGGTAACTAAGACAAGTTCTACCCCTGGATAGGACCAGAACTTACCAAAGGAGGATTTCCCTAAAGCTTTTATACTTTGTCACATATATTGTATTGTGAATGTCTGTGGAATGTTTTTGGATGGATAAACACAATTTATTTAATAAAAGTTCCTGGTGCCCATTTCTATGCTACGATTTCATCCCCGCCCAGCCAGGCACTTACTAAACATCATCGATATGGCCTGAGAGACTGAGCAATTACGTTTTGGACTAATCTGATGGGATGCCATTGATAGCCGGGAACTGGGGCTTACAGAGGTATGGGCCTTGGGGTAATAGCTATAAGCCTGGGGGGTAGGCAGGGCAGCAGCAGGGGTGGGCAAGTCAGGAGTGTATGAGGGAGGTGGTACCACCAATGCAGGGCCGCCAACAGAATTGTTTTGGAACAGAACAAATTTGAATAACGGGGGCCCCATTCTTTGCTCGCTGACAGGTATACTTTGCTCTATTTTCCCCTGTCTGTCATGTATCTTTATTCCCCCCTCCCCCTGCTCCTCGTGCCTTTTTGCTCTCCCTTTTCCCTAGTGTATTTCCCCTCATTCCATCTTTTCCCCTTTTGTCCCATCCTGTCATGTATTTATCTTCTTTCCACTTCATTTCTTTCACTCTTTTCTTCTCCTAATGTATTTTTCTTTTTTCCTTTCCCTAATGGGTGTCTTAATTTATTAATTTCCTAACCCCCTCCCCTCCTTCTCTATCTTTCCTCCAAAGTCTTTCTCCTCGCTCGTGTGACTATTATTTTCCCCTTTCATGTTTCTCTTTTTCTCCCAGCATGTCTTTCTGTCCCTATTCCCCCTAATATTTTTCTCTTTCCTCTCCCTTTCCAAGCAGGTATTTCTATCCTCTCTCCCCCCCCCTTAATTTCTTTCCCTGTTATCTTCCCCCGACATGTCTCTCTCCTCTCCCACAGTGTTGCAGAGGCGACCAAGGGAAATATTCCTGAGGTGTCACAGAGAGGATGTGGGCAGTGGGCACATAAGTAAAATAGCCTCACCAATTCCCTGCTTAAATATCATCATTTTCTCTGTGGCGCCTCCTGTGTCAAAACTGTGAGATGAGAATGTAAGAACTATTGTTTTTTTTTTATTGATGTAGCTTTTTTGTAGTATTTTTTCATTGTTTATATATATTTTTAGGTTTTATTATAATTCATATTCTTCCATATCTATGTTTTTTTATCTCGTAAAAAAAATGTTGTGTTTCAGAGTGTTTTTGCTTGGATTTAAGCTCTTAATTCTTAGTGGTCAATGTAGCTCTGTTTTATGTGTATTTATTTATTTATAAAATATTTTACCAGGAAGTAATACATTGAGAGTTAGCTCTCGTTTTCAAGTATGTCCTGGGCATAGAGTTAAGACAAATAATACATGGTTACAATACATAGTTACATAAGTGAACAGGGTATACATTATATACAAGACATTGCATGCACAGTTAAAGAAAATATATATTATAGGCATATGTAAAAGTTACAGACCAGATTAAAAGTGAGACAGCCTTAGTTTTGAAAGAACTTAGACTGGTGGTGGATGTGAGAGTCTCCGGTAGGTTGTTCCAATTTTGTGGTCCACGGTTAGAGAAGGAGGAGCAGCCAGATACTTTGTTGAGCCTTGGGACCATGAACAGTCTTTTGGAGTCTAATCTCAGATGATAAGTGCTTTGTGTGGTAGGGTGATGAGCTTGTTCAGGTGAACTTTGAGCCTAGACTCAAGTGATGACCAATCACGTTCTTTGAGCATTTTGCAGTGATGTGTGTTGTAGTTGCATTGGAGAACAAAATGGCATATTGAATTGTAGTGGGTGTCAAGTTTGCTAAGGTGGGTTTGGGGTGGCAAGCCATATACTATGTCTCCATAGTCGATAATTGGCATTAGCATCTGCTGTGCGATACGCTTTCTGACCAGCAGACTTAGGGAGGATTTGTTCCTGTAAAGTTCACCTAGTTTGGCATAGGTTTTGAATGTCAGGGTATCAATGTGCATCCGGAATGTTAAGTGGGAGTCAAACCATATGCCCAGGTATTTAAAACTAGTAACAGGAGTTAGGGTGGTGTTAGAGTTGGTTCTGATCGGGAGCTCAGTCACTGGAAGCTTTAAAAATATAGACTTGGGCCCAAATACCATTGTTGCAGTCTTATCAGTGTTTAAAAACAGTTTATTTTGGGAAATCCAGTTTTCGAGTCTCAAAAAGTCAGACTGAAGTATGTGTTCAAGGTCGGAGAGGCAATGGCTGTGTGCATATAGGATTGTGTCATCTTCATACATGTGTATTGAGGCTTCCTTACAAGCTGTGGTAAGATCATTAATGAACACTGAGAAGAGTAGGGGCCCCAGAACAGAGCCTTGCGGGACACCACAGGTGATATCCAGGGGGTTGGAGTTACAGCCTGAGATGGACACAAGTTGGGATCTACCTGATAGGTAGGACTGAAACCAGTTTAAAGCATGCTTCCCTATTCCAGAGTTCTGGAGTTTGCTAAGCAGGATAGCATGATCAACAGTATCAAAAGCCTTTGCAAAATCTAGGAATATTGCACCAGTGAGTTGTCCCAGTTCCATTCCACAGTGGATTTCATTGCAAACTTTTAGCAGGGTAGTTACCGTGGAGTGCTTGGGGCGAAAGTCAGATTGGAATTGGCTAGGGAAATTTGTCTTGGTATAGTAATCGCTTAATTGGGAGTGAACACATTTTCCCATGACTTTGGATAGTATTGGGAGAAGAGAGATTGGCCTGTAGTTTGAGCCAGTGTTTTTGTCCCCACTTTTGAAGATTGGGACAACTCTGTCAGTTTTTCAGGTCTTGGGGATATGGCCTGCAGACAGGATAGGGTTGACTATGGAAGCAATTGGTTTGGCAATGGCTGGGGCACAAGTCTTAGGAACTTAGCGTGTAGTCAGTAAGGTCCACATTGGCTGCTTAGTTTTAATTTGAGGAGCGCTTATGTAATCTCCTCTTCAGATACTGGGCCAAATTGAAAATTGTGGGCAGTGTTGGGAGGAGGTGGGGCTATATGGGTACTATGGGTACTAAATTCGCTAATAAGTTAGTAGTACACCCCTCAAAGTATTCATTGAATGCATTTGCAATGTCAGTGGGGTTTGTCAGAGTAATATCCCCCTTAGTGATATTACTTGGTTGTTGATGGTTAGGAGGCTGGAATATATTGTTGATAACCTTCCAGAAGTTAGCTGGGTTTGATGTATTCTGGAGGAGATTGTCAGAGTAATATTGTGCTTTTGCATGCCTTGTTTGCCTCGTGCACATGTTCCGCAGGCAACTGTAATGATGGAGATCCTTGGTAGTGCCAGTTACTTTGTAGCTTTTCCACAAGGCATCCCTGAACTGGTAGAGGGCTATAAGGTCAGTTGTAACCCATTGAAGGTGGCCCCCTGTACCCTTATTCTGCGTAGTGGAGCATGGGTATCACAGAGTTTTAAGATCTCGGTTTGGAAATAGTCGAGCGTAGAATCAGGGTCGGGAATTAAATCGATTCTGTGCCAAGGGCAGTTGGTTTCATCCAGAAACTGTTGTGGGTTAAAATGTCTAAATGTTCTAGTGAGGAGAACTTTAGGGCTTGATTGGGGCGGTTTTATTTTCCTTACACAGTACACTATTGCATGGTCACTGAAAATGTCAGGAAGGATGCCAGAGGATTGGATTCTGCTGGGGTTTGAGGAGAGAATCCAGTCTATGGTTGTGCGATTTCAGGTTTATCCGTGTGGGTTGGGAAATGAGTTGCGATAGGTTAAGCGACTTGATTTGTATCTGGATTTTGTGGTTTTTACGGTCAAGCCAATTGAAGTTGAAATCCCCAAGAACTAGCAGCTCACTCTTCTCATTCAGAGAGGAAATGGAGCCAAGAAACTGGGTGATATCAGTCAGGGATTGTAGAGGGTCTTTAGGAGGGCGGTAGATGCCAGAAAGCAAGGTGGGCTTAGAAACGGGGAGGCAGATTCTGCCAACTGGGATTTAAAAAGAGGGTGGGCTTGGGGGGCAATTTAACAGTGTAAATTGTATGGTGTCTGCAATATAAAATAACACCCCTCCTCCTCTCTTTGACCTATCTCTCCTAGAAATGGAGTATCCCTGAATGGCAATATTTGCATCGAGAGATTTCGGGGTTAGCCATGGTTCTGTGAGAATGATGGCTTTTGGTTTATGCATAAGGCACCATGCTCTTAGTTAATCCAGTTTGGGCAGCAGGCTCCAGATATTTATATGGGCAACAGATAGCCCTTTTTGGAATGTGAAGGGGGTATTCTCAGGGGTATGGGACAGAGTTGAAATGGTAGGGCCTGGGTTAGGTTCAATATCACCTGCTAAAGAGAGTAATAGTATGAGTAGAAATTTGAGTAGTTGTTTGCAAGTTGTAAATTTGTGGTGTTTGCCATTAGAGTGAGCAGTGGTTGGTGTGCTGGTTTTTAGAGTTCTCCACCAACATTTAGTAGATAGTGCAAGGCTTTTGAGTAGTCCAGGGTGTATAGTGATATTGGGTGTGGGCCAGGAGGGAGGAGATTGTAGTGGATAGAGGGAGTAACATTTCCATGAGGCCACGAGAAAGAACAAAGTTGAGGTATATACCAGGTTCATTATGCCAGAGATAGGTAATGTTGCATGAAGCTGCTGTGAGCCAAGTGTGTGCAGACTAAACAGCAGGGGTGTGCCTTTTCCTTGTCAAATGTTTTGCTGCATTGCAATGCTATGGTCTATTCAGGGTTTGCAGTGGGATGAGTGGGTGTGGGAGGTAGTTGTGTGCAGTCAGTGTTGGGAGATTCTGCAGTAAAACAAGGTGTAAAGGGGGTGGGGGTTAAATTGTGCAGGCAAACATGCATGGGATCATAGTGTGGTCAGAGTAGCTCACCATTTGTTGCCTTGTGTAGAAGAGTTTGCAGAAAGATGCAGTCACCAGTCACCTCTAGTCATACTATAGTCTAACTATATATTATCACTTACAGATGCAGCCACGAGTATTAGAACACTTGTACCTGGGAAATTCTGGGAGATTCTGGGGCAGTCTCACAGTAAATGCTTCAACATTGCCTCAACATTTCTATGAGATTCTTAACGGCCAATAGGATTAGTACAGCGGGGGTCACTGCAGTCCCATTCAAACTGAGATCTAATACTCCTGGCTGCATCTGTAAAATGATCACTTTAAATGCATCACTCTTAAGATGCCAATGCTACCCAGCCAATGCATCCCTTAGACTGGTGTTACTGTACATTTATACATCTAAGCAGTCAGCCAGGGGTGTGCAAACTGGGGGCGAAAGATTTTATACGGGGGGCGTTGTGAATACAGAGGCCCCACGCTCTTCCCCAAGTAATTTAATGAAATGCCAGGTGAGGCGTGAGGCCTCTGTAACTTCTCTTACCTGCTTTCAGCTGGCTCTTCGGCGACGCGACGCCATGGCAACACGCGTCAAATGACGCTGCCGGGTCACGTGACATGACATTACATGACCCGCAGCAACATTTTGCACCGCGTCTTAAGCCAGGGGGGTCGCGAGCGCTTGGGCTGCCAGGCAGGGAGGCACAGCTCTGAAACTTTGCGCACACCCGGTCTAGTAAATCTAGACCCTTTAATCCAATGGAAATAGATGGAATATAAAAAGCAACACAAAATATACATGGATACCATTAAAAAAAAAGAAGGGTCACTGTCAAGATCTTAAAGGTTTTATTAAGAAACAAACGCTGCATCTTTAATTTTGTCATGCACAGCTTGTTCCCCACACAGCTTCCTACCTACCTACAATGTTTTAGAGGTGGAGCTGAACATGTGTGACAAAGTTGTATTGTTATTGTAGAATGGAAATGTAAGTTTCCAAATTGCTTATTATGGGTTACGGAAACCTTACTATTGACTAATTACACATAATGACCTGCTGGCACAAACCTTTCCAGGTTACTATGGTAACTGCTCATAACAAACGTTATTACATCTATGTTTAGCCATGGTTTTATTGGCTACTACACTAATCCTCCAAGGCAGAGAGATACATGTTTGAGCAGGAAGCACAAGACATAAAAGTGCAAACTAACATGCAGCATGCACTTTTTAGCTTTAATAAAAACCCTCTTAGTGCTGTCTGTTCTTAACCGTGTTAATGTGCAGAGGCTTGCTCTTTATGTGCAGAGGCTTGCTCTTTAGTTTTGTCAGAGGGGAGATGAACACAATATATAAGAATTGTGGCAAAAATTAAATACACTTACATATTCAAAGAACAGTTTCAAGTTACTACAACAATCACTAACACCTTATGTATAAGTAATAATCCCAGAAGAACAGGGTATTATTGGACAATAATGCCCTGGCTGGAAGAGTTGAAGGCCTGAGGTGAAGCCGAGGGACTTTAACCCAGCCAGGGCATTGTTGGCCGGTAATGTCCTGTTCTGGGGATTATTACTATTATAGGCTAAATGTAGGCTTATTTCATAAATAATAGACACTTTTGTATAGGTTATATAATTTTTATTCAAATAAAAATTGTAATTACATTAAAGCACCTCTCTATATACACTCACACTGCAGCTATTAGGATCTATATATATATATATATATATACAGTGTTCGACAAATCACCCAAAAATCTACTCGCCCAACCAAAAAATCTACTCGCCACCTAGTCCTGCCCCAAACCCCGCCCCTGGCCCCGCCCCAACCCCGCCCTAATCCCGCCCCCAACCCTGCCCCTAATCCCGCCCCCAACCCCACTTTAAAATAAAATATATAAATAAAATACATTTAATAAATTCCTAGTTAGAACATTCGTTTTTGACATAAATGTATTTATTGTATTACATTATACTACAATTAGTCCTTGTTACGTGTGTGTGTGTAAATGTTGGATCTAGAAATAAAAGCCAGGTGTGAATGACTAGTTTCCTGAACCCCTTAACCAGTGTCTGGACGTCCCCGCTTCACAATATCTAAAGCAGCAATCCCGCCTGGGATCTTACCTCAATGTCCAGGTACCCTCATTCCCGCAATGTTATACATTGGAGGGGATGTGTTCCCTACCTGCCTTCTGGGTTAGGGGGGGTTCCGATGTCTTCCGTGTGAAGCTTGAGTCAGATCTGGAAGAAAGCAGTATAGGTTATTTCGGTGTAGTATAGGGCAGTTAAGATATATAGGGTAAATAAGAGATCCAGATCCAGAGTGTGAGAGAGTGTGGGTGACAGAGAGAGAGAGAGAGTGTGTGGGGGAGAGAGAGTGTGGGGGAGAGAGAGAGAGAGAGAGAGAGTGTGGGGGAGAGAGAGAGTGTGGGGGGGGAGAGAGAGAGTGTGTGGGGGGGGAGAGAGAGAGTGTGGGGGGAGAGAGAGAGTGTGGGGGAGAGAGAGTGTGGGGGAGAGAGAGAGAGTGTGGGGGAGAGAGAGAGAGTGTGGGGGAGAGAGAGAGTGTGGGGGGGAGAGAGTGTGGGGGGGAGAGAGAGAGAGTGTGTGGGGGGGAGAGAGAGAGTGTGGGGGGGAGAGAGAGAGAGTGTGGGGGAGAGAATGGGGGAGAGAGATGGGGAGAGAGTGGGGGAGAGAGATGGGGAGAGAGTGTGGGAGAGAGAGAGAGTGGGGGAGAGAGAGAGAGTGGGGGAGAGAGAGAGTGGGGGGGAGAGAGAGAGAGTGGGGGAGAGAGAGAGTGTGGGAGAGAGAGTGTGGGAGAGAGTGGGGGAGAGAGAGAGTTGGGGGAGAGAGAGAGTGTGGGGGAGAGAGAGAGTGTGTGGGGGAGAGAGAGAGTGTGTGGGGGGAGAGAGAGAGAGAGAGAGTGGGGGAGAGACAAAGAGTGTGGGGGGGAGAGAGAGTGTGGGGGGGGAGAGCGAGAGAGAGAGAGTGTGGGGGGGGAGAGAGAGAGAGTGTGGGGGAGAGAGAGGGGGAGATAGAGGGGGAGAGAGAGGGGGAGAGAGTGGGGGAGAGAGAGAGTGGGGGAGAGAGAGAGTGTGGGAGAGAGAGAGAGTGGGGGAGAGAGAGAGTGGGGGAGAGAGAGAGTGTGGGGGGAGAGAGAGAGTATGTGGGGGAGAGAGAGAGTGTGTGGGGGAGAGAGAGAGAGTGTGGGGGAGAGAGAAACAGTGGGGGGGGAGAGAGAGTGTGGGGGGGGAGAGCGAGAGAGAGAGAGTGTGGGGGGGGAGAGAGAGAGAGTGTGGGGGGGAGAGAGAGAGAGTGTGGGGGAGAGAGATGGGGAGAGAGTGGGGGAGAGAGAGTGTGGGAGAGAGAGAGTGGGAGAGAGAGAGAGGGGGGGAGAGAGAGAGAGTGGGAGAGAGAGAGAGTTGGGGGGAGAGAGAGAGTGGGGGAGAGAGAGAGAGAGTGTGGGGGGGAGAGAGAGAGAGTGGGGGAGAGAGAGAGAGAGAGTGTGTGGGGGGAGAGAGAGTGTGGGGGAGAGAGAGAGTGTAGGGGGGGAGAGAGAGAGTGTGGGGGGGAGAGAGAGAGAGTGTTGGGGGGAGAGAGAGAGTGGGGGAGAGAGAGTGGAGAGACACAGAGGGGGGAGACACAGAGGGGGAGAAACGGTGGGTGATACACAGAGAGAGAGAGAGAGGGTGGGTGACTGACTGACTGGCTGGGTGACTGACTGGGGCGGGGGTGACTGACTGGGGCGGGGGTGACTGACTGGCTGACTGACTGGGGCGGGGTGACTGACTGGCTGGGTGACTGACTGGGGCAGGGGTGACTGACTGGCTGGGTGACTGACTGGGGCGGGGGTGACTGGGTGACTGACTGATGGCGGGGGTGACTGACTGACTGGGGGGGATTGACTGACTGTGTGGGTGACTGACTGGGGGGTTGACTGACTGGGGGGGGTGACTGACTGGGGGGGGGTGACTGACTGGGGGGGGTGACTGACTGGGGGGGGTGACTGACTGGGGGGGTAACTGACGGGTGGGTGACTGACTGGGGGGGTGACTGACTGGGGGGGGGTGACTGACTGGGGGGGGTGACTGACTGGGGGGGGTGACTGACTGGGGGGGGTGACTGACTGGGGTGGGTGACTGACTGGGGTGGCATGACTGACTGGGGTGGGGTGACTGGGTGGGGTGATGGGGTGACTGGGTGATGGGGTGACTGGGTGGGGTGAAGGGGTGACTGGGTGGGGTGACGAGGTGACTGGGTGACTGGGTGGGGTGACAGGGTGATTGGGTGGGGTGACAGGGTGATTGGGTGGGGTAGCGGGTGATTGGGTGGGGTGGCAGGGTAATTGGGGGTGGGGTGATGTGACACTTCTGGTATCCTACCCACACACACTCCCACGCACACCCATGCACACACACACTCTCTCCCATGCATGCACACACACACCAATGCACACACACACTCTCTCTCCCATGCATGCACACACACACACACACTCTCCCATGCATACACACACTCTCCCATGCATGCACACACACACACACACACACACACACACACACTCTCCCATGCATACACACACACACACACACACACACACACTCTCCATGCATGCACACACACACACACACACACACACACTCCCATGCATGCACACACACACTCTCCCATGCATACACACACACTGTCCCATGCATACACACACACACACACACACACACACACACACTCTCCCATGCATACACACACTCCCATGCATGCACACACACACACACTCCCATGCATGCACACACTCCCATGCATGCACACACACACACACACACACACACTCTCCCATACATGCACACACACACACTCCCATGCATGAACACACACACTCTCCCATACATGCACACACACACGACAGGGGGAAGAAGAGGAAAGGCCATGCGACCGAGCACCACCACCCCTGCCCCGCTCGCCCCCCCCCCTGCGACCATCTCCCGCCCTGCGCGGACAGCCACGGGACCGTGGGGAAGCGGAGACCAAGTAGGTAAGGGGGGAACATCCCCGCTACCATCTCCAGCCCCGCGCGGGGATCGGGCAAAGCGGGAAGTGGCGCGGGAAGCCGGGGTAAGCAGGGAACACCCCCACTACCATCACCCGCCCCCCAAGGGTATCGCGGGAAGCCGGAGTAAGCGGGGAACACCCCCACTACCATCACCCGCCCCCCAAGGGTATCGTGGGGAACACACCCACTACCATCACCCAGGGATCGTTGGAAGCGGGAAGTGGCGCGGGAAGCCATGGGGGAAGAAGGGGGGGACACCTCCGCCCCGCGCGAGAAGCCGGGGTAAGCGGGGGCCGGGGAGAGAAGGGGGAACACCCACGCTACCATATCCAGCCACGCGCGGGTATCGGGGGGGGGGGAGTAAGGGGAACTGCAGGAGGCAGGGAAGGAGCAGAGGGGCCGCTGGATGGAGGATTGGAGAGTACTTACTCTCGTACTCTCTAACAGATCTCCGGCCAGAAAAAATGGCCGTTCGTTGGGGGCGGGCTAATATAGAGCCTGGCCGTGCGCCCACAAAGCCTGGGAGCACGTGCCAATCAGCAGTCAGGTAGGGGGGAAGCAGGGTTACATTTGGAGGCGCTGCTGAGATATGGAAACCAGGACAGGTCAGGCATATAGCAAGGTGGAACAGGCAGAGTGAGATGCACTCTCCGTGCAGGTGCTGGAGAAAGATGGGTGCGATTGCACAAATCGGGGTTAGTCAGGGGAGCGTAGCCTCCCGCACAGTACGCCCTGGGCGCCCGTAGGAGGTAGCGTGACGAGGGGTGAAGTAGCTAGAGCTGCCCTAGTCCCTTGCGGCAGGTAGCGTGAGGCAACTGGGGGGGTCATAGCGGTAACCAATCCGGGGACCATGGCCCAGGGCCTGCGTTACGAGTAGCCAACAGTAGGAGACACCCGTACCGATGGAGCTGCCGGTACCTAGCTATCACCCACACAGATTCACCACAGAGCACTTGCACGTAGACACCGAGAGTATAGTGCATAGGAGGAGAGGAGTTCCGCTGAGCCTGGGGTAGAAGCCACCTCATTTTAGTGGGCCACAGACAGTATGAAGATGCAGAGTTCATTCACATTTGGAGGGAAAGCATGGTCTAGGTACGAGATACCCGTTAGACATGGAGAGTAGGGCACAGGCACATTTGGAGGGAGTATCCAAGATGGCGGCCATCCCTACATGTGCTCCGCGGAGCAGGAAAGGTGAGCTAAAATGGCGGTTCCCGCCAAGTCTGGAGCAAGCACGTGAGAATTGCAAAAGGACTGTGAGACAGTTGTGGCGGGAAATGTGCAAGAGTCTGGCGCCAAACCCAGATTCCTTGCAAGAGGAGAGGAGCGGCGCGAAAGCCGAGACTCCACCCACCTGTGCTGTGACTGGTCAGAAGGCCAGACCACGTCATTTTGAAGGAGAGAAAGCCCCGCCTCTGGATTCCACCAGAGGGAGGAGGCCCCAAGAGAACCAATCAGGAGAGTCCTCCCCAGCCAAGGGAGGGACAGGAAGTGAGAGCTTCATTTCTTTCTGACAGTCACAGAGAGCGGATCTGAGCTATTGAACTGTTCCAATCCTACGAGAACTATGTCAGAGATGAACACTACCGTGGTCCAAGTACCAGGCGGCCTGCTGGTGGTCCAGATAGCCGATCAGGAGTACCTGCGGTGCCTGTGTGCTCATTGCGGAGTGCCCGGCGAGGTACCCAGCACCAAGGCCCGATGCTCCATGTGTGGTACCTACTACTTCTGGCCTACAGAGCCGGAACCGATGACCGAGACCCTGGGGGTGCCTCTCCGGGAACGATATCGGAGCTGGCGGAGAGCAGCGAGAGAACGGCCCTGGTTCCCCGTTACAAACGAGCGGGACGAACCCAGGCCCAACCGGCTGTCGAGCCGAAAGGACTGTCCAAGGAGAAAAGCATGACCGCAGTGGAGGTACCTGAGCACGCCAGCTTTGTACCTATACCCACTGGCTGTATCGCCGAAGATTCCGGTGATTCCCGAGCGGAGGAGCAGATCATAATTTCATCCGAAGCGGAGGTTGGTGTTCCATCGGAGGCGATGCGCCTACCGGCGAACCACACCAGCAGCATCAAGGAGGAGCAGCCGAGCGCGGACCCCGTCCAACAGCGAGTGCTGGTGCGGCCGGAGGCCCGGAGCAGTCCCACAGCCGTGATGACTCCCCGTGCGGAAGAGATGGCGATTGAAGCGACCCTCGAGGGGCCTGATTTCATCAAAGAGCAGCGGAGTGGTAAGGAGACTCCACCACCCCCTTATTCCCGCCAGGAGGAGACCGTAACCACGGAGGACGAGTAGGAGAGGCTTGAGGCCTACTTGTTCGGCCGTGTACCGGATGCTCCACCAACGCCCCGGTCTTCGATGTACTTCCGGTGCGTGACCACGGGGCGGATGGTGATTCTGCGGGCACACTTGATGACATCGTTTCCGGGTCCACCGGAAAGAGAAGTCCGAGATTATTGTTTTCATCACGAAGCATCGATACCGCCATTGCCCGGTATGCTCTACAGAACCGAGGTCCATCGAGAGAGGCGCGAAGCATGGCAGAGCGCGAGTCAAAGAAAGCGTCCATGGGTTGCGGAATTGTCCGCGTGCTGGACACTGATCTGGACATTGCCCCAGCCCCAGTCCCTAGCCCCACTGCCCCGGCCACTGCCCCTGCCCCGTCACGAGTGGTGCCACCGGGACCTACCAGGGATAAATTATGTAAAAACCCCAAATACTCCAAGGACTTGCGGGACTGGGAGTTGAGTGAAGAAGGGTCGGAGGGGGATATACCGTATTCAAGTGTTATGCCTGTACTTAACCCTGTGCCGTTTTCTCCTGCAGCTAGAGGGAGGGACCGTGGGTCTCACACTCCAGTAGAGACTGGGTCTACTAGTAAAGTGGTGCACAAAATGAACCCCACTAGGTATTATAATGCCAAGGGAAGGAGAGATTGCTCGCGATCTACTGATGCGGGTACGTCCGGTGTGTCCTCACAGGTAGAGTCTGATGTAGAGCGCACTGGTCAGGCCGCAGAGTGCGAGCATCGCGGCAAATGGTGGGCGCCGTTGTTCACCGGATACCACGAAGGGATGGACCGTACGCGATTCTTGTTGATTAAGAACGACGTGGTAGATCATTGGTGGGCGGCTGGTACTTTCACTCCGCAGGAGATGGAGGATGAGTTAGATCACCGGTTTAGGGAGATAGAACAGAAACGTATTGTACCTCAAGGCCCCAGTATATTGTATGACGATGTAGCTCCAGAGGAGCCTGTATTTTGGGTACTGCCAAGCAGGGCAGGGCACCGCACACTTACCAAGCTAAGTCGAGCTGACCGGGCCATAGTCGCTAGATACCGGCAGTCACACGGGTATGAATATCCCTACGTGTCGGAGCCCATCATGAGAGAGATTGAAGAGAACCGAGACAGTTGGCTTAGGGAGGCAGTCCAAGAGTACCTTCGGACCAAGTTCGGTCGGGCGGGGTATCACAATGAGGATAAGATTAGTGAGCTAGTACGCATATGGAGCATCGGTAGGTGTTTTTACATGCACGGTGTTACATACAGGCCTGAGCATGGGCCGGTTCAGTCGTTCGCTGTGACTGTCACTGATCATAATGGACGACGGGTAAGAAAGCCTGATCCAATGCATTATCTGTAGGGTTCTCCATGTCGGGAGTACCTGGGTGTACTTGTATTGAACTACCTCATTATGCATGTATTATGACAATGTTATGTGTGCTGTTTCTCAGGTGGTTCGCCGCAGGATGGTTCTGCTAAAGATAGGTCCAAGTGGGGACCATTGGATTCCACCATAGGGAGAGTGTAGCCCCTGTAAACAGCTCAGGCTATACCTATCTTCCTTCTGCTGTGGTAAGTCCTGTTAAGATCAGGCACCAGTAATCATCCTGGGTTTTCCCCCTTAATAGCCCTATCCTGAATGATAGACGCAGGCCTGGACTCTGCTGCAGGCGTGAGCACGAGGGGAGGTCCTGTTGACATCACGAGGGGCGGGGCTAGCTCTATATTTAGCAGCCAACTCCGGTGAGTAGAGTGTTCTTCGTTCGAGATTAGTCAGAGTCTGGAGTTGCCGGTTAGTTATGCCGGGAGTATGCAGTGCCGCTAACAGGCCATGAGTCAAGAAATCCTGAGGATCGGTCCGAGGATTTGGAGGGGCCTACAGTTTCCCCTGCGCAGAGTGCAGGCGAAAGCAGAGCGGACAGAATCAGCGTCCTTTAGTAGAGCTGATAGAGTTATAGACTTGGTGGACCAATGCCCTCACCCCACTGCCAGGGGTGATGGGGAGAATTCAAGACCCACCGCGAGGCTAACCTCGGGGGTGGGCCACGGGGTATTGAAGCCCTAGCTCAGACCATCCTGCCGGAAGAGTGACTTGGAGGGAAGGAGAGGAGGAATTATCTGGGCGAAGGCGAGTGGCGTAATAACCCGTCCTGGCTATTGTGTTGCGGCTGTTGGAAGCCCTTATCGTTGGGATATTGTTGCTTTGTCAAATAAAGAGACTATTCTTCATCCATAAAGACTGTGTGTGGCTTGGAAAGTACTACCCTGGAACCCAAGGGGTTCTTCTATACCGGTCCTGTCCCATATTCCTGGGAGTATAGAAGATGGAGGCGCTGCACCACTAAGAGATCATGGAGGCTACCACCCCAGAAGCCCGGTCCTGGCTCCCCCACAACATCGCAGGAAGCTCAGGCCCTCCTGTTCCTCACAGGTACGCACCACACCGCATGTAATCTGCCCTCATGCACCCTAGACACCACCGTAGAGTCTGGGGGAAGGGGGGAAGCAGGGTTACATATATACTGTATGCTCATCTGCATGTCTTAGGCAGGTCTGCAACCCCGCCTTTCCCCATTATCACCAAGCACACAGCACTTCCACTGCAGCAAGGGATTCTGGGAAATGACATGCAAATGAGCACACAGTGCCACTTTTTGCTTCAAAAACCATTTTTAACATGGTTCCCTATAGGCTTAAGCTTGCTACATGGTTACAGCTTTGAGCACAGCCAGGGTTAAGGTGCATACCCAGAAAACCACCCACAGACAGCTGTTTCGACCTTAATGGGTCTCATCAGTGTGGGGTTGATTAACTGGGTATGCAAAGAAGCTATATATATATATATATATATATATATATATATATATATATATATATATATATATATATATATATATGTAGCCATGCATAATAATGACTGCATACATCTTCCCTGTTGGCAGTAAGTCCTGGTAAGTACAGGCCTGCCAACAGTAGTTATGGAGGTTTTCCCTCACACCCTGGTGTGGTGCCCTGTGTAAGGATGGGAGTGGCTACATGCTCTGAGTCCCTGGATAGTGACATCAGAGATGTGCCTGCCCCCTGAGGTATAAAGGGCACAACACTGTCAGTTAGTGTTGTATAGTGAAAGGAGGGCTGCTGCGTTGTGTGAAGCAGCTGGTAAAATGTATGCTACGGCATAAGGGATTGGAGGAATACTTTTGTGACCCTAGTGCAGTAACTAGTGGGAGCAGAGTGACCAATCAAGTCTGTCTAAGCCACACTGTGTCCAGGGACATGGCACAGTGGTGATCTCCCTAGGAGGAAGGGAATCCCACTTCAATACGGGAGGGCGTACCTGGCAAAGGGACAGCACGGAGAGATGTGCGGCTAGAGCCGGCAGCTGCATGGGGCAGTCTGCTACATCACCGTCTACAATAAAGATGCCATGTTCAAAGAAACCCCCACTGTGTGAGTGTGAGATTACTCTGCAGTGGCAGTCACCACCGAGAAGGAGTTCCTCACCAGGACCATCTCCCTGCGGAAGCATAGATCCTGATGAGGTGGAGGCGCTGCACATGAAGTAAGTTGGACTCGCACCCACTACCTCAGCTACCTGTCCTGATGACATCCCCTAATAACAGCAAGCGGGAGACTCAAGAGTCCTGTTACTTGCAGGTGCACCACCACACACGCCTTGTAATGGGGGACTGGTTAGACTACACGGGCCAATATGAGATTGGGTGGGTCAGGCCAGAGGGATACACCCGTTACATTTGGAGGCGCTGCTGAGATACCTGTTAAAAGGACAGGCTTTTGCTAGGCACACATTAGGAAACAGGGAAAGTGTCTGCTGCCACTTTGTGCTGCGTGGGACGGAGCCAGGGGTAGTCAGGGAGATGCTGGAGCTGCATGCCGCAAAGACGCCTTGGGATCCGTTAGGGGTTAGTGAGTCTGGAGCGGGAGGCTATTGCTGTTCTAGTCACCTTGAGGTAGCGCTAGCGGGGGACGCCTGAAGGGGTAAACTGGTAACTGAGGGCAGGAATTCTGGAAGGGTCCGCACTAGGCTAGCCAACAGTAGGTAGACGCCCAAAGTACTGCATGGAAGAGCCAGAGTACTCTAGTCTCCATTCCAGATCACTTACCAAGGAGCACAGACTGGAGGAACGTGTTACAGTAGACACAGAAAGAGTGAGCCTAACCTGAGGTAGTGCAAACAGTCAGATCTACATTAGGTACAGAAGGTGGTGCACAAGGCATGTTTATTGTACTGATGTGGTAGCTGCCCCGCAGAGCGGAGCTCCATGTACACAAACACCGTGTTCAACGATAAAGAGAGACCTGTCAAAATGGAGGATCTGCACAGAGCAGAAGGTCCAGGATGGCAGGGAGAGAGAACCGTCAGAATGGAGGATCTGCACAGAGTAGAAGGTCCAGGATGGCGGGGAGAGAGAACCACAAGAATGGAGGATCTGCATAGAGCAGAAGGTCCAGGATTGCGGTCAGAGGAAGAACACGCATATGAACTGTGCGTGGGTGAAGAACAAGCTACAGGAGAGACTCTTGTGTGTTTGTTGTGGAATGGCGTGAAAGCCGTGGTGCGCCGTGTTTATCGTGTTTTTGTTCTCGGGATGATACCCCTGAGAAAAATGAGCATGACAGTGTGATCCGATGGGAGGAACGAAATGGACTTTGTTATACCCCAATTAACAAACAGCCAGACGCTACCTCAAATGGGAAAAAGGACAATACTTACCATGATGGCGGTTCCCGCGTTCCCGGGATACCGCGTGGGCATGCTGCAGAAAGTCTTGCAACTTTGCAGTTTGCTAATTGCTGGCCAGGATTGGCGCCAACGAGAAAACTCCACCCCGATGGGGAGTTTGGCGCGAAAGCTGGAGCCGCGCCCTCATGGACTATGACTCACTCCGCCCCTGTGCTGGGTCAGCCTACTAGACATCCCCCTAGTTTCAACCAGGGGGAGTGGTTTGCAGTTCCACCGGATATTGATGGAGAAAGAAGGAGGAGGGGTTGCCAAACCCAACCCTGCTCTTCAGTTGCGAAGAGCCATTGACCAGTACAGACCTCTGAAACGAGTGCCTCCGCTGGTGAATATGGCTGCAGTTGCTGATAAAGTGGACCAGAGTCAGTTGATCTCTACTCATCCCTACTCGGCTCCAGGAGGCTTCCTGATCATCCGAGTGGAGGGTGTGGAGACTGTGGCGTGTCTTTGCCTGCAGTGCAGACTGCCGGGCGGAGCCGTGGGCAGCGAGGCCCGATGCCCCCACTGTGGATTGCAGTACATGTGGCCCAAGACCACTTTTGTACCGGTACAAGCGGTGGGAGTAGCAGGAAATGTCCCGATGCCGATCGAAGAGCAGCCGGGAGCACTATGGACTGAGAGTGCAGGTCCCGCGGAGTCGGAGTCAGGTCTGGTTCTCCCGACGGAGAAAAACAGCCATCGGAGGGGTAACCACAGGGGAGCCCATCGGCGGTCTCCTACTGGGATACCTAGGCCGAACTGCAAGTTGGAATCCTCGGACGAGGAGTGTGCTAGGCTGTCAAGTGCGATTGTTCTAAAGAAGGACTACCATGCTAGTGGCACGCCTTGGAGAGATGCCATTCCTCGTGGTGTGGAGCCGCGGAGTAGAGTGTCTCCAGTACCGCGACCACCCGATCGCCGGAGTCCCACTGCCGTGGTGACTAGTGGATCGGAAGGAGGTCGATCCACCCCGACCCTGTGAGGTACTAAGATGACACCGTGCCTGTCGCAGACCCAGGGAGTGGAGGAGAAGGAAGAGCGAGTCCAGAGCCAGACTGGATCGCGCAGCAGACGGGCGTTGCCAGATGTCCTCGTGGAGGAAGAGATCCCGATTGGGGATCCAACCCAAGATGGCGTCGAAGCACGTGCGTGTGCGGAGGAGATCCCGGACGACCTGAGCGGGCGTTCGAGAAGGAGAGCAAGAAGCCCAGCTGCTGGAGTCAAGAAAGGACTTTGTGGCGAGATTAAGGCAGGTATTGCTGGAGAGCAGGCCGTAACCCTGTCAATGCCTACTGTCCGGTCCCGTCCCTCAACCCCGTTCACTCCCAAAGTTAGCCCCAAGGCCATAGTTAAAGCCCCTGTCCCCGTCACTCCGTCATTCGGGTCCCCTTCTAGTTTAGGGGTGTCAGGGGATTCCCTGGGTCCTATCCAAGAACGGACTGGAAGCCTGGACTGGGGAACGTCCGATAGTGGATCGGAGGGTGGAGGGAGGATTTCGCGACGTGGGTCGGTGGTCAGCGAGAGTTATAGCACGCTGAGTAGTACAGGTGATCATTGGTCTCAGATCATTGGTCTCGGGGCGATCTGAGGGTACGTCCGGGGAGTCTTCTGGTGGGCCTGATGAGGAATCCATAGAGGAGTCGATAGAACCTAGTTCCGAGGAACGGAAGGAGACTAGGTGGTGGGCCCCGTTGTACGAGGGGTATGTAGCCTGGTTCGACCGCACCCGATTTATCCTAGAGAGGGAGGGGGTGGTTGATCACTGGTGGGCTGCTGGGGACTTTGATGACGAGGCATACCTTAGGGCCTTAAGGGTAAGGTGGGATCGTATCCAGGCAGGCCTTATTATCCCTAAGGGGTCCGCAGGGTTGGATGACCCAGTAGAGACCGATGAGCCCCTGTCATGGGTGTTGCCCGGGAAGGCTGGCGAAAGTAAGCTGACTAGGGCTTGCCGAGCTGAACGGGCTGTTGCGGCAAAATACCGAAAGTCGCATGGGCTTGATTACCCGTACGTCCCAGAACCTCTAATGAGAGAGATAGAGGAGAATAGGGAGAGATGGCTTAAAAACGATATCCAGCACTATATCGTAGAAAAAGGGGGAGCCATTAAAGGAATTCAGGCCGAGCAGAGGGTGTCCCAACTTATGCGGGTCTTGAAGATAGGACGCAGTGTGTACATGCACAAAGTGGTGTATTGCAACGAGCGAGGGATACCACGGGAATACAGCGTGACTGTGCATGATGCCGCGGGGCGGGAGGTGAAGAAGCCAGACCCTCGACATTATTATTGAGTGCCAAATGAGAGTGGTCTGCTTTTTCTTTAGCGCTCCCTGCTGGTCAGTGAGTGAGATGGGCTTGCATTATTATGTCAATGTGATGATGTTTGCTATGTTATTTGTGTGTTCTTTTGCAGTGTTTCCTGGCGCAAGGTACACCAAATTTAGGTCCCAGCCGGGACGGTGGATATTAACCAGGGGGAGTATGTAGCCATGCATAATAATGACTGCATACATCTTCCCTGTTGGCAGTAAGTCCTGGTAAGTACAGGCCTGCCAACAGTAGTTATGGAGGTTTTCCCTCACACCCTGGTGTGGTGCCCTGTGTAAGGATGGGAGTGGCTACATGCTCTGAGTCCCTGGATAGTGACATCAGAGATGTGCCTGCCCCCTGAGGTATAAAGGGCACAACACTGTCAGTTAGTGTTGTATAGTGAAAGGAGGGCTGCTGCGTTGTGTGAAGCAGCTGGTAAAATGTATGCTACGGCATAAGGGATTGGAGGAATACTTTTGTGACCCTAGTGCAGTAACTAGTGGGAGCAGAGTGACCAATCAAGTCTGTCTAAGCCACACTGTGTCCAGGGACCTGGCACAGTGGTGATCTCCCTAGGAGGAAGGGAATCCCACTTCAATACGGGAGGGCGTACCTGGCAAAGGGACAGCACGGAGAGATGTGCGGCTAGAGCCGGCAGCTGCATGGGGCAGTCTGCTACATCACCGTCTACAATAAAGATGCCATGTTCAAAGAAACCCCCACTGTGTGAGTGTGAGATTACTCTGCAGTGGCAGTCACCACCGAGAAGGAGTTCCTCACCAGGACCATCTCCCTGCGGAAGCATAGATCCTGATGAGGTGGAGGCGCTGCACATGAAGTAAGTTGGACTCGCACCCACTACCTCAGCTACCTGTCCTGATGACATCCCCTAATAACAGCAAGCGGGAGACTCAAGAGTCCTGTTACTTGCAGGTGCACCACCACAGATGCCTTGTAATGGGGGACTGGTTAGACTACACGGGCCAATATGAGATTGGGTGGGTCAGGCCAGAGGGATACACCCGTTACATATGTATATATACACACACACAACCACACAACACACTACAGCTCTACACACACACCAACAACACACTGCAGCTCTACACACACAAAAACTCTCCAGACAGACAGACACAAACTCTGCAGCTATAAACACAAACTTTGCAGACTGACAGACACACACACAAACACACAAGCTTGACAGACAGAGACAAACTCTGCCTCTATAAACACACACTGCAGACAGACAGACAGACAGACACATAATCTCTGCTGCTATACACACACACACACATAATCAAACTGCTGCAACACATACACACACAAACTTTGCAGACAGACATACAGACACACATACAAACGCTGCAGCTATAAACACAAACTTTGCAGACAGACACACACACACACACAAACTATGCTGCCATACACACACACACACACACACACACACACACTTTGCACACAGACACACACACACAAACTCTGAAGCTATAAACACAAACTTTGCATACAGACAGAAACACACACAAACAATGCTGCAATACACACACACACACACACACAATCAAACTCTGCTGCAACACAGACACACAAACTGCAGCTATACACAGACACACACACAAACTCTGCAGACAGACACACACACATTCTGTTGTTATACACACACACACACACACACACACACACACACTAATGCCTGGAATTGAATAGCTTTAGCTATAATAAACAGTAAAAAAACAGAACAAAGGAAAAATAAAAACATAATATTCATAATACACACAAACTCTGCAGCTATAAACACAAACTTTGCAGACTTACAGACACACACACGCACACACAAACACAAAAACTCGACAGACACAAACTCTGCCGATATAAACACACACTTTGCAGACAGACAGACACACAATCTCTGCTGCTATACACACACACATAATCAAACTACTCCAACACATACACACACAAACTTTGCAGACAGACATACAGACACACATACAAATTCTGCAGCTATAAACACAAACTTTGCATACAGACAGACACACACACAAACAATGCTGTTATATACACACACACACACACACAATCAAACTCTGCTGCAACACAGACACACACATACACACAAACTGCAGCTACACACAGACACACACAAACTGCAGACAGACACACACAAATTCTGCTGTTATACACACTCACTGCTGCTACACAAACACACACACACACACACACACTAACTAATGTCTGGAATTGAACAGCTTTAGCCTATAATAAACAGTAAAAAAAACAGAACAAAGGAAAAATAAAAACATAATATTCATAATACACACATCAGCAGAAAAATAACAATTAATATACAACATTTAGTATGTCCATTTTATCTGTTTAAAAAGTATATGAAAATACTACAAAATGTATGTATCTATGTCTTTCTTTATATAGTGCCATTAATGTACATAGCGCTTCACAGTAGTAATACTTGGGACATAATCATATAAATAACAAATAATACAAATAACACATATTGGGAAGAAGCGCTTCAGACATAAAAATGACTTTTAGGAAAAGGAGTCCCTGCTCCAAGAGCTTACAATCTAATTGTCATAAAGGTATAATGAAATACCTAAAAAAAAAGGAAAAGTGCAAAAAATGTATCTTTGAGATATCTCGATGCATTACAGTAAATAATATGAAATGGTATCTTTATTGTAATGTTAGAATTATCTTTGAAAGTTTAAAAAGTATCACTTGTCCTTAGTTACATTTTCTCTTAGATAGATATAGGCCGGCCTCCTGCTTGTCTGTTCTGGGTTTTACAGGAACTGCTTCAATGTCAGAGCTGCACATTTAGATCTTGCCAGCTTAGCTAAAATACAACCAGATTTAGTTGTTTTTTTTTTAGCTAAAATGTAAAACAAGAACTTCCAAAAAATCCAGACCTAAATTTAGCAAAGTGTTTCTGGATCCAGTAACCTTTGAGCTAAACACTCTAGGGTCAAAATAAATGCGAATGATTGTGCAGAATCTCCTGACTGTACTTTTACACGATTTATTAGAGTTTGTAGAAATATTGATGGAATAATTTTTTTGCAGGGCCTCTTGCAGGGTTTTTTCTTGAAAAAACACAATACATTTGTTGCTATGACATTTTAAAACAAAACATTACATTCACTACTACAAACAACATTATAAACCTACTTTGACGTGATAACTATTTTTGTCACCACTTTTTACTATTACACTATGTTATATATCTGATTGCTAATGCTTTGTTCCCTGAACAGACATTCAACAAGTTTTGACTTTACTATGAATTGCCACATGGGGGCACTAGATGGTAGGTAACTTCAGATTGTACTAACCAGTGGTGTCATTGGAAAATGTAATGGGGCCTACAGTAGTAAAATAAAACCTTTAATGTTTTTTGTGCGTCAAAATGACAGTGCTAGAACAAACCTTCAGAAAATGTACATCCTATCTACAGAAACTTATGATGTATCATGTTTTGACTCTCACCCCCTAAGGCCCTTACCTACTCTCCACCCCTCCCCCCCCCCCCCCACAGGCCCATACCTTCTCCCCCCCCCCACCCCCCAGGCCCATACCTTCTCCCCCCCCCTCACCACCCAGGCTCATACCTACTCCCCCCCAGGCTCATGCCTACTCCCCCCCAGGCCCATGCCTACTCCCTCCCCCCCCCCCCCCCCGGCCCAGACATCCTGGTTTTTAATGAGGTGTCTCAGTGTCCCAACAATTGTCAAAATGTCCCGGTTTAGCCAGAACATTCCCAGTTATTAATTATTTGTCCTAGTGCCCTCCAGGTTTGGGCGGGTAGGAAGGGAGCAGAGGTTGGAGGAGATCAGAGGAGGATGCCAGTGTGGAGCGCAGGGCAGATCAGATTAGGCTACGGCCTGGCAGGGAACGGGCGCGCTGCCGCTCGTGCGCTGCGCCCTGCTGAGCTGGGCGATTCGTGGCTGGCTAGGTGCGCATTTGCCTGGGGGCGCGGCCACAACGTCACGGAGCTGGTTCCCTCTCATTGGGGGAACCGCTCACGTGACGCGCTTGCGAGTGACAAATTCAAATTTGCTTGCTCTGAGCGCCGAGCGAGTACAGGCGCTTGCTCATGCTGGCCACATATATTGCCGCAATGTGTTTCATCGCGGCCAGCGTGAGCACGCCCGCCCACTCAGCGCCACCCTGGACGAGGCCTTTGAAGAGATGGGCTGTCTGGATGCTTAACCACTGCTTCTTCTGGACAGCAGGTGGCGCTGCAGAGCTCTCAATAGCTGCCCCTCTCTAGATCTCCTGGTTCTGTGTGTCTGTGTTGGTAAGTGTGTGTGTCTGTCTGTGTTGGTAGGTGTGTGTGTGTGTTGGTAAGTGTCTGTTTCTGTGTTGGTATGTGTGTGTGTGTGTGTGTGTTTGTGTGTGTGTATCTGTGTTGGTAAGTGTCTCAATGCGTCGGTACATGATATCGTGACGGCAGAAATGCCAGAGACAAGGTAAGGGGGTGGGGTGTCTGTGTGTATCAGTATCAGTGGAAGTGTGTGTGTATCAGTGTGTGTGTGTGTGTGTGTGTGTGTGTGTGTGTGTGTGTGTGTGTGTGTGTGTGTGTGTGTGTGTGTGTGTGTGTGTGTGTGGTAAGTGTGTGTTTCTGTGATGGTATGTGTGTGTTTGTGTGTGTGTGTGTATCTGTGTTGGTAAGTGTCTCAATGCGTCGGTACATGATATCGTGACGGCAGAAATGCCAGAGACAAGGTAAGGGGGTGGGGTGGTCCGAGCAGGGGGGGTGCAGACGAAAAAGTTTTGCACCTCTGTGCTAGGAGATAACGGTGAAATGCAGGGATCCAGACCTGCCTGAGACATGTCAATGTGCTAACAAGTGATGTTTTTATTTGCTGTATGCTATATGGTGGAGGGTTTTTGTCACTTTTTTACCCACCATAATGTATTTAATGTATGGGTGAAATCTATCCCAGCTTCAAATAACAAAGCCAGAATAACCAGCCACACATTGATGAGACCCAAAAGGACAAAACAGCTGTCTGTGGGTTTACTGGCTAGGCTGAAAAGCTGAGTAATGTGGCAGGCATAAGCTTATACAGTAAGTGTCCGTGGTATAATGGATTTGAAGTAAAAGGTGACACTATGTGTCCATTTGCATGTCATGTCCCATAATCCTTTGCTGCAGTGGAAGCATTATATGCTAGGGGCTAATTGCAAAATGCAAGATGGCAGACCTGTCTGAGACATGTTCATGTGTTCACAAGTGATGTTTTTATTTGCTGTATGGTGGAGTTTTTTGTCACTTTTCATAACTTATTTAATGTGTGACTTTGTTATGAAACTACCTACCACTTTTCTACTGACTCTGATATGCTGTACAGAAGCCAGGGAGCGCAGTTCACCGATGAAGAGATATGTAAAACAGAACACAATAATAGTGCAACCCTGTCTGAAAGGGTTAACCCTAAACAGCTTCACAGCAGAGATATACAGATAAGCAAGTTCCCTACTGCAGATATAGCAGATAGGTGAGTAGGTTCATCACTGCAGATGGAACCAATAGGTGGATCAGCAATTAAATCAATGCTAAACAGCACACAGCAGGCAGGGCAAGGAATCACTATACTGGTGTAGCAGTGATAATAATAGAAACCACGCAAATGAGGTAATGTACATCAAAAACAGTATATACTTGTGCAATAAACCGCAGCAGCGGTAGGCAATACACACTTACAGGAAACCCCTCAAATAGGGCATGTAGCAAGGCAGAAAGCGTCCTGGTAATGGAGGTAGGTGTTTCAACTGGTGACGCTGGTAGTGCAGAGGATTCGGTGCGTCTTGCGGCTCCTCTGCTCTCTGGGATTACAGCACTTCCGGGTACACCCCCTTCCAACTGGGAACTCCACGTGAAGGCTCCCTGTCTCAGTCGCAGCAACAGCCAATCACACAGGAATCTGCTCTCAACGCGTAAGATCTTAACTCCTGACGAAGCTGCTGGCGAAACGTGGAAGTGGTCACTGTATTGCACAGCTTGTGGCATTAATCAAGACAAGGTCCATGTTTCATAGTGCTGCACAGTCTTCTACCAGTCTGCAGTGGTTTGTAACCTTTTTTGATTAAGGAACCCAATAATTTTATTGGTAAATTCTGCGGAAAATACCAAGTGTTTGTAATAGCACATCTGAGATCAAATACATTGTAAGGAACCCCAACCCTCTCTAATAGAGCGCTTGAGATCGGATGCATTGTAAGGAACCCCAACCCTCTCTATTAGTGCGTCTGAGATCAGATGCATTGTAAGGAACCCCAACCGTGTTTAATAGCGTGTCTGAGACAAGATGCTTTGTAATAAACACAACCCTCTCTAATAGCGCGTCTGAGATCGGATGCATTGTAAGGAAACACCAACCCTCTCTAATAGCGCGTCTGAGATCGGATGCATTGTAAGGAAACACCAACCCTCTCTAATAGCGAGTCTGAGATCAGATGCATTGTAAGGAACCCCAACCCTCTCTAATAGCGAGTCTGAGATCAGATGCATTGTAAGGAACCCCAACCCTCTCTAATAGCGAGTCTGAGATCAGATGCATTGTAAGAAACCCCAACCCTCTCTAATAGCACGTCTGAGATCAGATGCATTGTGAGGAACCCCAACCCTCTCTAATAGCGCGTCTGAGATCAGATGCATTGTGAGGAACCCCAACCCTCTCTAATAGCGTGTCTGAGATCAGATGCATTGTAAATTCTTAGATCTTTGGTACATTTTTCAAATGACCTGAAAATTACAAGGAACCCTTTAGGGATACCCAGGGAACCAAAGGTTCCTATGAACCCCTGTTGAAAAACACTGTACTGTATTACTGTACTGCCCACTCTGCACCAAGCAAATATGTAACAGCACAGATTGAGTTTGATGACAAATCGTGATAGTGTCTCGAGGGGGAGAGAGATAACCGGTTTAACATGAATTTCCTAACACTGGGTGGAGCAGCATACAATTCCTAACAAGTCTGTGAAACACTGAGACAGCCACAATATAAACGTGACAACACTCTTTTAGGTGATTAACTCTTCCACGCCAACATTTCTTTTTTCATTTAGGACACACTACCTAATTGTAAAAATATTCAGTGTGTACTATACAGATGCAACAAACGCTTACGCAGAAGAGATTACAAATGTCTGTCTGGGCCATCAGTGCAGAACGTGACTTTCCCAAAGTCTCACAGGCAGCGCTGCATAGTCAGATGTCTCCCACTTCAGAGGCCAGATGTCATAGTCGATTGGTATATTTTTAAAACTCCTCACCATAAAGTGCTATACATATTTGCAATTTGTGTACAAAAGAGCTGAAGGAGCTCAGTGATAATGTCACCGCCTTTGCAGTGTCTGAATCAGTTTTGAGTACCAGTGTCTGCTCCCCTTGTGACCTGGGACAGGTAAACTTATCTCCCTGTTCCTCAGACACTAACAATAGATTATAAACTATTCGGAGCACAGACGCCTTGCTCTCCATGTATGTTTGTCAGCCCAATATAAGAAAACATGTATGATGATACATTGTATTATTCTGGACCCTCTGGCATTTTTATTTCATTTAAATAGAGACAGGAGCATGTGGCACCTTCAACTACTAGGTACCCCATAAGGAAAGATATTCTGTCTATAGTGAAATTAAAATGTAAGCTTCTAGTTATAGTGAATTCAGAAACTGCAGGGTGAGAGGAGCTAAAAACATCAACTATTTAACATGGTATCATTTAGATCATCTTGAATTTTATTTAAACACAATAAATAATTACCTTTAGTTCCCTAGAGAAGGGGCTTAAAGCAACATTCCACGTTTTCCTTTTACATGTTGTCTGAACAAGGGGGTACCCCGGAGCTGCTCTGTGGTCCCCCGAGATTTGGGGATGCCCCGGTTTCCCTGCTCTGTCACCGCTCAGAATACATGCCAGCAGGACACAAAATGGTGGTAGGTTCAGGTTCAGGGGCCCAATAGAAAAGCCACAACATTATCAGGATGTGACATCCTGGCTTTCTATTGGTGGCCCCACTGCCATATTTGTATGACATATTTATCAAAACTGGCACAGGAAAATGACAAATATTACAGGAGCCGGTCTGTCCCCAGGTTGCTGGAGACCATGGATAATCTCCGGTTTCACATAAAATGTATGTAAAAATAAAAATCCACTTGGCGGGGGGGGGAGGGGGGAAGAGGGGGATGGGGGGAGGAACAATTGCTTAAAGTACTAATATCAGTTAGACATTACAAGGTTTCTATTGATTAGTGCTGGCCTGTAAGGTACCAAAGGAGTTAAAATAACTTTTATTTGCAGAAACCCAGCCATTGACTCATGCACTGCGTGCCCTACCCAGCAGTAATTACATGTATTGGCTTGGCCATCAATAAAACATGTCATCACCACACCCTTCTCCCTCTGACTAGTGAGTCTTTCTCTTTAAAACTGCTGTTCTTTAGCTTTTGAGACACACCTATCTACTAGCTTCCCCACTGAAATCACCGCAGTATCATTGTTTTACAAAAGCAGTTTCAACATATTCAAACATATGAAGCACATTCATCGAAATAATCCCCTTGGCAGCCAAATGTGTCGTATTTCCCTCTGGTACAAAATGTGTTAACACAAAGTTCTCACTGATGGAGAGCTTTGGTTCCGTCAAGGTCTTACTAGTACAAATACTGTAAATAAGTTGTTTTCCATTTTCTTCCCCTCATAATTATGGTTAGGATTAGCACATATGCAGATTAGGGTCCTGCAATTTGGTTTGTCAATGTTATGACAAATGTAGCAGTCACCTTCCACGGTTGACATTTTTAATATAAATTTGGTCAATTATAAAAAATAAAAAAAACCTCAAACATTTACATGCTTTACATTTAGCAATTAATGATTAACCCATTCATAGAAGCTATTCCTATATCTCAAGGTCTGAGCCTCTCTACAGTCTGCTCTTTATTTGCACAGGTCTTCAGAGATTTCATTCCACTTTTTGGGCGCAGTTCTAAAAGGGAGGTTTCTGTATATGAGGAATACAAAGCGAGGAGATGAATCTGACAAATGCATATTGGTGGACAACTGCCCTTGATGAATTATGAGACCTGGCAATGCATCCACCTTTACCAGATTTGTGATCGCCTTACTCTGGAGATAGCTATATTTACAGTAGTTGTATTTGACTGAATATTTATTATCAGCTCCCATGAGCCTAAAGCCGCGGCCATAGTGAGAGCTAAAAAAAAAGGCAGGTGGCCAATGTGCATGGCCATAGACCGCATGTGAGCGCCGCGGCGGCCGACGGGTGGCAAGGCAAATTTGTTTGAATTTGCCGCGTGTCGACTGGGTCTTGTGCGCAGTTGTATTGTATGTATTGTATGTCTTTATATAGCGCCATTAATGTACATAGCGCTTCGCAGTAGTAATACATGTGGTAATCATATAACTAATAAATAATATAAATAACAGGTCATGAGAATAAGTGCTTCAGACATAAAAGTAACATTAAGGGAGAGGAGTACCTGCTCCGAGGAGCTTACAGTCTAATTGGTAGGTAGGGAGAACGTACAGAGACAGTAGGAGGGAGTTCTGGTAAGTGCGACTGCAGGGGGGCAAGCTTTATGTATCATGTGTTCAGAATATCCACAG
This sequence comes from Ascaphus truei, assembly GCF_040206685.1. Classification (NCBI taxonomy): domain Eukaryota; kingdom Metazoa; phylum Chordata; class Amphibia; order Anura; family Ascaphidae; genus Ascaphus; species Ascaphus truei. Next base: position 308,961,303 of record NC_134486.1, on the reverse strand, counting down.
TGCTATTCATATGCTTCTTTAAGCAAGTTATTTTAGTGAAGGCTGTTTCAGTGGAGTGAGCAGTGCGGAAGCCAGATTGTAGAGGGTCTAGGAGAACCAATGAGGGCGAACCCCTCACGTGACATCACGGGCAGGCCCCCCGGTACGCCTTTGGCATGCCCCCCATTGCGCAACCCTGCAGGCCACGGATCGCTGCAAGTACAGGCGCTCGTGACATCACTTGCTCGGTCGCGAGCACGCGCACGCCTACTATGGACCTGGCCTAAGGCTCATATTATCTCTTTCGCTCTCAGTCTCCCTCTCTATATCTTTGGTACTTCAATCATAATCCTTTCTTCATTTTCCCCTTTGCTTTCCGCCTTTAATCCATTGTTTATTGTGCCACCTCACTGTTGAATAAATGAATGGAGGAAATAAAGTAAAATGTATGTGTAATGACCTAGCCCACCCTGGCGTTCTGGTGAAGGTGTCACACATCTCCACATCAGCGGTCCCAGAGTTTCACTACCAGTAATAACATTAGAGTAAAAGGGTTTCACTTCCAGGGAGGCCACATATACGTGATTAAGAGCTTCCTCTGTCCTTACGGTCTCTGCAAACTCACATTTCTAAAGGCAGAAAGACAACGAAAAATCCTTTCCTCGCCAAAGAAAAACAAACCCTACTGCCCCCTTCAACATAACTGTACCAAATGAAACATACTGTACAGTACTCTGGATCTGTTGTATGTATAATCCTCATTATACTTTAAAACAGTTTCCCAATGCTGGAGAAGGGATAAGATCCATTGGACAAAACATTTCTCGGGCATTGGGAAGTGGCTTCAAAGCATATTAAATATGAGCAATTTTAAAGCACCATCAATCATGCACATCTTCTAGCACATCCTTCCTTATAATTATAATCTACAAGCTTCATGTAAAGAGATGTTCCATCATTATACCCATGCACGCAATTAGGAATCTTTCTGAAGGGTGACTCCAACTCAACACCTAATATTAAGCATATAATGTAAGATCCTCGAATCCCCTTGTTCAGTGTACTAATTATTCTTTTACATTAAACCTGTCAGCCCCACCCTGATGGTAAAGTCATATGTGTACACATACATGAATGCACATTTAAAGTTACATTTATTTATAATTGCATTATATTTTGTGGAACATTAGTTACTTTATAGCACAGATGAGGCATGAGTATGAGTATCATAAATAAAGCATTTGTGATAAATGTAATAGGCATCTTATGTAGTAGGCACTACAGTGTAGTTATTTGCTGGGAAACATTATTTATCATTGTGTTAGCAATACCAGAAAAATGCATTACAGCATGCTGACACATCACATTACTCAGCTACGCTAATGGAAAACATTGACTCTACAATAGTTTTCAGGTGGAAATTAAGCTGGTTTCTGTAAAGTCCCAAAATATATTATACAAGCCAACAATATAATAGGATTCGAGATCTAATTAAATAGTATATTTCTGGATTTCTTGGAATCACACGATTTACAGTCCTCCAGGGACAATCAAATGTTGGCATTCAGCGATGAAAAGATTTGCCTTGCCAAAGAACACCTAATAACCGTCCCCAGCCTGTTTCTATAATATCATGTACAATATGAAACGATAATTCCAGCATGAGAGGCGTAACTTGTAAATTGTACGTTTGGTGGCATACAGAGGCAAGACGACCTATATGTACAAACTCCTATCGGAGAGATTTCAAATATCCGGAGGGCCATACTGTACCTTGTAGCAGAGGGGGACAATTCTGTAACGAATTAGGACTTTTATGAGAAACCTGCAGGTTGTTATAAAGGATGCAGTCCCTCCTAGAGCCAAAATTATTTATTGGCAGCAAGCCCCTCAATATTGTAGGGGCATACAACACCCTTTGCCCGGGATTCATCAGGCCGAGATGCATGGTATTGCACCTCAAACCGATGTAATGACCATTGAATTGAATGGCAGTTAGCACAGAATCAGCGTGACGTGCCATACATCAGCCTGATGGATCCCAATCTTTAAGTCCTATGAAGTTTACTAATGTAAATTACTTTCCTAAACAATGGGAATCAATGATCAATTGAATACTTATTTTATTTATTCATTGACTTATCTTTTTTTGTTTCTGTTTACAGCAAAGACTATGAAATACTGGCTTGTAGTCAGTCAGTTGTCTCTTCCAAGCTTGACCAGACTGGTTCCATTCCCAGTGAGTAAAAGTCACCATCATTATGCATACCCCTTCGTAGTTAAAGAACCAGACAAGAGAAAAGGGGGGCGCACTTAACCCTGACTCTAGTGATACCACACAAAGCGGTGTAACTGTAGCCAACAAGAAGCGAGTCACCTTTCAAGTTTCATGTTACTAAGTGAACAATCAAATGCTCAAAATCAGCTAAAATAATACTTATAGTTGTCTGACTACAAGTTCCAAAAAAATGATCATTCACCAAGATTTAACCGTTCAAAGATGTCATTGATTCAGTACAGGAAAGAGGAGGTGGGTATTTTGGATAGATTAAGGTTTGACTAGCAGCAACTTCATTCATACTGTAGATTGCTACATGCCCAATCATTTCACACTTCTGGAAAGAAGGTAATGTCTGAGACTGAAAGGGTTAAGCATGTATAAGATACCAGCACAGGAATTTCATGAACCACAGTTCTTTGCAAAATGAGAACGCTGCTTCCTTAACAAATGTAGTATGGATTTCCTTATATTGATGATTGAAACACAAAAGAAAATTGAAAAGAAGAGATTAAAAATATTGAAGATAAAATGCGTATTACATCTGAACTTCCAGATTTCATAAAAATATCGCAGTCATGATATGGAGCTGGAAAAAATGAGGAGAGAGCTTTTTGATAAAAAAAATGTAATACACTAGAGAGAGTGAAACAATAATATGCCAAAATACAGTACATGAATAGAATAAAAACTAAAGGATTTTTAAGACCTATGTAGAATAAAAGAAATGAATCTCCAATGTGGTGCTCCAAAAATCTAAATAGTTTCAAAAGCAGCAGGGAGACAAATTAACTTATAAACAAGCAGGCTGATAAGACTGAGTAAAACTATACACAAAAATATAATTTGTGATTGTATAATTTGTGATTGTAATCAGAATTACTTTTGTTTCTTACAGAACGAAAAAAGGATTTCAACCGGTTTTGCACCGGCATCATAAGAGAACAGTCAGGGACGTTCCTGTGCCGCTGTGACTGCTGCAAACCCGAACCAAAAATGTTAGCCTGCAGGGAAGAGACCAATAACTGAAGCCCCGCAATCAAGCCCCTTATGACAGGTACGGTCAAACTAACCAGCAGTGCTAGGTTCGGGCAAAGAAACACAGAGTAAAAAATATCTATCACAACCTTCATAGGTGATTTTGTGTGACCGGCAACAAATGGAGTAATGCCTGTACTCACGGATCCACGATGCTGATGGTAACAAGTCTGATTGTCCTGGCATGCATCCCGCTGAAGAATATCAATGAAAACAATCAAAAAAGTTGACGGAGCACAACAAAAAGGATGAGAACTTGAGACAGGATCAAAAATAAAATTCAAAATGGAAAAAGATAAGGAAACTCTAACGCATTTCCCGCCGTAGCTGGTGCTTTATCAAAAGTGATTCCTTCAAGTTTAAACCAACCTTATATAGAGACTGGTATAGGAGAAAAAAGACAGCGCACGACTCATAGTATATCAAACAAATGTAAAGTGCTAAATTGCGAGCAGGTAAGTATTGCACATACAGTACAAGATATTACTATCATTCAGGCATTACAGGTCCGGTACATGTTACTCCTTTGGACAATGCATCTCAGGAAATCAGCAACTCCACGCGTCCGCTGCGGTTCTGTCCTTAATCGCCATAGAGGGATCCTCACGAGACGTCTGTGTGGATCCTGGGTTCAATGTAGATAGCCTCCCGTAATAGTTCGTTGGTAAGGGGCATGCAAACTGGAACTTGCACAGTATTGCAGGGATCTCCTAACACTGGTGGCGATAAACGCCAGAGGTACTCCACAGATCTACTATGCGGCAGTCTGTGACGTCACAAGACCGCGTCGCTCTATGAGCGGCATTCCAGTCTAAGGTCATAGGCTAAATATTTAAGCCGCAGGAACAGGAGACACTAACCAGGTTAAATTGGAGTTACAAAATGGCAAAAATAACACTTCCTACATGTATAAGCAACAACATACACATGACTGAAACATTTAACCCAAATTAACATTAAAAATGGAGACTAATGAGAATAAGTGAATATACATGGAGATGTGTGCGGTTTGCAAAGGCGTCATAAATTAAGTAAGGTAAAGACCTTGCATGTCACATCATAGTAATGTGACAATGATGGGCTTAAGTTGAATACCAGTTTATATATGATAAACAAATATATTGATAATTAACATTGATTTGTACACAATACTATGAGCATGTGATGTCAAACAAAATCAGAGATCGCCAGCATATAATAATTCTAAATGCCTCTAACCTGTAATTATTTTCGGCATCTCACTAGAGGCATGAATGAAACTATCTGACAGACCAAGTTCTCAAGAATTATGACTCAATAATGAAATCACTCAATAATTGCCACACTAAAAAAATGTAACATTTAAAGGGGTTTGTATCCAGCAGTCTGCTTTGAGCAGGACACAATGTTGTCCTGATAATAGGTTTAAAATGGGGCTGAGGTGGGGATGTTAGTATTAACCGACCTCCAGCCGCGTGAGCGCATCCGGGGTGCAGAGTGATAGTCGTGTCGCCGGGTTAGGGTTGGAGAAGTGAGGGTAGTCCTAATACTCGCCATGGTCAGGGGTTTGAGAAATTGGATGGTCGTAGGGGATAGCCGGGGTCGAGGAGCGGAGATGGTTGAGGTCCAGATGCAAGCCGAGGTCAAGGTAGAGAGAAGTCGGGGGTCCAGGTACAAGCCGAGGTCAAAACACTGAGGAACAAACAAGAACAGAATGCGCAAGGCAACAGGACAAGGCCCTGGAAGTTTTGAAGTAAGCACTATGTTCGGGATGAAAGATTATTCTTCTGGAACCAGGGTCACATGTAGGATGTGAATTACTCCAGTGGTTTAACTCATCCCCTTTTTGAAAGCACACAAAGTCCTTCTATTTTCTTTCAACTTTATTGGGGGAGTCAACAGAAATATAAAGGTACTTGCAGATGGTGTAATGTAGTGAGAGAGTGCTTCTCTAGATGAATTTGTTTAAATGTATCCTCAGGCTATCACCCACAGTTCAATGCCTTGACCAAAAGGACCAATCAGACACTTGAGCAATATTTACACTATTTTGTTTGCCATCTGTATGCTGACTGGGCTGACTTTTTACCTCTAGCAGAGTTCTCTTACAATAACTCATATCATTCCTTCACACAGTAGAGCCCCTTCTTCTGGAATTTTGGGTTTCATCCAACCTCTCTTACTAACTTCTGGTCCCGTTCCGGCCGTCACGTAGAACCTTGAGGCCCTACAAAACATACAGGAGACCCTTAAAGAGACACTTCATGAAGCCCAAGCACGATACAAGAAAGCAGCAGACTAAAACTCCAGACCTTTCCTATGGTTTCTCGATGGGGATAAGGTCTGGATTTCAACTATGGTTGAAGGTTCCCACCATTAAATTGGGTAAAAAATTAATTGGTCCCTTCCGGATTTCAGTACTGGTAAATCCTGTGTCCTTCAGATTGGTCCATTAAATACACTCTGTCTTTAACACTTCTTTACTAAAACCTCTCTGGGAGAATCCTTTACCTTGGTGCAGCCTTCCTCCTCCTGATCCTGTCCTCGTGGATAAAGACCAAAAGTACCAGATCCTATTAGTCACAAATGAGCCAGAGCAGACCATTATCTGCTGGACTTATTTCGTCCAAGAAAATATTTTATCTTATGCTAAAGAGTGCATTTTATGGCGGATCTTTTTGGTCCTTCTTGGACATATCAGTTTACAATATATGACTTACCACTCATGCACCATAGCAACCATTATAAATACATGTATTAGGTGAGTGGACTATACTAACAATTTCTGGTGGATAAAGAGGAAGAGTTCATCGTGGAGAGGTCCAGGAAACCAGAAGATTTTGTACATTCTCCATGCTCCACCGAAGATATCCGGAAAAGCTTAAAGAAGGATCATCTGAAAAATGCTCCTGAAAGGGGGAGGGTGGAGGGCAGTTCTTCCTGATGTTCTGGTCTGCAGTTTCCTTGTACCTCCACCGGGAGTGCTGCTGAATCCTGTCCTTGCTGGGATCCCCCTGTGTGGTTCCTCTCCCTTTGAAATCTGATCCTATCTGGCTGCCTTTTATAACCTTCCTATTCCTGCAGCCAGATGCCTTTTTATACTGTTTCTTCCTGCATCAGCTTCGGTCCCTGATTTTGCTGTGCCTTATTTTTGTTGCCTTGTTGCAGTCATGTTCCCATGTCCCAGTCCTGGTCCCATGACCCAGTCCTATTCCTGTTTTCCAGTCCTGTCCCTGTGTCCCAGTCCTGTCCCCGTATCCCAATCCTGCCCCTCTGTCCCAGTCCCTTGTCACAGTCTGGTCCCATTGTCCCAGTCCTCTCCCCTTGTCCCAGTACAGTTCGTTTGTCCAAGCCCTGTCCTGTTCCTGCCTCTGCTGCCTGCCTCCAACCGCTGCTAGTGACCCCTACGATGCCTTCACTTACTCCTCACATAAATCCACGATAGAGCTTTGTTACGGATACCAAGAGTATAGAGAATGTGAAGGAAAAGAGGATGGTTCACAGCACGAGTGCACAAACTGGGGGGATTTGTTTTGGGGGCTCAGTGTTTACAGAGGCCTCATGCTCTTCCCCACAACATTTAAATTAAATGCTTTGGGAGGTTCAAGGCATCTGTAACTCCCTCTTACCTGCTCTCAGCCGGCTCTTCAGTGACGCGTCGCCATGACAACGCGGCATCTAATGACGCCCCAGTGTCAAATGGCAATGTGTTGCGACATCACATTGCGTTGTTACATAGTTACATAGTAGATGAGGTTGAAAAAAGACTTCTGTCCATCAAGTTCAACCTATGCTAAATTTAGACAACAGATACTTTATCCTATATCTATACTTATTGATCCAGAGGAAGGCAAACAAAAAAACCCATTAAGGGGAAAAATTAATTCCTTCCTGACTCCAAGAATTGGCAATCAGCTTAATCCCTGGATCAACATCCTTCCCATGTATACTTATTTGGTATATCCCTGTATACCTTTCCCATCTAAAAAGATGTCCAACCTTTTTTTGAACAAATCTATTGTATCTGCCATCACAGTCTCCATGGGTAATGAATTCCACATTTTAACTGCCCTTACTGTAAAGAACCCTTTCCTTTGTTGCTGGTGAAATTTCCTTTCCTCCAACCTTAAGGGATGGCCCCGAATCCTTTGTACAGCCCGTGGGATGAATAGTTCTTTTGAAAGCTCCTTGTATTGTCCCTGAATATATTTGTATATAGTTATTATATCCCCTCTTAGACGCCTCTTTTCTAATGTAAATAAATCTAATTTAGCTAGCCTCTCCTCATAAGTTAGAATGTCCACCCCCTTTATTAATTTGGTGGCTCTTCTCTGCACTCTCTCTAGTTCCATTATGTCTCTTCTTAGGATTGGTGCCCAAAATTGTACTCCATATTCAAGGTGTGGTCTTACTAATGCTTTGTAAAGGGGCATAATTATGTTTACTTCCCTTCCATCCCTTGCCCGTTTGATGCAAGATAAGATCTTGTTTGCCTTTGCAGCTACTGCATGACATTGGGCACTATTGCTAAGCCTGCTGTCTACAAGCACTCCTAAATCCTTCTCCATCAAGGATTCCCCCAATATATCTCTATTTAATTTGTAAGTCGCCTTTTTATTCTTGTATCCCAAATGCATAACCTTACATTTATCTGTATTAAACCTAATCTGCCATTTACCTGCCCACGTTTCCAGTCTCTCCAAGTCCTTCTGAAGAGAAATTACATCCTGCTCTGATTCTACTACCTTACACAATTTAGTATCATCAGCAAAGATGGAGACTTTGCTCTCGATCCCAACCTCAAGGTCATTAATAAACAAGTTAAAAAGCAGGGGTCCCAGTACCGATCCCTGAGGTACTCCACTCACGACTTTAGCCCAACCTGAAAAAGTTCCATTTATGACAACCCTCTGTTGTCTGTCCTTTAACCAGTTTTCAATCCAAGTGCATATATTATTACTGAGTCCAACTTTCTTTATTTTGTACACCAACCTCTTGTGTGAAATCGTATCAAAAGCCTTTGCAAAATCTAAGTAGACCACATCAACTGCATTACCCTGGTCTAAATTCCTACTTACCTCTTCAAAGAAACAAATAAGGTTAGTTTGGCAAGATCTATCCTTCATAAATCCATGCTGACTATTACTAATAATTTTGTTTTCCATTAGGTATTCCTGAATATTATCCCGTATTAAACTTTCAAGTAGTTTCCCTACTATTGAAGTCAGGCTTACAGGTCTGTAATTTCCCGGTTGTGATCTAGCTCCCTTTTTAAATATAGGCACCACATCTGCTTTACGCCAATCTTGTGGTACTGAGCCTGTGGAAATGGAGTCCTTGAATATTAAATATAATGGTTTTGCTATTACTGAGCTTAACTCCTTGAGAACTCTTGGATGTATGCCATCGGAGCCAGGTGCCTTATTAACTTTAATTTTTTCAAGTCGCTTATGAACTTCTTCCTCAGTTAACCAATTGTTCATTAATATGGAGGTTGTGGCTTCCTCCTGCGGCACTACTATTGAACTTGATTCTTCCCTGGTAAACACAGAGGCAAAGAATTTGTTTAATACCTCCGCTTTTTCCTTATCTCCAATAATCTGCCTACCCATCTCACACTGAAAGGGTCCTATATTTTCTTTTCTCATTTTTTGTTATTTAGGTATTTAAAGAATTTTTTAGGGTTGACCTTACTTTCTATTGCAATCCTTTTTTCATTATCCATTTTTGCTAATTTGATTGCCCTTTTGCAATTTTTGTTACATTCCTTATAATTCTGATAATTCTGATACATTGTCTCTGTCCCTTCTGACTTAAAGAATCTAAACGCCTTCCTCTTCTTGTCCATTTCCTCCCCTACCTGTTTATTTAGCCACATTGGTTTTGACTTATTTACTTTTAAACTTATTACCCAAGGGTATACACTGATAAGTGTGCTTTTCTAACAATGTTTTAAAGACTGCCCATTTATCTTCTACATTTTTCCCTGCAAAAACATCATCCCATTGTATTACTACTAGATTAGACCTCAGTTTATTAAAATCTGCCTTTCCAAAGTTGAAGGTCTTTGTTGAACCCAAGTAATCTGTTTTTTGATAATTTATTTCAAACGAGACCATGTTAAGATCACTGTTACCCAAATGTTAAAGGACTTGAATCCTTCCGAAAGAGAGAATAACCCTCTAAATTAACTGTCCAGTCATGAGTTTCATCCCACCATGTTTCAGTAATGCCGATGATATCATACTGCTCCCTTGCAGCTATTAATTAAAGCTCCTCCATTTTATCTGTCAGGCTTCTTGCATTAGCAATCATGCATTTCAGTTTTTTTTCAGCCTGTACTATTATCTTATCTGCTCCTTCCTTTCTGCGCCCACTTTGTTTAGTCTTTAGAAGTTTTCTAGTATTATCTGTATTTAGTATGGGTGGCTCACTGCTTGTCAAACTTGCACTTGCCCCCATTCTACCTCCATACCACCTTGTATCCTCATCTATTCCATTTAGTTCATTATCTGTTTCATTCCCCTCCCCCCTCCATCCTAGTTTAAAATCTCCTCCAACCTTTTTAGCATTCTCCCCCCTAGCACAGAAGATCCATCTTCATTGAGCTGCAATCCGTCCCTAGAATATTGATGGCACCTCTCAGAAAAGGAGTCCCAGTGCTCTAAAAACCCAAACCCCTCCTTCCTGCACCACTTTCTTAGCCATGCATTAACCTCCCTGATCTCTGACTGTCTTCCTGCGGTAGCGCATGGCACTGGTAGTATTTCAGAAAATACTACCTTGGAGGTCCTAGCCTTAAGCTTTTGGCCTAGATCCCTGTAATCATTTTTTAGGACCCTCCATCTTTCTCTAACTTTGTCATTGGTGCCAATGTGCACCAAGACCGCCGGGTCAATCCCAGCCCCCCCCCCCCCCAACAATCTGTCTACCCGATCCACAATTTGCCGAACCCGAGCACCCGGGGGACAACAAACTGTTCGGTTCATGCGGTCCTGGCAACAGATTGCCCTATCTACCTTCCTAATAATGGAGTCCCCTACACCACAATCTTTCTTTGTATCTGAGCATCCTGAGTCTCCACTGTGCTGGAGGAACTATTCCCCTGGCTGCTAGAGGAATTAGTCTCCCCCTAATGTCATATGACGCCGTCAATGCCAGAGAGCTGGTAAGGAGGGAGGGGGGCGAGTAGGGGGGGAGAGCAGACAGGGGGACGCAAACAGAAAAGTTTGCGCACTCATGGACCACAGTATCAAAGGCTGCAAAGAGGTCGAGCAGTATGAGCAGAGTGTAGTGACCTTTGTCTTTGGAAACATGGAAGTCATTAGTTATTTTAGTGAGGGCTATTTCAGTGGAGTGAGCAGTACAGAATCTAGATTGTACAGGATCTAAAATACAATAGAAGGTGAGAAAGTACAGCGAGAGAATACAAGGTGTTCAAGGAGTTTATAAGCAAATGGTAAGAGGGAGACAGGACTATAGTTAGAGAGACAGGTTGGGTAAAGCTTGCTGTTTTTGACTAATGGTATAACTGTTGCATGTTTGAAGGAGGAGGGAAAGGTACCAGAGTAGAGGGAGGAGTTAAAATTGTGTATAAGTAACATAGTAACATAGTAGATGAGGTTGAAAAAAAGGCATGCATCCATCAAGTTCAACCTATGCTAAATTTAAACAACATGTACTATGTCCTATATCTATGCTTACAGAGGAAGAGGAAGGCAAACAAAAAAAACCCCAATGACATATCATCCAATGATATCTCATAAAGGGAAAATTAAATTCCTTCCCGACTCCAATCAGATTACTCCTTGGATCAACATCCTTCTCATGTCTACTTATTTGGTATATCCCTGTATACCTTTCCTTTCTAAAAAGATGTCCAACCTTTATTTGAAAATATCTATTGTATCTTCTATCACAGTCTCCATGGGTAAGGAATTCCACATTTTAACTGCCCTTACTTTAAAGAACCCTTTCCTTTGTTGCTGGTGAAATATCATTTCCTCCAACCTTAAGGGATGACCCTGTGTCCTTTGTACTGCCATTGGGATGAATAGCTCTTTTAAAAGCTCCTTGTACTGTCCCCAAATATATTTGTATATAGTTATCATATCCCCTCTTGGGTGCCTCTTTTCTAATGTAAATAAATCTAATTTAGCTAGCCTTTCCTCATAAGTCAGATTATCCACATCCTTTATTAATTTGGTGGCTCTGCTCTGCACTTTCTCTAGTTCCATAATGTCTTTTCTAAGGAGTGGCGCCCAAAACTGTACTCCAAATTCAAGGTGTGGTCTTACTAATGCTTTATAAAGGGTCATAATTATGTTTACTTCCCTTCCATCCATTGCCCGTTTAATGCAAGATAAGATCTTGTTTGCCTTTGCAGCTACTGCATGACATTGGGCACTATTGCTAAGCCTGTTGTCTAACAGCACTCCTAAATCCTTTTCAATCAATGATTCCCCTAATTTATCCCCATTTAATTTTTAAGTTGCCTGTTTATTCTTGCTTACCAAATGCATAACCTTAAATTTATCTGTATTAACTTCATCTGCCATTTACCTGCCGAAGTTTCCAGTCTCTCCAAGTCCTTCTGGAGAGAAATTACATCCTGCTCTGATTCTACTACCTTACACAATTTAGTGTCATCAGCAAAGATGGAGACATTGCTCTCTATGCCAACCTTAAGGTACTTCACTCACGACTTTAGCCCAACCTGAAAAAGTGCCATTTATGACAACCCTCTGTTGTCTATCCTTCAACCAGTTTTCAATCCAGGTGCATATATTTTTACTGAGTCCAATTTGATTTATTTTGTACACCAACCTCTTGTGTTGAACAGTATCAAAAACCTTTGCAAAATCTAAGTAGACCACATCAACTGCATTACCCTGGTCTTAATTCCTACTTACCTCAAAGAAACAAATAAGGTTAGTTTAGCATGATCTATCCTTCATAAATCCATGCTGACTATTACTAATAATTTTGTTTTTCATTAGGTATTCCTGAATATTTTTCCGTAATAAACCTTCCAGTAGTTTCCCCACTATTGAAGTCAGGAAAAGGTGTAGGGATTAGAGTAGGAGCAAGAGATTTTAGGAGATTGGAGGGAATGGGGTCAAGTGCATTCCTAGGTATTTGATAAAATCATCTTCCCAGTTAAAGTCGGAATTTAATTTGTCGTTTTAAAGCATTCGGGTCGACTCCTAAGGCCAACATCTCTGATTTTGAATTGCTGATCTTATAGTTACAAATGTGATTGAATTTGGCTATTTCATCAAACCAATTACACAGGGATCTCAGTAGGTTTGTGATGGAGAGCAAGATAGCAAGATTTCGTCAGAGTATAACGCAATCCTATATTCCTGCGAACTCCTGACTAATCCAGAGATGTTTGCATTGTTCCTGATTTTAATGACTAACTGGAGCAACTAGCAGCTGAACATCAAGGTACGATTGGGGCAGACATGTTCGATGACGTCTCTAACAATAGCTAAAAATTATGTTACAAATATCATTTAAATCCTAGTGTACCAATGCTTTATTTGAAGATTGTATCTTGGCAGGCACGTAATTTTTAAAAAGCATTTTCCTTTATTATATGCATCCCCCAATTTATATTTTAAGTAATGTATATATCTCCAAAAAAAAATCCCGACAGCTCCAAAGGAACGAAAAGTGCAAATGACAGTTTATTTAGACAATTCCAAAGACATCAGAAGAAATAAGAACAAATAGCAGCAACATTTTGGATCACCATGATCCTTCTTCACGCCATAATTACGACAAGTGGCCTTAATATAGCGAGACATAATGACAAAACTCCTCCCACATACAATCTATGAGAATGCATGCCTCACCTGTTGAGAAGGCGGAATGAGCCCCCACCCCAAACCGAACCTGAGTGGAGGTGTCTCCATCACCCAATCAACAGGTAGATCGAGCATCACAAATAACAAGGGAACAGAAAAGGGCAAGAAAATCCAAAGTATACAAACATCACACTCGAAGATCAAATGCAAAAACAGCCAGACATGCAACATAATCTAAGCTTCACGTGTATACATACACTGCAGGAAAAATTGCTTACATTAAACTGGATACAGAACAACAACAAAAAGAGGAAGACCCTACTTGTGTGCACTCAATATCTTTGTGGAAAAAATGGGATATGACAAAAAACTAAAATGTAACTTTTAATTGTTATGTTAAAATGAGAGCTCATGGATCACAAAAATGTGTAAACTACACAAAATCTAAAATCACAAGGGGAACTATGGAATGAGGGCATTACACTAATACCCCTCTAACAGTATATCAAGGGGCAGTGTTCGGATTGTATGGGAAATACAGACCGTATACTTTGACTTTTTTCAAATAATTATGCAATATGCCAAATTGCATGTAATTTCATTCATCAATCAATCATAGACATGTTTACTAATTACAACTGAGGGGGTTTTCTTAAAGTCTGTGATTATGTGACCTTTTTTCAAATCAATCATGTCTAAATGCATTAAATGCCATTCAATCATTGACATATTTAATATTCATTTAATAATAACTATAACTACTACTAGATAGTTAATTTATTACAAAGACAACTGGAGTAGTACCATTAGTCATGGATTATGTTAAAATGCTCTCACTATCGCTAGCACGTGTCCCTTTAGGCTTTATGTGACCCAGACCTTTTTATCCTGGACAGATCGCCCCATTCCTGTACCATCTGTGTCATGCTCTATCCAGCTCTCAAAATTATCCTCACTCGAAGGGGTCAGTCTCACAACCAAGAAAATCCATAGTCTTCCATAATAATTATTCCCCCTTTGGGACCGCATGGATTTTGCTACTAGTTTCCCCACGGCAGTAATGAGCGCCCTTGGGGGAGGTAGGGGCATTATTCGTAGAGGATTGGGTGTAGCGGGCTACGTTTCATTACTCCATTGTGGCCCCCTCCATAGCTATGAACTCTCGTTCCCACATTTTATGTCAAAAGCGACTTCCCTGAAGAAGTCGCTTCAATAGTGACGAAACGCGTAGGGTTACGTTACGTAATACCATGTGACACGTGGTATCTATGGACTTCCACGCTACCACAGTCACGGTTGAGTGTTTTCCAGCTGACTACAAGTCGTTTGCTGTTACCCGTGGTTATCTCTTTTGGGACTCTAATGCTTTGTTGCATACATGACACTGGTTGATGCCTGATGTTAAATCATCTATTGCCATTAAACCGGGATGCTGAGACTACAGCTGCACTATTGGAAATACTGTCGCTGCCAGACGCTGAGTGTGGGAGTTGGAAGCAGGCATTGAACACCGGACATTGGCAGTCTCCTGTAAAGATGCACTGAGATGATTGGATGTCCGGTAGCCAGGGTCAGATTACCCATTGGGCAGACTAAGCACGTGCTTATGGCACCAGCAAAGCAGGGGCACCCCAACAAATAATTTTTTTTTTAAAGAATTTGATAGTTCAAAAAAGCACTAAAGTAATCACCGTGGGAAAAATCCAAACTTTGTTGGATTTTCTTACCCTCCACTATATACTCTTTCCCAATTTTTCTGTTCTCTTGTATAACTTATCCCCACCTGAACCAGGGGGTGTGCTACTAACGTAGATCGAAATAATGTGAGGAAATCAGATCCTGTCATGTGTCGCAATAAATGTATGTTTAATTATTGATATATTTTTCTGAATTATATATACTTGATTAATTTTTTTTCTTATATATTCTATATATTGAAAACTGTGGTAACATTGGCCCTTTGTGGACAACTTTGGCCCACCATGCAAAAAAGTTGAGCATTTTTTAATCGAATATTAAGCACGAAGTTTGGAAAATGTGTACGTGTTGATTTGTAGGTCACAATAGTTGCAACATCTGCCGTTTCTAATATCATTCTCATTTTCACCGTTACATGTCAGGACAGACGCCATTTTATATGCTAGTACTCTATGGCTCGTTGCTGCATCCCTACTACGCGGCCAATGCACGGCTTTGCATAGCCCCCACATTTCGCACTTGATCTCATTTCTCTACGGTTTTGGATGACACAAGCCGTAGGCGGGTTAGAATCCCTACACTACGAATTTGTTTCAAATTTGTTTCAAAATTCAGTATTTCGTATGTACAAAACTTTTGTCTAATTTTCAATACTGCAATTATTTTCAAAGCAAATGGAAGTATTATACTGTTTTATTGGTAATTTTAAAAAAAATGTAATGGTAGTAATGCCAAATATTTATACATTCTGTATACATGTTTGGTAAATCAAAAATTAAGCAGTCTTTATTGAAATTGTAAAAAAATAAGCAATTTTAATTTTAGCATACATGTAAGTTGTATGTCATTTCGAAACATAAAATTGTATTTGACGTTTTAGTATTGTTTTTATTTTAAATTACACATGGGGGGCAATGTAATCTTTTCAACGCTTCTCTAAAACTCTTAATCCGGCCCTGCTGGTAACACGGTCACAAGTTACCCTTATACCTGTACTTACCACCATGGGATTGTAATATTTTCGCCTTGTGATTTTTGTCAAACCGCTATATTTTTCTTAATTATTTTTACTCTCTGTGCTGCTTTTGCACTTTGCACAGTGTTCTTGATTTGCCTGGCTGGATGGTGGGGGAGGGGCGGCTGCTGCAATGTGGCTACTCTAGTAATGGAATGGCAGTGGCTCCTGGCCTGGGCTGTGACCTGGCACACTAGGTGAAGAGAAAGAGATAACCTAAATGTGAATAAATCGAACCCTCCTTGAATCTAATTGTCAGCAGTTTTATTACAATATGTTTAAATATTAATATACTGCTATATAATTAATTTAATAGATACAGAAACAGTACAGGAGCCCAGACCGGCACCAGCCCAGGGAGTGGACTGGACACATACAGACAGGGGTCAGTCCAGTCCGTCACAGGTAAATGGTTAAGCCACACGTTTTATTTAGTAAATAATATAAATGTTTGACCTATAGTACTACAGCAGCAGCAAAAAACCCAACCGACCCACAGCCAAACCCTGCCTACAACACAATGACTTATACATGAGTCTGCACCCCAATTTATATACCCCTACTCCCAATAATTTGCATGTGCAGATTTCGTTTCCAGGTTCAGATTCTGACTCCGTCCGATGAATTTTCAGTAAAAGGGTAAAAAATTACAGAATCTGCCTTTTTTAGACTGATCCGCGGAATTTCACAGCTGAAAGGAAACAGGCAATCAGCGGTGGAATCTAATTCCAGCAGATATTTACCCTTTATTAAGTACTCGTTTTAAATTGTAACATTTTAAGTAGTACAGGAGACTTACAGTGGGGAAAATGCAATAACCACAGCCCAGTGATGGGAGACTAAAATGGTCTTGGCGACATATCTGGGTTCCAAATTCAATTATGTTCCTGAAAATTAATCCCAAAGAGTTTTCCATCAATGTATCACGACAGGGTAGCAAAAAGATTGTAGTAGATGGAGCGTGTGACAGATGAATGACTGAAGTGTGTGTATGTGTGTATGATTGATATGTGTATATATATCAATCATAGCAAAAATAGGCAGGCACTCCAAAAACTGAAAAAGATAGCTGAAGTTAGGAGAATTTCAAGCCTAAATAATACATATTCTATATTGTCTGTGTAGCCCCTGTAAGAAATAGTGGGCTACCTATCCTTCTCCTACTGGAGTAAGCCCTGGTAAGGGCAGGCACCAGTAGTAATCATGGGGTTTCCCCCCCACCAAGCCCTGCCTTGAGTGATAGAGGTAGGCCCCTGACTCTGTGGCAGGCCTGAGACAGAGGGGAGGTCCTGCTGACATCATAAGGGGCAGGGCTGTATCTATTTAGTGGGCTGCTCCTGTGTGTGTCTGGGTCAGTTCTGTGTCAGTCTGAGAGTGTTCAGTCTGTTGCAGGGGAGAGAAAGGAGTGTCAGTCTGGAGAGTGGAGGCGGTTGGAGTTGTGAGAGTGGAGAGTGCTGGGACAGATAGAGCATGGTCTGGGAGTTCAAGGAAACAAGAGAATGGACACTCAGCCATACTGATTAGAGCTGATAGCACTGTAGTGCTGTGGACAAATGCCCCTCACCCTGCTGAGGGGATGAGGGGGGGAAGAGATCTAGCCTCACCCAGAGGGCCTACCCTTGGGTGGAGGTTGGTGTATTGATGCCCCATACAGCTATCCTGCTAGGGTACAGCCTAGAGGAGAGGAGGAAAGACCTGTACACATTTGGAGTGCACAGCTGTATATGAGCTGCTGTGTGCCGCTGTGCATGAAGTGTTGCTGATCTGTTGTGTCAAGGACAATAAAGAGTGCTGCTATTTTATACAAAAGACTGTGTGTGAGTTTAAGATCACTCGCCCTGGGACCAGGGCTTCTTCTGGGAGGATCTTAACCTATCCCTATAGGTCTCGCCAGAAGATGGAGGTGCTGCACCGTTGCTAAAGAAGATGGAGGCATATACCCCAGAAGCCTGTCCCTGTTATCCCCCCTACCACCGCGGGAGATTCAGGCCCTCCTGTTCCAAGCAGGTATGCACCACCATAGTACATGTAGCCAGCCCTCACTACACCCTAGAGGTCCAATCTGCAACCGGGGGGGGGGGGACATGGGCTACATTTGGAGGCGAGCTGCTGAGATCCAGAACAGGACAGGCTTTCAGCAAGGCAGAGCGGGAAGAGTGAAGTGCACCTTCCGTGCAAGTACTGGAGAAAGTAGGGCATGTAATACCAGGGGTAGTCAGGGGAGCGTGGATTCATGTCATAATGTCAGAGCTAAGCATGACCACGTTCCAGTTCCCAGGAGGCTTTCTGGTAGTGGAACTCGACAGCCGAGAGTACCTCCGGTGCATGTGCGTTCACTGCAGGACACCCGGACCGGCCCCAAGCACGAAGGCACAATGCCCTCAATGTGGCACGTTCTACCTGTGGCCTACCGAGCCATGGCCAATGATCAAGACCCCTCGGGGTGCCTCTCCGGGAACACTAACGGAGGTGGCGGAGACGACCGACGAGGCTGCACTAGTTCCCTGCACCCCTGCCGAGGTGGGAACCAAGGCCCAGCCAACTATAGAGCCGAGCGGAGATCCGGCGGAGAAGAGCGCGACCGCAGTGGAGCTACCGGAGCGGGCCCGTTTCGTACCACTAACCACTGGCGGGGCCGCAAAAGACCCAGGTGACTCCCTAGCGGAGGATCCGACAAAGTCGTCTTCGGTGGAAGAAGATGGCGTCTCATCGGTGGCGATGCGCCTACCGGCGAACCACCCCAGCTGTAACAAAGATGGCAGTCCACTTACCGGAGAGAGGGAGCAGACGAGTCCGGACACCTCCCGACGGCGAGCGCTGGTGCGGCCTGAGGCCCATAGGAGCCCCACGGCCGTTGTGACTCCCAGTGCGGCGGAGACGGCGTCGGAGGCGGATCCAAAGGGACCCGAGTACATCAGCCTGCAGCGGAGCGGTAAGGAGACTCCACCACCCCCTTGCTCTCGCCAGGCGAAGACGGCCCCTGCAGAGGACGAGAAGGAGAGGCGTGCGGCCTACTTACCCGTCCGCGGACCCGATGATCCACCACCGCCCCTTCCGGTCCTCGACGCACTTCCGGTGCGTGACCACGAAGCGGATGGGGATTCCGCGGGCGGCCATGATGACATCACTTCCGGGTCCGACTGGAAAAGAGGCCCGGGAGCGTTGTTCTCCCCGCGGAGAGCAGCTATGACCGCTGCCATGGCCACCCTGCGTAGCCAAGGTCCTTCCAGAGGATCGCGGGGCTCAGCAGAGAGGGCAAGCAAGAAACTGCCCACTAGAAACTGCCCACTAACCCTGAAGAAGTAACCACGAGTTACGAAACGCGTTGGAGGGTGTCATTGCTCATTTCCTAGTACCCTCATGTTGGTGTATACACTCTGTGCAAGTGTTCCCCCGATTCCTGCAAGACTCGGTGCTGAAATCATCTGTCCAAGAAGCGGCGTGTATCCTTCACTACACCGCACGTAGCGAGCCCCTGCAGGCGCCTCGTAGGAGAGTGCGACCGGACTGTGACGTCACTATCGGGCGCTCCGTAGAGGAGAAGCGGCACGTGACAAACATGCTTGTGTGCGGATACCAGTGGAGGCTGCTACACGCCGATGCGGATCGATGCTGCAGGACCATCTGGTAGTAAAGACTGAGACTTGCCCCGTCTTGAGTGAGAGGGAGACAGCTTCTACAACCACCAGCTTGACATCAGATGACTACTGATCCCCTGCACCCTACAATCGAGTGAGGAGTGCCGTTCGTAGCTGTCTACTGGTGTGGTATACCCAATTACCAACTGCACATTTTTATTATATTGATGTACGCAGAACTTATATCTTTTTATGAGTAAATTTGATTTTTAATTTTACTTCACTATGTGTGTTGTGCGCCTTGTTTTTCTGTCTTTTCTGCTAGGGTACAGCCTGGAGGAGAGGAGGAAAGACCAGTACACATTTGGAGTGCACTGCTGTATATGAACTGCTGTGTGCCGCTGTGCATGAAGTGTTGCTGATCTGTTGTGTCAAGGACAATAAAGATTGCTGCTATTTTATACAAGAGACTGTGTGTGAGTTTAAGATCGCTCGCGCTGGGACCAGGGCTTCTTCTGGGAGGATCTTATCCTATCCCTATAGGTCTCGCCAGAAGATGGAGGCGCTGCACCGTTGCTAAAGAAGATGGAGGCATATACCCCAGAAGCCTGTCCCTGTTATCCCCCACACCAACGCAGGAGACTCAGGCCCTCCTGTTCCAAGCAGGTATGCACCACCCAATTACATGTAGCCAGCCCTCAATACACCTTAGAGGTCCAATCTGCGACCGGGGGGGGGGGGGGGGGGACATGGGCTACATCTGTATACATATATATTCAGCATGTAAGTTGCTAAAATAAGTAATATAGTATTAAGTTAGAAATCATATTGGAAAAAATTATTAGCTGCTTATGCAAAGATAAGAAGATAAACCAGTCTGAAGACAGACTTGTGTAAAAATGTTTTATGTGACTAAATAATCTCTCTTGTTATATTAATTTCCATTTTGTATGAAACTTGGTGTGTGTAATGTCTGTTGAGTTGAAAAGTATGGGATCGTGAGTTTGGAATCAAAGGTTAGTTAAATAGTTAATTAGTAGTAAAAGACAATACAATAGAGATTGTTTTAAAAGATTAGGAACATAGTTAATCCTGTAGTTAGTGACAAAACAAAGATGGTTTTGTAAATCAAAGTAAATATTGCTAAATGAAGGAACAGTGTTCTAATGTTGACAGGGCCACCAATTGAAATCGTGGGGCCCGGGACAAACATTTTAAGCAGGGCCCCCTCCCCCGTGTCGGCGATATTGCCCGCTGCCCCCCCCCCCCCTCCCATTTCACACCTCACGAGCCCCCTCTCTTTCCCCCCCCCCCTTCCCATGTATTTCCCTCCCTTCCGTCTGACCATCCCGCCTCGCATGTATTCTCTCCCCTGTTTCTCACTCTTAGGCCGTTCCTATAGTGCCGTCGTTGGCGATGGCGAAATGGCGGGTGATGTCACCCGTCGCCACCGGTGAAAGTTATGTTTCGCGGGGTTGCGGGATTCTGGCAATTTGATTTGTTCAAAGGCCGTCACGTGGCGCAATGGCCCTTGAAAAATCAAATTTTGCCGGCTTCAGGTTTTCTCTCCGTCGCGTGCACTATAAGCGTACGCGGCGGTGGCAATGTATTTGTTTTCGGGCGACGTCGCCGGCACTATAAGCGCATGCGGCGGCAACAATGTATTTGTTTTCCTGCAACGTCGTCGGCACTATAAGCGCGGCCTTACTCCCTCTTTTCCTCACTCACCCCCTCTCTCCTCTCCCTCCGTCAATTACCCCACGCTCACTCATTCCGTCTCCCCCCCCACACAATTCCCCCCACAAGATATATACCAAAAAACTTCCCACCCCCCAATGCACAAAACTTCCCACCTCCAAATACATTAAAAAAAAAATCCCCACCCCGCAAGTATATACAACCTCCCCCCCCAAATGCATACAAAAAACCCACCTACCCAATACATATATAAAAAAACAATACATTTAACCCCCAACACACATATACATATATATATATATATATATATATATATATATATATATATATATACATACACACACACACACACACACACACACACACACACACACACACACACACACACATATATATATATATATATATACACATACATATATACCTATAGATACACACACACACACCACATAAAAAAAAACATACATATACAAAATACCCCAACCGCCCCATACATATAAAAAATACCTCAACCCCCCCAATACATATAAAAAATACCCCAACCACCCCCCCCAATACATATAAAAAAATACCCCAACCCCCCCCAATACATATATATATATATATAAATCAGACTTACCTTGGTGGGTGCAGAGGGGGAGCGTCCCGGTGGCCGTGGGGGGGGGGGGGCTTGGCGGTGCTGGGGGGGGCAATGCTGATGGGGGACCCGAGGCTGGAGGGGGGGCCGAGGCTGGAGGGGGGGGGGGGCCGAGGCTGGGGGCGACGACTGCGGGGGGTGGCGGCAACTGTGGGGGGTGACGGCGACTGCGGGGGGCCCCGATGCTGCGGAGGGTGCTGAGGGGTGGGTGGTGGCGGGTCCTGCTGGGGCTGGCAGGACGGCCCGGTGCTGCTTGGGTGGCGTGACTGCAGGGGCTGGATGGCCCGTAGCAGCGGTGGCGGGACGAAGTGCTACGGGGGCGGGACAGCCCGGTGCAGCGGGGGGCTGGAGGGGGGGGGTTGGTCGATATGGCCCCGAGCACCAGGGGGGTGGTGGTGGTGGTGATATTGACCGGGGGAATTGGCCCCACTGCAGGCACCTATGCGGCACCACAATGCTACTCCAGCCCGCGCCAGAAGCTCACTTATTTCCGGCGCTGCCAATAGGGAGACCGGTGCCAGGTTTTTTTTTTTTTTACTTAAAAAAACAGCCACGAGCACGCGGGGGCCCGAGCGGCCGGGCCCCCCCGACTCACGGGGCCCGGGACGCCAGTGCCCTTTGTCCCCCGCTGTTGGCGGCCCTGAATGTTGATGACTGACTAAGAACATTGGACTGAAAGTGAGATAAACAGACGATTGCTATGTTAAGACTGGTTAAGGAAAATGTATAAAGAGTGTATGTGGATTTATAGAATTCAGAATAATGTAACACCTAAGCTAAGGATTCTCCACTCTCTAACTAAATTCTATATGCCTGAAAAACCGATGCAGCGGGCTGAAAAACCGATGCAGCGGGCTGAAAAACCGATGCAGCGGGCTGAAAAACCGATGCAGCGGGCTGAAAAACCGATGCAGCGGGCTGAAATGATGCAGCGGGCTGAAATGATGCAGCGGGCTGAAATGATGCAGCGGGCTGAAATGATGCAGCGGGCTGAAATGATGCAGCGGGCTGAAATGATGCTGTAAAAGATGTTTCCTATGATCTCTGAATAAATTGCGAATAGAACTGGGCCGCAGACTATTTGATATATATTGAAAGGTGGGACATTTATTTGCACCTATCTAATGAGCTAAATGTTCAATAGCATTTATTTTTACTCCCAATCCTCTCAAGAAGCAAACACAGTGAAAAGAACCTTTAAAACCACACACACTAGCCCCACCAAAAAAAAATCTGGTGCCAAAAATATGCAAATAAAGTGATGACATGACAAAAAAAATTGGGGGGAAATGTACAGAAGAGATACTTGAATGGGAGCCCAAAAGCCACAGAATACAAAATAATGAAAACAATGTAGTATATATTCAAACTGTCTTCTTGAAGAATAGGTGAATTTAAAATGTATTGAATGTGACTATGTGAAAATGTAGCATTAGCCAGCATTAGAACAGAGAGAACGACTGGTACATAATAGAATGTTCTGCTCACACACTAGAAGCCAAGTAACAGTTTTGTTTGGCCTTGAGACGAGGTGATGCATACCAGCTGTTTGTGAACAGAGAAAGGATTATGAAAACTACCAAATGTAGCGTTGAGTTTGCAAGAGGAACAATAGCTCCTCAAGGAATTTAAAACAAGCATAGCTTGACTAACTACAACATGGATATGCATTCTGTACTACTACACGCAATCTTTATTCTGTGTCCAAGCCCCACAGAGGTTATAAAAGGAGGCTTTAGTCAGGTAATGCATAGTGATATGGCCACAGAATGAGGAATACACACTTTGCAATTTGGCTCCAACGTCCCTCCCCACCACTTGTGAATGCCTTCACACGGTACCATTTTTCTATGATCCAGAACCGAACAAAAGGCAATTTAAGGTGTAATTATTTAAATTGTATGAAACCAAATAAAATGAACTGATAACCATATTACTTCAACATCAGCTCGCCAAACTTATCCACCTTAACATAGAAGGTACAGCATTTAAAAATAAATCTAAAGGATACAACTTCAGGCACCGGAAGTTTTACTTGCATTACAAGTTTCATTACCTTAATCTGAGTATTTTTCCTCTCTCACAGCATGGAGGACTGAATGCAAGTACGTGAAGGAAAGTAATTGCTTGATTAAGGTTCTCTCTCAGAGTGCAGGGCATAATACAGGAGTCCCTCAATCAGGAGAACAATAAGCAGCACATTCCATTTCCAACCATAATGTAAAGTTAGTCCATCTAGAAGTTAATCAGTCAATTAAAATGTTTTGTGTTAACTAGGACTGTCTTGTTGACCATTTATGATTATTTTATTCATTTTAATGAACGGACGAGTCTTACAAATGAGTCGTGGAAAGCTGCTCCAACTAGTAAAGGCAATGAAGATAGAAGTGTGAATTTATCTAGTACTGGAAGTTCCTATCAGAAGGTTTATTAAATATCCATGACAGGGTAAGCACAATGTTTCATGACACAGGTAAACCCTTTTTCAGGTGAAGAACTGCTCCTAATCTTGGGAAACTGCCAAACTCTTGCTGAAAGATCTCTAATCATTTCATTTTAAACTTGCACTATCATTGTAACGTTGTCAGAAGAAGGGACTGGTTTTCCCACACATCCCAACACTAAGTGATATAACTAGAATTAAGCAGATGTGATGACTGAGCAATGAAAGTACAAGACACAAAATAATACATTGGTTTTACCATGGGAAATCTAGCCATTAGTATTTCATATTAGTAAGGCTTCCTGCCAAGTGTATCGTGCCCTCAAGGTAACTGCAGAGAATGTTTTTGCAGGAGGTGTGAGAATAGTCAGGTGACTGTTTCTCAGAACTGTACTGTCTTCTTCCATGAGTGCCCAACCGTACCAAGTTAAAACTGGTTTCTCCTAAATCAGCAATTCTGAATGTATTATTTCTGGTCATTTTAACAAAGCATTTTCAGTGATGATTTTCAGATAGAAAATTATGCCACGGTTAAAAAAAATTAAAACTAAGGGGGAATATTTATAACAGTGCAAAACATTTGTTTGAATCAATTTTCATTGGAAGCACATGTATAAAGTGTGTTAATATTGTTTCCTACATTTCATGCATATATCTTACGAGCAATGGTTAACATCACCTAAAACTAGAAGATTTGGTTGGGGAAAGGAAAACAGTCTGTTCGGGGTGCAAATTTTGGTACATTCTAATATTGCTTATATGCCTCCTAAACTTGTCTTCAATCATCAGTAATCAAATCACGCACTGGTGCAAGTAGAGCAAACATGAAATGCTGCAGTTTGTCATGGCTGATATTATATATTCTATAATTTTCAGATTCTAGGTGTCCTAGTTCATGGGGAAATACATGTAAAAAATGAGTGACGTAGCAACCTTCCACATGAAATCCTGAACATTGTGCAATTTCAATTTTGAAGCTTTGTTATAATATAGTACTTAAATGACAACAAATATACTGTCATATTTGGGCATGAAGAAATGTCACGTTTTACAAACACCATGAAGGTCTTAAAATCTCAAATACAGCATATTTGCAATCACAGTTCATGAACTATGAATTGATCCAGATTGAGTGGACACTCCTTCATTCTCCATACATGTAGATGTTATCAGTCAATGAAGGAGCAGAATTTTTGCAAACTAAACTGCTTAAAATAATTAGAAAAAAAAAATGTATTTGGAGGATCTCCGTGCTTGCAATGTTCATTTTGTTTCTACCTTTGCTAAATCTGTAGTAAAAGCCATGGTAAAATTGCCATTTAATCTAGTCCTAGATGGGGATAATCAATTGAAATCTCCATGGGGCCATCAACTGCATGGTTGTGCTGTACTGTAAACCAAAGTTCTGTGTGAGTGTATTGTTAAAAGCTTGTATTGAATATAACGGTGCACTGCAAAGAAAAAAAACTTCAGTGCTAGAGTGCAAAAACTGATGATAGATTTAAAAATAAATTAATGTATTGATTAGTCATTAAAAGGAGGCACAAAAAACCCTCCATCATGTTTTGCGCCCGCACTTGTGCTTCATCAAGGAGTACAATGCAATGTTACACTCCGTTTTGCTTCAGACTGCAACAGGTTCATTCTTACGCAGGACTCCTTAAAGCAGAAAAACTACACCCCCCCCCCTTTTTTTTCTTCATTTGTACATGTAAAGCATGTGACAATGTCTTACCTAAGCTGGCAATCGTTTGTTGCTCCTGTTATAAATCTGTACAAATTCTAATGTTGGGCCCAAGATAATGGCTGCCTTTCAGTTTCAATCAATACTTCAGGAAGTGTAACTCAGCAGCTACAATGTATCCTTACATTACTAAGGTAATATCTATTGTTACAGTTACAGTAATATCTATTGTTACAGCTCAAACTCCTTGGAACATCGGCAACAAATGATCGCAAACAGGAAAGTGTTACAAAGATCTCGCACTGCTGGGGAGGTGGCTAAAACCTGCTATAGAAATCAAAGGATGCTGTAAAACTCACTACATATGGCAACATATGGTGTTGAATTAAAAAAGGAAAAAGGTCACTATTATCTCATACTACAGAACTGATTTAAAAAATAAATAAATAGATTTCACATTTTGCTGCTTTAACATAAGCTCGAGCTGCAGTGTACTGTTCAATAAATATACTGCTGCACAGTAAATAGGTGATCTTATTATAGCAGACAACCCCTTCTTCTACACAAAGATTAGGCTGGAGCAACAAATGTTTTTTGTTATTAGTTTTAATAAAAAGGCAAGTCAGAAAAATACAATATAGTACCATAAAATAGTATCTTGCATCAAAACACTTTGGGAAAATGACATTTATGTTTGTGTAGCTTGGTACATTGTATTAGCAAAAAAGCATTTTTTTTCCGGAGGTGCTCTCTTCAACCCAACTACTATTTATTTTACAGTCCAAAGACAGTAAGACCCATATATACTAAGCAGTGCTATTCCATAAGAGAACATCTTAGCGCCAGAAGACATCATACAGCCCATTCAAGTGAATGGGCTCTAATACATCTTCCAGCACGTTCCATAGCATAGCGCGGCTTCGTAAATATGGGCCTACGTGAGAATGGTTACTATTACACACACACACACACAATACAGTTGAAAAGGTTGCATACAAATCTTACTTTGATGGGGTCAGATCACACAACTTGCAGTGAACTTTTCTAATTTAGTGGGTTAAACCTGAACACCCCGTGATGGCAATCAACTTCAGTTTCATCAATCAAGGATTTATAGTGTGGAGAAATATGCGGCGAAAGCCACCGCTTGTGATTATTCACGGTGTGCATTGCCACGGTAATAAAAATTGGTTGTATAATGGTAACCAAACTCAAGCAGCATGTTATGGTTCTAATGTCGGGATTCACTAATCTCCCATATGGGCTATCACTCCACAATCCTGTGTAATTGGTCTATTGACTTGAATAGCAGTTAATTGTGGTTCGATAAGCCAGATCGGCGGTTAGAGAATCTCCCCCAAAAATTAAGAGGGTGAAGAGATTTATGCATTACTTTAATACAAGAATAAATGTATATCAAATTTTAGGCAGTCCTTATTAGTGCTATAAAACATATACATTGAAAGCAAAATAGGTTCTCAAAAAGAAAATATATATATACGTCTCCCAGTGCATAGGTTTTATTAAAATTAAACTTCCACCAAAAGAAAGCCGATAGGCTGTAGAAAAAAAGCAGGTGCTTCTGGAGGTTGATCTCTGGGACATTCCTATTACTGACGGTTATAGAGCACTTGCTGTGCAATGAAGAGGTTAATATAGGTCAACGTGAAATACCTAAAAATCCTCTACATAATGGATGTTCTCAATGTCAGCTGAACATCCAGAAGAGGTTAAACAACCAGATTTCTAAGTAGTTTGATGTCACTTTTGTGCATTTCTGTCTGCTATGAACAACGGAATGAACCCCCTTTGCGGAAAGAGGCACCTGCATTAGAGTGTCTAATACTTTTTTTTTTATATATATATATCTACACCAGCGATTCCCAACAATGGTTCATGAACCCCTAGGTTGCACACTTACTAAGGCCCCAAACTGCACCTTAGTGCTAGTGATATCACTATCAATTATATTCATTATAGCAGGAGTTTCCAAAGTCACACCCCACATTGCTTTGCATCCACAGCTGGAAGGCGTTGTGGGGTGTAACTTTGGAAGCTCTCAGTAATTGACAGCTATACCACCCATGCTGCCTGCACACAATGATGTGCAGTTTGGGGCCTTATTAAGCCTGTGTTCCATCCACAAGCTCAGGACACTAGGATCGGTCAAACAGTTTTGATAGCAATAGTCTGAGGAGTGGGCAGACTTATTAATTAGGGGTTCGCGGAACAAGTGCTTTCTAGCAGGGGTACACAATGTAAAAAAAAAAAAAGTTGAGAACCAATGCTCCACTCCTGTTTGACTTTTACTACTTGTACAACATACTTTAGGCAAGAGTAATTGGAAGAACATAGAACAGAATTTTTGGTATTTCTATCTTTACAACTAAATAGCATTAACGTCAACATTTTGTTACACTCTAAAGAATTCTATTTTACAAACGTTACCTATATTGAAGAAGCTGGGGCAGACGATGAGTCCTAATAAACTGTATTGTACTTAACCTACAATATGTTCATTAAACTTAGATCTTGTTTCATTAAATTGTAAAAACATCTAAGTTTAATAAAGGAAGGTTTCATAAAATTCATCACAGACATATTTAGGTTGAAAATACTTGGCATTTCCATTGGCAAGCCTTTCTAACAGGGTCTTCCCATTTATTTTGGAGTAATATTGCCATAATCAACACTAACATATCACGTCATTCTCACAAGTAGGGTCAGAAGCGACTTTTAGAAGGGGAAAAAAAAACCCTGAATATCTTTGAGCACTACAACACAATATGTTTGAGTAGAGATAATGCAATAAAAAAAATCTGGGACGCCAAGTCCCTATTAGAGTGCAGTAAATATTTGCCCATATTAAATCTATAAAAATATTAAAGAAAATAAAGGTTCATTCAAATTTAGTCAGTTGTAACGAGGACATTATTCTTTTAATATGACAAGTCAATAAAAACAACTAAAATACACAAAACCAATGGAATATGTTCAGTAGCTTAGCAACATAGTACTGTACATGGGGCATTTCTAGAATAAGATAGTCTGAGTCTTGTAAGGTTTAAGAGGAAGTGTAGAAATATTTGGTCTTGGTGTTGCCCAGCAGTTCCTCTTCATAGTTGGGAAGACAGCAGAAGAAGATTGCACAGCCAAACATGATAATTGTGCTGCCCCAGCCAAATCCATAGCTCCAACTGTACATGTAGTTTTCGTTGTTCTTAGCCAAATCGTTGGTGAAACATACTGGGTAAATGATCAGTGCTATGATCTGTAAAATAACTAAACAAACAGGAATAAAATGTTAGAGAATACCAATTACCAAAACATAATTATTTTTTTCAAGTGATTATTTCATGTGCAAAGTCAAAGACTAAAATTAACAAAACATGTAGAATATATATAGATATATATATATATATATATATATATATATATATATCCTATTCATTTCTATTGAGAAATGTAAAATAATGTGGTTTAAGCAGTGCTATAACTTTCTTATCAACCAGATACGTCAATAAGGTCATTATTAAAAATAATTAATTTGATTAATAAATAACACACTGGAAAGTAGCAAAGGAGGGACAATTAGTAGATTGTATGATATCTCTTATTGGATCTACAGATAGTTGGTCACTTTCAAGCGGTCTCGCTACAGAGTTCTTTAGCATAACTTGATGGAGAACCTTTTGTGGATTGAATGCTTGCATTTTATAAACTAAATCTGTTGGTCCAATCAATTCCCAGAAGTGCCCAGATAATATAATCTGGTTTATTAAATACAATTGACCGTCATGGACAATTCACATCAGTGGATACATTTTAAAAGAGAAAGACTTCATAACCTAAGTATCAAAGACAAAGATCACTCTAATCTCTGAACTCAAAAGTTATCCCTTTGTCAACAAGTGTCACCACCAAACGATTACCCATCAGCTAGTGTATGTTAATGTATGAACAAAGTTGGCCCATCTAGACAAGAGCAATAGCCATCAGATAATATCCCCCTTGGGGAAAGGGTTCTTCATATCTCAGACGGGCTGGCTACCTTTATGCAATGAATAGAATTAATATTGTGTATATTTAAATATAAATAAGATTGAAGGTGACATTGTCGCACTA
Source organism: Ascaphus truei (assembly GCF_040206685.1). Classification (NCBI taxonomy): domain Eukaryota; kingdom Metazoa; phylum Chordata; class Amphibia; order Anura; family Ascaphidae; genus Ascaphus; species Ascaphus truei. Next base: position 308,931,339 of record NC_134486.1, on the reverse strand, counting down.
ATCATAGTGATGTTATCAAATAGTTAAAGCCCAGTTCAAATGTATATGTATATACACCAAATGACATATACATCAAACATAATATAGGAGAACCCATCTTTTTCTCCCCACGCAATGGATAAAAAGAAAATATTGAGATGTGTGTATGGTATTTAATGTATGTATGTATGGTATACATTAATTTTAAAGGAAGGAATTACTACTTGGAATATACTCAAAATATATGTTGTCCTATGAGTTGGTGATCACTGTGTTAAATAAAGCACCCAGATTGTACATGCAATTAAGTAAACTGTATATAAAAAAAAATAGGAATGAACCATTCAAACAAATGATAAAAAAACATATTACACTGCAGAAGGGAAAGATGAACATCTGAAGTTGATTAATTTGGAAATACGAGTACAGGGAAGGCACCCGATACACACCGAGACAGGAGGATGGTTTATTAGAGGGCGTGTGTGGAATATATATGTATATATATATATATACGTACATTGCTGACAGCTACAATCAGCCCATTGGTTGTACAGAGCTTGGTTACTATAAAATGTTCACTAAAGGTTTTAGTGGAATACACATCAGCAGAGGCCAACTCCTTTAATAGATAAAATGAGGGCGCAACGTTTCAACATTATATTTATACAATAGGATTATAATCACTAGCATACCAGTACAATTGCTATGAGATAATAGTGAGGACTTCCAAAAAGGAAGAACTTCCTCGTGTCATTACAAACATCCCAAAACACGCAATTATGCAACCGTTTCATCGCCTTACCAGCCACGATAAGAAGACCTCCGATTATCCTCAGCATCGGAATTTGTGGCACACACAGTGCAACAAAGGAAATGAGGAAGCAGATTATGAGGATGATGAAGCCAATGATCAGAAGTGCAGCTGTCGCTTTGCCCCATGCTGGAAGAGAAAAATAAACATAAAAAATAAGCCAAAAAGAAAAAATACTGATAATAGTTGAGGACAGCATGACTAAAATTCACAGATCTAGGGCAATACTTGAATGAATTGTTCATGTACAGTATTAGAGCAAATTGTATTTACCGCTACCTACAATTCATTTTTGCTAGGTACAGAAAACATCTTCAGACCTGTTGGACCCAAAAACTCAGGTACAAGGAGACAACCCAGCACTTTAAGGAAGCAAATGCAAGACAGGCAAATCAGGAGTTTTTGGGGACCTCCAAGATAAGTTGCATGTCTCAATTCTTTAAGTAAATTGTGACGGGTATGTGGCAGGAAATGTAGACAGTGATACTCGGATACTTTTCCCACGCCTATATGTGCATTTCTTTCTTCGTATTTGGGGATCAACAAGATGAAAGTTCAGAAACTAGCAACAGTGCTTTAAGCAAATTCCTACGGCACTGAAAGGTGCATTGCAGATATGGCATAGCCATAGCTGAACACCGATTAGTAGATACTGTGCCAACTGAAACCTATTGTGTCAGTGAAACTAGACAGCTGACATGTCTGCAAGGGACAGGAAAAAGATCACAAACTAAGACTGTCTTCTATCAAGCCATCAATTCCTTCCAGAATACATTGACCAATACAACAACAAATATTCACGAAACAAAGCTAGGATGGAAATACAGCAAACAATCTCTAAGGCTGAACACATAATTAAGTACAACCACAACTTTATTTTTGTATAATTGCATCTTAATACAGGTTATTACACCAATAACAATAATTTAGTCATGAAAAGTGTACGCCGTGTTGAGTACAATCCGCATTCCCACCCAGGCTAATTTGTAGCATCATTCCCATTCAACTGCGGCATTCAGTGCAAAGTATCGTAATTACTCACTGGCGTCCACGGGACAACACTGATACACAACACTGATACACAACAATTAAGGCTCCCGATAGATAGGATCCAATATTTTTAATCTTCTTAAAAGATATCAAATGTATCCACTGACATGGTGGCGCCAAAAGTTGAACATCCCGTTATTTTGCAGCCACCATGTCAGGCGCATGCCATGACTAACCACAAGATGCAAGTGTAAGTGGCTTAAAAAAAAGTATTGCATATCGGGGGGGAAAGCTACTTACCATATTTTAGAAGGATCAACAGTATACCATATTTATATTTAGAATACAGAAAAGGAGAGACTAATTTTTTTTAAATATATATATACAGTATATATTTTAAATATGAAATTACTCTAATAGTGTAAATTAAAAAAGTAGTGATACTCCATACCCCCTACTAACCATCACACAAAGGACACTGCTTGCATCCAAATGTCTTTTTGCTTCACTACTGTTGAATGTTACTGCTGTTCAAGAGTTTACAGGCACAAGCAGTCCTTTCACTGAATGCTTAACATTCCAATTTGGTTGCATGACACGTAAATTAAAACTATACCCCTCTACTGTAATAATATTTTTACGCACACATTATTTTTGATTCTTTAAAGCTTGAAAACCAATGCTTTATATACAATTACAGTATATATAATTAAGCAAGGTGGCAATTGAAAATGTGGTAGTTTACAGTAATAACAAAATGCAACTCTTATTTCTCCAATATCTATTTGTGGCCCTTGATCATATTATTTTAATAAATATTTGTATTTTCCCCAATATGATCTCTATAATGCACAAGGAAGGACTTCTTCAGTGGGCTGTTTGCTCTGTCGTGCCTCATTTCAGTTTAAGCAAGGTTAAGGCTAGAAGTCTGAAGATTCAGGGATATCCCTGTGTGTGGACTGAACCAGTGGCAGCTGTACAATAGTTTCATTTTGTTAAGCACATCTATTATCTCTTTGGTGCAACTTTCCTGGGGGTCGTTAAATTGATAGCCTGTGAGCTAGATGACATCCTAGTAGAGGATATAACCTGATAGACGACACTGCCAATATGTCTAAAAAGGCCACAGAAGCAAAAACATAAACGCACTTAGGTCCAGACCAACCTTAGCTATGTGACATTAACCCAACGTCACATTAAGCCTACCACATATCTTCAGAAGGTCAATAATGTAACTTAAGTGATGTTTTCTATAGGAAATAGCATTGCGTTAACTATAATGGCCGTTAGTGAGAGAGATGGAAAAGAGGCATTCATCCTAAAATCGCCTATCCACTGTCTGTTTACAAGAAGTCTCTGCATTCCTTGGAAGTCACACCTAAACTTGGCAACACTCCCATCTCGACCTGAAAAAGGGCAGCAGTGGTGGTGAACCATTTATGTAGAGTAACCACTGACTCATGAACCTCACAAAAAATGTAGCAAAAAGAACAAATATAAACACATATTGAACTATATAGACTTGCTTCAGTGATTCCAGAAATTTCGCAAGATATGTATACATACTGTACATGTCCCTTTTTTTTAAGCAGGTAAATTGAACTTTTATCAAATAAATGTAGGTGGTAAAGCAAACATCTACAAATTGCATTTAATTCATCTGTTGTGCTGATATAAGCTTTGTCAAAATGTTTCAATAATTCACATGGCCTCTTTGTTACACCCACACAAGCAAACCTCACACCAACAATCAATAGGCGACGAGGTTTCCAAAAACTGGTTTGCCTAGGAGGCTAGGTGTGGTTTAAGCGTCTTTCTATTCTTTAATCTAAAACAATGACATGCAGGAACTTGTTATAATGTAAACGAAATATAATAAGGCAGTAAAGAGAAGTGCTCCACCTAGAAACAGAATTCAGAGGAGTTCAACAAACCTGGCGTTCAATGTTGTTCAACCACACATTAAATAAGTTATGGTGGGTAAAAAAAAGGGACAAAAACCCTTCACCGTAAAGTGCATGGCAATAAAAGCAGCAGTAAAAGCAATATCCTACGTGGTTTAAAAAAAAAAAATCAGTTCTCTACTATGAGAAATTACTTGTAGCATTTAAAATTAAAAAATGTTTTAAAGACATTTTTAATGTTTCTAATGTAGGAAGCATTTCCAAAGTGACAGATAAGCTCTGGCTCTTGAGCCCGCCCTCTGTCTAGCAGTGAACCAAATTGTATCTTGTAACTGCCCACTCAATCATATTCTAGGAACTACATTGCCCAAAATGCTGTGCAAGAACTGAATTAAATAGCCCTGAGCAAGTGATTGATTACAGGAGAACGGATCGATCTGCAGCTTAGCTAATCACTGGTCAGTGTGCAGATTGTATTGATGCACATATTGAATGGGGGGGGAAAAAATAAAATGTATATATATATATATATATATATATATATATATATATATATATATATGTATATATATATATATATATATATATATATATATATATATATATATATATATATATATATATATATATATATATATATATATATATATATATTATATATATATATATAAAATTTAAACGGCAGCTTGAACTGCAGTTTTAAAATGACCACATTCACATCTCAGACAGGTCTTCAACCCTGCCTTTTACCATTATCTATTAGCATACAACACTTCCACTGCAGCCAGGGATTCTGGGAAATGACATGCAAATGAGCACAGTGCCATCTTATGCTTCATGTCCATTTTAACATGGACCCCTATAAACCTACGCCTGCTGTATTACACAGCTTTTCCAGCAGAGTCTGGGTTAAATGGTATTTAAGTACTTTAATGGACACTACTTACAAATTTGTGTAGAATAAGAATCACTAGCGGCTGCACAACGTCTGTTTTAGTTTGTTATACAGTGAAGCACATCTATAATCCATTGCTGCAACTTTTACTTAGGGCTGTCTAGCAGACTGAAGACAATTCTCAAAAGGATATTATAACCTGACTCAACACAACTAAACCTAGAGAGGGAAATAGCTGTGTAGTAGAAAGTCCCTGGTCAGGCCACAGTTGTCTGTCTGTGTAAGACAGACACATACAGTCCACACGAGAGAGATGCACAAAACATATTACACATTCTAACAAGTAAGCTGATCCTTATAATAAATGGCTTGCTCCCACCTCCCCCCCTTCTGTGAAATGCATTAACTCTAGCTCGTTCTATGATCAGCATAAATGCACACTACGTCTTGATGGCAAACAATATTATTTTAGCTAGATTCTGCATTCCCTTTCTGTGTAGAACTGCATGTGAAGACTTTATTGGAAGTCTAGTTAAGATTGAAACACACACCTACACACTGCTCTCACCGCATACCTAACACACTGCTCTCACCGCACACCTACACACTGCTCTCACCGCACACTAGTTACAATTTTACTCCTAAAAATATTACCAGATTAAAATCAGAGAAAAACAATGGGATGTGCCGTTCTTTAAATAATCTGGTCAGTTTTTTTGTGCCCTGGACTGGCAGTTGGAAGACGCCGATAAATAATCCCCCCTCTCAGGTGTCTTTTAGAAAAAAGTGACAACCACTTTTCAGTGATGAACACTCCTATCCCCAACAGCGGTAAATTGATGTATCTATAAAACTAGTAGTAAAAAAAATAAATCTGGCTTACTACATAAAATCAGGCTTTTCAACGTATTTTTTAAAGTCTTTATTGAGGGCCAAAATTGACAACGGATTATTATTTTTTTGCATATAATCCAGAAGTACCTATTCTCATTTGTCTACACGGACATTTTCTGAAATGCACCTATGGAGCTCGCCTATGTTTTCTGGAGATCAGATCCGATGTTTCATTTAAAATCACTTCAGCTCAAGCGTTAAAACAATTATCAAGGGCTCATGATCATGATATGCATGCATACAGATTACACACATCACATTTTAAACAAACAATCAACCCCTTGAGTCCTTTTTTTTTTACATCCATACAGTTGATCTACAAACACAACCTTAATTGTGCTTCCCAGCTCAATATATTAGTGTTCATGGTTTAACCCTTAAATGGAGAGAAAACTGCAATTGCTGCAAACTACCGCCTTCATTGTGTTCAAACACTATGGCTCGATAGTGTCATAACCTTTTTGCCTGTTGTCGGTTAATAATTTCATACCCAAGTGTTGCCTCACCCTAAATTATGAGGTGACAAAACTAGTACAAAGATGTATGTTTTGGACATTTACAATAATTGAGATAATGTCCCATATTTTTCCAATAATAAACCGCGTCATGGTCTGCAATGAAAAGGTCATTATCTTCCATTACATTTAAGCAAATTAAAATTAAACATGTGCAAGCCTGAAGAAAAAAGGCACAATATTAGCCAAAGTGCTTAGAAGTTATTTATACCAGGTGCCCAACACCTCATACAGTTCTTGTACGTAAAGGCAGCTTTAACCTGTCACGCTCTCATTCATGATGTATATATTTGAAGTATGAAAAGTAATTGCTGCAGTTTATGCCACTTTGCACATGCTATTCCATTAACTGTGTTTGTTTTACTTTTAATATATAGTTATATTTCACCTCTCAAAAATCATTGGTTGAAAACTATACGCCCCCTGAAATATAGGACTTTACAATATCCCCCTGTGAGATTAGGTATCTACGAAAGCTAGAACTTGATTTAATTAACTTCTCTAACGTTTACAGCTGAGTAACCAGACCCGGAGTGGCTGAAAATCTATTTGCTTGTGAAATAGTTTTTCAACTGAAGCTGGTCTACCAAGGTTACACAGAATGATCGTCTCATCTCTCAGGAATGCTGAAAATGTAACAGCCACTGGTGTTCTGTCCAGCCTGATCGTAAGGATATGTGGGGGAGAGGAGATAAGAAAAACAAGTGTTCAAAGAACCAATCAGATGTTCTATGGGCAGAAAATATAGGTGGGGACCCTGCTAAACATGACCTTATTGGTCAATTCACTAGAATGGGCTGCAAATTGTGGAATTGTGGCACTAGATTGTGGAAAAGCCCTGCTTAGTAAATACGGGCCTAAGACTTATTGCAGAAATGTCTGCTAACAGTGCAGAGAGTGGTTGCTCAAACCACAGAGATTTAAAAAAAAAAAATACATACATACATACATACATACACATATATACATACATACATACACACATACATACATATATATACATACATACACACAAGGAGGAAATGTGCCAGAAAATTTGACCATGCTGTAATTAGGGCGGAAAAGGTAAAAGGCAACACACACACAAAAAAGACATGTCCGGGAAGAAGTTTCAAGCAGAGTACAGTATGTAGTCTATCCTTTCACTGGCTAAATGTTATAAACTGAACAAATCCCCAGTTGTTCCCATCAGACCACGGAATGTGAAAAAGGCCCAGAACACCACTGCATACCCCACCTGTGACTGTCAGTTCAATTCTCTCCAGTGATTTTCATGCTGCAATTATAAACTACATTCTTGGTCTACATAAAAGATATATATTGGATCTGCAATCAAATGGAAGCACTCAAGACGTGTGACACCCAATACTCTACCTCACAAATACTACTGCGGCAAAGATTAAACAACAAATGTATTGTCATCTGCAACATACAGTACACCTTAAGTGATCAGCTGTCACCAAGACGTGACTGTAATGTAAAGTGTGGCTGTTCCAGAAGTTGAATGTTATTTATATAAGAATGTTATATGTATCCCACCAGATAAGTATCTCAGTATTCATACGGGAATACCGAATGTAATGTTGCATCTTACTGAATACAAAGTGTGCCAGCAATGAAGCTCCTTGAAGAGTAATGCACTGGGAAGATCCGTTAACTTTTTACCCTGACCTCTCTATTTCGGTTGCAGGATTCCCTTGAGGGATTTAAGAAAGTAAATAAGAAAATATTTTGAAATGCCATGAAACCCTATGCCACTAAAAAGCCCTACACATTTAACAGCTGATTGCATGCTCGTAAATCTGGCTGGTTTAAAGGAAATCCACTCTTCAAAACCAAAGCTTAAGCATGTAGGTGGCGTCAAGACCGATTGCTTATAATGCCTGTAGACTGGATTTGACTGGAAATAGACAATTGTTTTTTTTTTTGTTTTTTTTACCATAACAAACAAGAATATGTATTTATTTTAAACTGTATAAAACTTTTTTCTGACTAACAAAGACTTGAAATCATCATTGTATCAGAGTCAAAACTGTGACCATATTATAGCTATTTTAGATAGGCCATAAACAAGTAGTGAGAGACTGCCTGAAGCCTAATCTAAAGTAAAATATTTATGCTGCAGGAACAAACTATTTACATAATAAATCAGTTTGGCAGAAAATGGCAAGTTTAAGTGACGAAAAAGTCATTGTATTTTGTACTCTTTTGCACCATCAACACACCATTTCCACTGCGCCTGACGACACTGCTCCTCTCCTCCTGAAGCACACGCTTCCTGATATAACGCAGTGACAATGGCCATTTCTAGAGCCACCTGACAGGCTTTTTTTTTTTTTTAAATATACAGTAGCAACACAGGGATACGTTTTAAGAAGTGCTTGATGGCTCAGTCCTTATGATTGCATTCTTGGAATCACAGTTTGACCCAGACGCTCTATGAAAGCAGCTTGCATGGTACATTATATATATTTCTAGCTACTCTGTTTGAAGTAATGATTTCAGGCCTCATTTTGAAAATTTCATATATACTCTTTGACAAAGGGCTTTGCCCGAAACGCGTCAGAGTTGTTTGTTTTGTCCTATTTTTGTGGATGTCTCTCTTAGTCACTTCCAAATACATTTTATTTTTTATCCTTGGTGTGCCGTTTTCCCTATTTGCGGTGCTTCACTTATCCCTCATGTGAGGATATTTTCTTTGAAAATTTACCAAAAAGACACCATGAATTCTAAATTATCCATGTGTGGCTGTGATTTCCCTTTAATGTGGCTGATGAAAAAATAAATAAAAAAAAAATATATATATATATATATATATATATTTTTTTTTGTTCGGCGAGTAGTTTTTTGGTGATTTGTCGACCACTGTATAATTCCAAGGATTGGTAAACAAGAGACAGCACTCAATGTTGAAAATCAAAGTGTATTAGTGAAAGCAAAAATACATCCAGAGACCCAACTATCCCCCTCAGGAAGGTCCCATTCTGTAGGACCGAAACGTTGGGTCTCTGGATGTATTTTTGCTTTCACTAATACACTTTGATTTTCAACATTGAGTGCTGTCTCTTGTTTACCAATCCTTGGAACGGTAACGTATAACTATATACAGTGGTCGACAAATCACCAAAAAACTACTCGCCGAACAAAAAAATCTACTCGCCACCTAGTACCAAACGTGTGCTGCTTGGGCCTATAGGAGCTCGCCACGATGTTAAATCCACCCGCCCGGGGCGTGCAAATGTATAGGTTTGTCGAACACTGACACATATATATATATACACACATTTCATCTAAACACAAGGGAAAGTATAAGAACTATTACAATTCATTGTTTCATTTGTAGATGCTAGCATAATTAAGACATGGTTAGAGATGCTTCCTTATAAAAACTAAAATAAAAAAGGCATATACAGGTAGGAGACAAAATAAAAGTACAGACTGGTGTTCTGGTACCAGGATAAATAGCCTGTGTTCTTCCTCCAGCCTCTTCTATTATCCTGCTTATAAATAAATATTTCCCTGTGTTTTTTACCAAAGACTTGTAAGACTGTTTTGTATTATTTGCGCATGACTATTTCTACATGTATATAGTGCCAACCATGTACATAGCGATTTACCTTAAGAAACACATGGAACAACATGTAAATAAGTAATAAATATATATATTTTTTCATCATATTGTATGCTCTGGATTTTCTAAGATTAGCAAATATGACCATTTACAAGCTATTCAAGTGAAGGGGATGCAAGTGTCTTCCAGCTTCGAAGTGGCACTACTTAGTAAACAAACATAAATGTGCTTGTGTAGCAGGTGGTCAAAGTATGCACCACCTGTCACAATAAACCCGCACATTTGAACTGGCTGAATGCACTTCATTTGCATAGGAATAGGATAAGAATGCTCCAAAAAAAAAAAACGGGTCTGCCTCAGGGCCCTAATTAGGAGTAATGCAATAGGCCTGCACAACTTCAGTCCTCGAGGGCCATAAACGGGACAGGTTTTCAGGATATCCCTACTTAAGCACTGCTGGCTCAATTAGTGGCTCAGTGTGACTGAGTCACTAATTGAGCCAGCTGTGCTGAAGTAGGGATATCCTGAAAACCTGGCCTGTTTGCTGCCCTCGAGGACTGGAGTTGTGCAGGCCTGCGTGACTAGGGTCTACACTATAGGGCGGACCCTATACATCTCATACATTGAACTTGACCCCTTGCAGACACACTTAACAGAACACCCTCCTACAGTCTTTGTAACTTCTCACCACTTAGCTTGGAGGCTCTTTGGGGCAGGGACTCCTTCGCCTAATGTTACTTTACGTCTGGTGAGCTTAATCCCATTGTGTTATATTATTATGTCCAGTGAATTACCGCTGTGAACATGGATGGCGCTATATAAAAAAGATATACATATAGTACCACTACCTTTTTATTTTTTTTTGCAACTTTAAAGTACCAATACTTTTAAACTTACAACTTTAAAGTTACACTTTGTTTTTAAGAAAAAAAAAAAAATTTATGCTTTTAAGCTCAATAAATTGTGCGTGTGTGTTATAACCTGAATAAAATTATTTCCATCGACTTTAACCGTTTTACAATTCCTCACAGGCAGCAGGCACAATGTCACACTGCTCCCCTCCATATTATTATAACACAAAGCTGCAGTAAAATCAGTGACATGCAGGTGGGTGCATGTTGGGGTATTTGCTTCAGCCCTCTCTTGCTGTATCCGATCTCTCCTGATCCGTCTGTTTGTATTACATTGATCTTTACTCTTCCTTTGAAAGAAAAGGGATCACAACGCCCACTGAACCCACTGTGACAGGCTTGCACCTGCAGTCCCATGCTGCAGCCCAAACCTGACAAAGCTGAAGCATGGACGGTCCATGCACAAGTGTCTCTTGATCTGCCTCACCCTCCAGGTCACAGCTAGACTGGGATCCCCCCATATACTACAATTAGAAACTGATGTACCCCAACACTTCTTCCTCCCTATCTACACTACACCTGGATCTGCTTCACCCCACACCCTCCTTGTGTATTCCGGCTGTGCCTCTCCCATCCTCCAGGGTCGGTTTCACCCTCCCACATCAAACCAACTCTCTCACCATAACTAGGCTGCATCTCTCCCGTCCTCCTACATCTGATTCACCCTCCCCACCTCCCTTATCAAACCTGGATCTCTCCCTCCCCCCTCATCACAACCAGACCTACCTCTACCCCTTCTCCTGAATGCCCCTGCCCCCCCCCCCCCCCCAGCAAACAAGACTGGGATCTTATATATGTAGTTATCTCCCTCACCCCCCTACCTTACCAGACTGTCCCTTTATCTCCACCACCCTCACTGGCATTAAACAGGCAGGGGGTCTCTTCCTTACCATAGTCCATGATAGAGGTGCACGACCAGTTGCCGCCGGGGCTGGTGCACCTAGACCACAGGGACGCATACTCCTTGCCGGACTCCGTCTCCACCCAGCCTTTGCCGGCCAGGGCGATGATATCGAAGATGATGGCGAAGAGCAGCAGCAGGGGCAGGATCCATTTGCACCTGGGATAGGCGATGCCGCACTTGAACATCTTGCAGGGTGGTGTATGCAGACAGATCTGGGTGCTCACTCTCTCACTCTCTCTGTGCCCGGGGACTGAGAGCTACAGGGAGGCAGAGCTCGGCTCAAGAGTCCCTGGCAGAGCCGCACCTTGTTGCAGTGACTCACGGGGTTTGCACAGACCTGTTGTGTGTCAGGGGTGGAGCTGCAGGGCTGGGATCGGCTCTGGGTTTGGGCTGCTGTACTTTACTGTATGAGTCCTTCCCCCTTGTCTGCAGCTGGTAAACAAGAGCAGGCTCAAGTTACAGTGAATACTCCCTGTTCCACCCAACTCCTTCCTCACACACTCACTCTCTCATTTTACATATGTAAATATTTTTTTGTGTGCACTATATTTCTTTTAATCCAACATTATTTTAAGTTTAAAGTCTCTCAGTGAAAAAGAGTTTGCTCTTTTAATTCTGTATATTGCTTTATTTTTGTCTGCATTCTTCTATGTTCTTTTTTTAAATTTTTTATTCCTTCCTTTGCAGCAGGCAGTGTGACTAAATTTAGGAGCGGGTGGGGAGGGCGCTGGCGTCTGGGGCAGAGGCGTGTGTGGACGTTCATGTCAGAATGCACATTAAACAGAATTGATTCAGTGATTTGATTTCTTATTTCCTTCCTGTGACAAAAAACATTCCTAAATACAAGTGCTACTTTCTTTCCGCTGTCCTAATACAAGTGCTACTTTCTTTCCGCTGTGGTGCATGGGCAATATAATCCATAATGATTAGCATTTTTTTTTATAGAGAGAAAATGTGTATTTTTAATAATAATACTGTAGTTAGTTCTTGTACAGAGCTGCTAGTTTTACATAGTGCTTTACATTGACATTTTGCAGACACAGTCCCTGCCTTGCAGAGCTTACAATCTATGTTTTTGGTGCCTGAGGCACAGAGAGATAGGGTGACTTGCCCAAGGTCACAAGGAGCCGACACTGGGAATTGAACCAGGTTCCCCTGCTTCACACTCAGCACCATTCTAGGCCCAGATTCCCTAAGCCTGGGGTGCTCAACTCCAGTCCTCAAGGCCCCCAACAGGTCAGGTTTTCAGGATATCCCAGCTTCAGCACAGGTGGCTCAATCAGCGGCTCAGTCGAAGACTGGGCCACTGTCACCTGTGCTGAAGCAGGATATCCTGAAAACCTGACCTGTTGGGGGTAGTGGCAAATTTTCCCATTAGGCCCGATAGGCCTGGGCCAAAGGTGGCGGCATAGAGAGGCCCTGCTTTCTTCCCCACTAATTGCCAGAGGAGAGCGTGGGGCCTCTGTAAAGGTCTCTTACCGTCTCGTTCGCACCGCCTTCCTCCAGCGTATGACGCTGCGATGTCACATGGTGACGTGTTGCCATGACAATGTGATGTCACATGGCGTCACGTCATAGAATCGTAGCGTCATTTGACACCGCGGTGCTGCAGGAGGCGGCCTGGGGTAAGTGCCTATAGGCAGCAAAATGTTAAATCTACCACTGGTTGGGTGGTCTTGTGGACTGGAGTTGAGAACCCCTGCCCTGAAGCTTTAACTTCTTCATTCGCTTTCTTTATATTTCCTAAGTTCCCCTGTGCAATTCTTCACAAATTACCTTTTCATTTCGATTTCCACCCCGATCTCGTATTCCATTGGGAATTCAGCTAGTGTTAATATTGCCTTAATTCTGTGATGATTGCTGCAATTTTATTTTCCCTGTTACCTCTGAAGGTTTAGTGCGCGCTGTCCTTAATTTCTATCTCTTCCCCCTGAAGAAGTGTCGCTTCAGCCACGAAACGCGTCGCGGCGAGGTCACAAGCAGCGACGTGCGTCTCGTGACGACGAACCACGGAAGCTGCAGTCGCGTTTACCCACGAGGACGCCACTGCGAGTTGATCCGGCTTCTTACATCCATCACGGAGGCTGTTTCCTTTTAATATCTGGGACTTTGGCGGAGGGTCTCTGAGAATCTGGGGCCTCATCAGAGATATCGTGGACGTTTGGGATCATTGAGATCCACCTCATAATTTTATGTAAGTTGTACATGTTCCTAATGTACTTATAAATTGTGTTTTAATTGACTAATTTGTCTTTTGTTTCTTCTCTTATACGCCCCTTTCTGTATGTTCACTCTGAATGTTTATCAATTGATGAACCGTCCTCAGGAAGATATAAAAGTGCTATCCCCCAACTTGACTTTATTTTATTGTGAATCGCTTTAGTCCCTCCAAATGGTAACTTATCCAAAACAGCAATATTCCAACTTGTGACATTGTTGCCAGTTCTAGAAGAAGCAGCATTTGTCCCATTTATAAGGACACACTGATGACAGCTGCACCTGTTCAAGCAGGTGAACTATTGGCAGTATTTTAGTTACATGATTTTGGTGAGAAAATACCATGCATACTTCAGGCTCCTGCATTCTCTAGTCACCCTTCTTCTCTTGTGATCCACAAACCCTTCAATAATAATATGTTTATCTTATATAGTGCTGGCCATGTATGCAGCACTGTGCATTCACAATGAGTCTCTGCCTCAAAATACTTAAAATCTACATTTGGTGCTCAAGGCACAGGGTGATAAGGAGACTTGCCCAAATCACAGGTAGAGATGACACTGAAATTCGGATCAGGTTCAACAGCTACTCTTTCACCCCCAAAAAACACTATCGTCACACTTTGTGGCTCCATGAATCCGTAGGAACCAGGCAGTAGTCCTGTGCATGCATGAAACTTAGGCTGAGGACCCGCTGCGAATATCCGTGCGCTCGGGCCACCAGCCCCTTACCTCCTGCCTGTCTGTGCCCGCTGCCTTTTTCCGACGAGGCTCACTACTCGCTGTGACGCTTCAGCCGCCAGGGGATGCAAGAGGATTGCGATCCAGAGCGGTGACGCGTCACGTGGTGCGCTGGTGAGCCTATCAGCGCCGGGGGCTGGAGTGAGCTTCCCCCACCTCCAAAAGGAAGAGGGGGGGGAGTGTGTGTGTATGTGTGCATGTGTTGCATGTGTGGGGGGGGACAGACCGAGGGGGGGGTGGACGGACCGACGGGGGGGTGGGCGGACGAACGGACCCTCTGCTCAAACCACGCCTCCCCCGCTCCAGCTCACGCTCCCTAGAGACCACAGGTAGCGGTCAATTGCCTCTCAGCGTGCCGCCTGCATGCAGTGCGGGCGCGCTGACTTAGGCAGCGGGGCCTCGGCCAAACTCTAGCACCACACATAATTTAAGATACCTGCAAAACATAAAACACAGACAGAGCTCAGTGCACATCCAGTGAAATTCATATACAGTACAGTGCCTAAATATATATGTATAAATATCTATTAAATAATGTTAAACTAAAAGACCATTTTATTTAATAGATATTTATACATATATATTTAGGCACTGTACCGTATATGAATTTCACTGGATGTGCACTGAGCTCTGTCTGTGTTTTATGTTTTGTCTCTGGTTTTAAATATATATTGCCATGCTCAGTAGCACTCCTCTGTGACACTCATATGCTTATATATATGTTGTGGTTATTTTGGGGGTTCAATAGGAGCTTGTTAGGTGTCCAGTATGTTTTATAATTCCATTACCCACACTGTTTGCAAATGTTTAGAAAGATTCCTAATCAGTTTCCAGAAATAGACCAGATTTGTGCAGATTTATGGTCTTTCCTGAAATTATAAATGAATATGTGTTTTTAAAGTACAGTTCCGCTTGGGAGCAAATTGAACTGACGACAGTCATTTGCTTTCAACTGATCCAAATATAAGTATTTAAGTAATGGTTGAATGTCTGGAAATGTTCAATTGTTCTCACTTTATAACATGAAATTAAGCGGGAGGGGGGTGATTGTGAATCAACTACAAAAGGATGCAGGACAAGGGAGAAATAAGGGCAATAAAACCCAACCTACCCTGACTGGTCTCTGCCACTTTGTGACTAAGCTTGTGTCTAGTGGACCAAGATCTTAAAAAAAAACTATAAAAAAGTAACGCTAACGCCATGTAGCTGAGCCTCCTTCTTACCTCCGGTGCAGGGAGGAGGCTACAGGCTGGATCGGAGATGCCGGAGCTCCGCCCAGACCGGGAGTGCGGGGGCCGCCATTTAGGTCTCGCACATGCGCAGTGCACAGCGTCGTGCATGTGCAGTGTGTGTAGCGTTGCGGCAGCCATTTTAGAATGGCTCCACAAGACGCAGCGCGAGATTACAAGTCCCAGGGTCCTTAGGGCGGGAGACCCACATGGGGCGTATGAGCCAATAGGGCTCCTAGCAGAGAGGAGAGAAGGATATCCTCCAGAGCGGAGGACACATGTGCCAGTCTGACAGAGGGTTGCAACAGGATAGGTAGGGTCCAGGAAGCAGTGCTTCCCTTGACTAGGCCTAGGCTGACCCCATAGGCCCCAGCTAGGCCCTGAGTTACGTCAGTAAAGTATTGCAGGGAAGGCCCCCAGATAGGGACTCTTTCCCTTAGTATTATAATTAGTGCTGTTGCACTAGTGACCGGACGGACACGCGGTGCTCTGTGGTCTGGGACCAGGCCACAGGCCACATCATAGGCCACATCATAGACAGTTTGTGGGACCCTCCAGCTGGAGCTCGCACCTCACACAGCGGATTGGGACTCATAAGGAGAGAGCGGATTATTGAGGCCCCATGTCGTGGGACCTGACTGATTTGTTATTTCAGGGGAGCGTCGTCGAGTGCCCAAAAAAGAAAAAACAGTGGATAGTGTGATATTGTAAAACCAGTGTAGTAAAAAATATATAAAAGCTTCCAAATTCCTACTCACAAACGCAGCAGGAAAATGAGCATATGTGCCAGATCAGAACTGTAGTGTAGCCCAGTCTGGAGGTATGGTATATAGGTCAGCGATCTCCGAGAAAGCAGAAAACAACCATAGTGTAGATAAAAGATAACAATTTTATCAAATATAAAGGACAAATGGTGGCTTACGGCAATCGAAGGAAAAACAGCATGTGTACAAGAGGGTCTTTGTTTTGGCGTAGCTCTATCCGTTCGGTCTCACTGTAAACAGCTACCGCGAACGTCACTTCCGGAACGTGATGTCACAGCTCGCCGGAACCGCGAACAGCAAAGATTCCCCTGCTTCTCTCCTTCTCCAAGATGGCTGCAAAAGCCCGACTCTCGTTATCTTTTATCTACACTATGGTTGTTTTCTGCTTTCTCGGAGATCGCTGACCTATATACCATACCTCCAGACTGGGCTACACTACAGTTCTGATCTGGCACATATGCTCATTTTTCTGCTGCGTTTGTGAGTAGGAATTTGGAAGCTTTTATATATTTTTCACCACACTGGTTTTACAATATCACACTATCCACTGTTTTTTCTTTTTTGGGCATTCGACGACGCTCCCCTGGAACTTCATCCATACTGCATCTTCAAGACTTTTGGAACAGTCTTTTGTCGGGGTTGAGTGATAAGTTGTTTTTGCCTTATTACACTAATTTTTTGTTATTCACTGCACATTTTGTTTAGATTGAGTATTGATATATACATTATTTGATATAATTTTAATCACTATCTGAGGTGGAGTAGAGCGCCATCTAGCGTTCTTTTACATTGATTTGTTATTTAATCGGCAGTACCTGGGTACATGAGTGCCCGGGGAGGTATAAAGTGCACCAATGCTTCACACGGGGTAGCGCTACCTCATATATTGGGTAGGACTGACCTTGGGAAGGACACCAGGGTTATTGGTGCCACCGCACCCTCCGTACTTTGAGGGAATTATCCAGTGTTGGGGCTATTGGGTATACCCCGGGGGTTACCATTGCTACCGTTAATGGTTATCATATGTGTGTTCAGTAAACACTTGTTATATACCTTGTGTGTGTGTGTTCATTACTGTGTTAGTTCCTGTGATAGGTTATCTCGCCAACGCTGGGATCCCTCATAGGTGGACGCGCTGCACTATATAGGAGAAAGAGCTCACGCCAGGCTCCCAGCGGTGGAGGCTTAGGCCTCCTGTGAGCAACAGGTACAGCAGCACACGTAGTTTCCAGCAGGCATAGGGAAAGGGGGCTACATCCAAAAACTGAATATATAACTATTTAACTAAGTAATGTGATATAATATACAATATATAAATACATATGTCTATGAATTAATATATATAAATGTTTGTATATATATTAAAATCAATGCAATGCCCATGTGGTCAGATGCATTAGTTTGAAGAGAACGGTACCTGTCAGTGAGTTGGAGATGGTGAGATCTCTCGGCCCTCCTTTCCTGCAAGCGTTGATCCACGCGAATGCATATGGCGATTAGCTCTTCGAGGTCCGTAGGACGTTCATGCGCCGCCATCTCATCTTTGAGGGTCTCAGAAAGTCCTTGCCAAAAGGCCTCGTTATTCCAACCCGTCTCGGCAGCAATAACACGAAATTTTAAGGTATATCTTGCAACCGGCCGGTTACCCTGTGAGAGAAAGAGAGGGGATGCTGCCGTAACCTTGGGACCAGGCATGTCGAAGACTCTGCGGAATTCCAGAGCGAACTGTCCGATATCCTGTGTGAGGTCCAAGCGCTGCTCCCGGATGGGGGAGGCCCAGGCCAGGGCATCGTCTGTGAGTAGCGAGATGACGTACGCCACCATGGATCTTTGAGAGGGGAAACGAGAGGGTGTGATTTTGAACTGAATGAAACACTAGTTTAAGAACCCCCGACATCCGTGGGGATCTCCGCTACAGCGGTTAGGCGCCGGCAGTTGGGGTTCGGCCGAAGGTGCCTAAGGCATGGTATTAGATGTTGCCCCGGAGGGGACAGATGGAAGAGTGCAAGGTGAAGCGACTAGTGTCCGGTCAGTGAGGATTGAAGATTACTCTGTATCAGCTCCATACATTGGTCATTGTGCGAACGGGCTGTCGTGCGTGCTCAGGGTCCATGTTTGTGGGGCTGCGCATACTGTAACGTTGTGCTCACCACAAACAAGGCGGGACCGTGAGGCCGAGGTGGGGATAGATATAAACACCACCCACAGCTGCGAGAGCGCGTCTGGACTGTAGGTAGCCTGGTCGGCATTGGAGAAGTAGGGGTCGTTTTATACTTGCCGAGGTGGGGTGGAGAGTAGCGGATTGTGGAGGTACTTAGCCGTAGTAAGGATTGGAGAGTGTAGAATAGTCGTGTTACGTAGACGAGGTCGGGATTGAAGAGATGCGGGTATTCAAGGATAGCCGGAGTCTGAATTGGAGAAGAGCCCGAGTCAAATTTAAATTGTTTTTTTCACTTTTAGTCCTATGTGGACATATCTTACTATATATTTCTGAAAGCGTCATATGTGTCCGTGTCTGTATGTGTCTCCCTGTGTCCCTCCCTGTGTCCCTAGCGGCAATTCCATTGGACCTTGGGCCAGGCCAATGAGATTGCTCCCTTGGCCCGCCCGCCCCCGCACACCTCTCATTGGCCTGAGGCAGAGTGACGGGCCAAACGAGAGACGGAGAGAGACACACACACACACACACCCTCCCCCACGCTCTCTGCGGCTCTCCCCTCACATAGGCCGCTCCCCCAGCTGACCATCCCCGAGAGCGCTCCCCACGGCTCTCACCACCCATAGGCCACTCCCTCACCCGGCGCTCTCCCCCACCCGATCACCCCCCCGCTCTCCCCCTGCCCCGCCCGCTCACCCCTCTCTCCCCCCCTCCCCCCCGCTCACCCTCCCCCTGCTCAACCCCCCCCCCCCACACACACACACACAGAGCACGCTCTCTGCGGCTCTCCCCTCACACAGGCTGCTCCCCGTCCCAGAGGCCGCTCCTCCGGCTGTCTCCGCCTCTCCCCGCGAAAGGCACAGCACCTCCTCACCGGAGCTTCTCAGCCTCGCCGCAGAGGAGCCCGAGGTGGAGGAGGACGGCGGCCGGTACCCGTAGGAAGAGGACCGCAGCCGTGTGCAAGGTCAGTAAATGCAGGGGAATGGGTTATTAAAGGCGTCCCTGACTCCCCCTGCCCTTTGCCCCCTCCCTGCCCCCCCTACCCTCCCTGCCCCCCCTACCCTCCCCGTCCTCCCTACCCTCCCTGCCCCCCTGCCCCTTGCCCCCTGCCCCCCTGCCCTTTGCCCCCTGCCCCCCCTGCCCTTTGCCCCCTGCCCTCCCTCCCCCTGCCCTTTGCCCCCTGCCCTCCCCTGCCCTCCCTCCCCCTGCCCTTTGCCCCCTGTCCTCCCTCCCCCTGGCCTTTGCCCCCTGCTCTCCCTCCCCCTGCCCTTTGCCCCCTGCCCTCCCTCCCCCTGCCCTTTGCCCCCTGCCCTCCCTCCCCTTGGCCTTTGCCCCCTGCCCTCCCTCCCCCTGCCCTTTGTCCCCTGCCACTCTCCACCTGCCCCTCCTCCCCCTGCCCCCCCCCAGCCCTTTGCCCCCTGCCCCCCCAGCCCTTTGCCCCCTGCCCCCCCAGCCCTTTGCCCCCTGCCCTTTGCCCCCTGCCCCCCCTGCCCTTTGCTCCCCCTGCCCTTTGCCCCCTGCCCTTTGCCCCCTGCCCTCCCTCCCCCTGCCCATTGCCCCCTGCCCTCCCTCCCCCTGCCCTTTGCCCCCTGCCCTCCCTCCCCCTGCCCTCCCTCCCCCTGCCCTTTGCCCCCTGCCCTCCCTCCCCCTGCCCATTGCCCCCTGCCCTCCCTCCCCCTGCCCTCCCTCCCCCTGCCCTTTGCCCCCTGCCCTCCCTCCCCCTGCCCTTTGACCCCTGCCCTCCCTCCCCTGCCCTTTGCCCCATGCCCTTTGCCCCCTGCCCTCCCTCCCCCTACCCTTTGTCCCCTGCCACCCTCCACCTGCCCCCCCAGCCCTTTGCCCCCTGTCCCCCCAGCCCTTTGCCCTGCCCCTCCCTCCCCTCCCTGCCCTTTGCCCCCTGCCCTCCCTCCCCTCCCTCCCCCTGCCCTTTGCCCCCTGCCCTTTGCCCCCTGCCCTCCCTCCCCCTGCCCTTTGCCCCCTGCCCTCCTGCCCTTTGCCCCCTGCCCTCCCTCCCCCTGCCCTTTGTCCCCTGCCACCCTCCACCTGCCCCCCCAGCCCTTTGCCCCCTGCCCCCTAGCCCTTTGCCCCCTGTCCCCCCAGCCCTTTGCCCCGCCCCTCCCCTCCCTGCCCCTCCCTGCCCAACCCGCCCCTCCCTGCCCCCCTGCACTCCCTGCCCCCCCTCCCCTCCCTGCCCTTTGCCCCCCCCCCCCACCCCTCCCTGCCCTTTGCCCCCCCTGCCCCTCCCTGCCCTTTGCCCCCCCCGCCCCTCCCTGCCCTTTGCCCCCCTGCCCTCCCCACCCTTCGACGCCCCTTGCCCCACCCCCGCCCTTCAACGCCCCTCCCCCCGCCCTTCCACTCACCTCCCCCCCCACCCTTCCACTCCATGCCCCCTGCCCTTCCACGCCCGGGCAACGCCGGGTATATCAGCTAGTATGTATTATATATGTCAGCTGATGGCTAGTCTCTGGCCATAGACTATTCGCTAGAGATATTTTGCATCTCATGGAGTAATTACTCACCTTCTACTATCCACAGCGAGTGCTCAATATAGAATCTCTTTTGGGTTCTCTCTGAACCCACTTTGTTAAAACGACGACTGTTTGTCCTATAGCACCGTTACATGTTATTATTGCTATTGGTATTAGGCTTAGCGGTATGGTCACCACAATTGGTTATAACCTTAGATAACCTCTGTACTATAAAACACATAAAACTAGGCCTGGTCAGTGGTGTGACCATCAATAAAAACAAATCTTGTATTTCTAAGACAATATGCAAGTAAATTGAACCTCTGATGTGCCAGATTGATTAAGAAATGTAATCTTTTCTGCCATTTCCATTACAGCAGTTTTTCAAAGCTCCCAGCTGTTGTTAAGTGGCAATCCTTTTCCCTAGAAACTAAGGACATTTTCACATCAGATACCTGCACACAGGAATTATGTTTTGAAAAAAAAAATTGATCTTTTTATTTATGCCGAATATAGTGATTTTTACCGCTGTTTTCTATGGTTTTCCATTTTTTGATGGGAACATTTGTTGTTATTTCCACCAATAGGAAATCATTGTTTTTCTCCTATTGACTGAATTTAATAAGCAAAGGGTATAATGTTTCAACACTGTTACATTAGTCTTTTCCTTTTGTACTTGTGAAGTATTTCTTGTGTAATACTTAAGTTGAACACATTATTCTTTAGCAATTTATTTTTCTAGATTGACACTGCCCTCTACTGTATTATGATGGAAAATATTATTAACAAGGACAAATCACTGCACACACTAATATATTAGATCCTATTCACAATCAGCATCTATGGTATATTTTGCAGTGTTTAACATTGTGCATTGCAGTTAGCCTGCCAGGTCTACATTTAAATCAGCCATCTGTGTTGCTCGATGTGTTTTATTTGATTGTTGAGAATTCTACAGACGCATGCCTTCATACTGAAGGATATGATGGCCCCTGGTCATTAATAATCTCCGTTAGCCACAATATTACCTAACCAGCAGGAAGCTGCCTGGCGCCATTTTGAAAGAGGGAAAACCAATATGCATCTAGACCGGTAGATCCTCTCATTTAGACACCTCAAGAAAAAGGGGAATTCCTGCTTTACACGGTATCTTAAATTATTTCACACTTTAACATTATTGCCAACATTTAGCCCTGCAAACTCTATTACACCACCGTCCCTTACATTACGGCAGGGGTGGTAAACATGTAGCCGAAAGGCGGCATGTGGCCCTTCAGCGCTTCATGTGTTGCCCCTGAATGGGGGAAAAACAGGGGATCTAACTGCAGACAGTGCAGAGAGACCATAGAGACATGGAAGAGAAGCCAGTGTGCCCCCTAACCAGCTCCTCTCCTGAGCTCCTATGGACCAGCAACCCCTGGTGGGCTCCCAAATAGCACAAGGTACAGTGAATATACACACTACCTGCTGAGAGCTCTACGTGGTGCTGTCTTTGGAGACTGGAGAGCAATCACCCCAATACCCCCCTTGTCCCTCCTGTCAACTCCTTGTCCCCTGTCTCCCACAGCTGCCTCCACCCACCCTTGTCCCCCACTGTCCCATCTCCCCATATGTCATACTCCCTTCCCCCCATCTCCATGTTGCACTCCCTCCACATCTCACCTTCTCTTCCCCCCCCCTCCCTATTTATCACCTCCTCTTCCCCTCCTCTTCATGTGTTTTTTCCCACTATGTGTCACCCCCTCTCCAACCCCCCCACCCCCGCCCCTCCTCTGTAATCTGTGCCAGGTTATACCCTGTGTCAGTGTCTAGTGCCGTCAGGTCATGTCCTGTGTCAGTGTGTAGTGCTGCTGGCTACATACTCTGTCAGCAGTGTATAGTGCCGTAAAGTTATGCTCTGCACTAAACACTGATACCGAGTATAACCTGACGGCACTACACACTGATACAGAGTATGTAGTCAGACGGCACTACACACTGAAAGAGCATAACCTGACAGCACAACACACTGACATGGTCAGGGTTTGCTCTGTGTCAGTGTATTCAGGGTATTCATTTTATTTAATTTTTTATTATTGTGGCCCTTTGACAATGAGACAGGTAAAGTCTGGCTCCAGCTCCCAGTCAGGTTGGCCACCCCTGCACGAGGGACTTCTCAGTGAAATACATTTCTCAGATACATCTGCACATTAGTAAATGAAATCAATGAGAGTTTCCCTGCGATCGTGCCGATCTTGACACTGAATGAACAATCTTCACTCAGAAAACGGGGAGCGCAGATTTACAGCCCAGGCGTATAATATGAAGGTAAAACAATATATATAGTGCACTACAGCACATACACTTCTAATATGTTTTGTGTAAAGCGTCAATCATTCCACTCACATGACCCCAATTGGGTTATAAGCATGTCTAAAGATGTTTTTTAACTGCAAACGATGATATACTGTATCTTCCAGCCAGGTAACGCTCAAAGAGTGGAGATGTTACTCTGTTGGATTTTCCCTCTTCAATATATGGAGTTGAGTGAGGGACGCCGTGCAGGCAATCTCACCATCAGGGACGTAAAGAAAAAGAGAACAATACAGCAACTTCCTTAGTTTGGAGGGGGTGGACATGATAGCTTTTGGGTAGGCCGGAGAGGTCTGAAGAAAAGGAGCCGGGCACCAGGGTACTTAACGGAGGGAAAAACCACTTACCCACAGAAAAATCGAGGAAGAAAATCCTTCCCACCCAACCCTCCCGGATGAATATAGGTTTTCGGACTTTCGTCACAGCGGTGTGATCAGGAGGTCCGGGGGTGATTCTTACCATTGAAGCATACTCACCATTCGGGGGACCCATGGATGGCTGGATTATATTATAGAGGCATAGCCAAGGGCAGCGGGCACGCATGACCCTAGATTTTGTGTGCACATCTGGCTATTTGGACGGCCGATGTGATATGGAATGAGTCATGATAGAAGGGATCTTGAACTCTAAGGAGAGCCGTTTGGTGAGAATGGGTGGACATTCCTATATATATTTAATAAAGCTGTGGCCATGTTTATCGTATCTTTGGTGTCAGGGTGGTTCTAATGAGGGCGTACGAGGGCTCATGTAGGTGGTCTAAAACCTCTATGTACTGTAGCAAAAGAATCAATAAAATGTGCTCCCACAATTTTCAGCACTTAATCAAGTGTTTAAAATACAAAATGACTAAGCATATGTTTTGCAAGCTCCTCTAACACTGCAAGATGAATATTAGGAAGCAATTTTAAAATGAGTTCAGGAGGTGATAGCATTTTTTAATGTTTTTTAAAACAATGATTATAGTGTGAGTGCAAGGTGAAATGGAAATGATTCATTAATCTGTATGAAGTAGGCAGCAGCTAACGAGAGCCATCCAGCTGAGCCCAGAATTTCTGTGGAACTGACTCACATATAACATACCCAGATTTTTGTTTTGTGCTACTTTCTGAAGTCACAAATGATTGCAGCGACGCAAAGCTAATGCAAAGTGACTGACACTTTGTCAGTTGAGAAAGAAGTTAGGAGGCGGGTGAGCTTAACACCTTCATGCTAAAATTCAAGAGGGGCTGCAATGCCCCTCTGTGGTTACTTCCAGTACCTATGTTTAAATATGTGACTATTTTTACTGGAAAGAGTTAATCTGCACACATTATGCCTAATTACTAAGGGCCATATTCTATAAACTCCAAAAAAGTTGTTTGGCAAAAAAATGTATTCTGCAATTGTTCTCCCAAAAATACTAATCATTTTGCCCTACTCAATAAAAATGTGTTGTGAATGAAAATCTCCTGAAAAACATTTAATTTGTGTATATATATTGTAAGCAATAAAACAACTGAATAAAGGCGCAATTAAAAACTTTGATAAAATACCTGAAAATAATATATGAAAAAAGCACTGAATAACAGTGTGATTCAAAACTCTGATACAATACCCCCAAAATTAAGCGTCACATTTCCATACTCCTTCATAGTTAGACTACAAGTGTCATAGAGAATGCAAAATATTGCAGGGATTCGCAGTAAGCTGAATGACTCAATTTTCTGTGCTGCATAATATGCTTTACAAATAAACAATAATATGAACAATAATGTTGGACGACAGCATTGAGGATTTAGCAGGCATTTATTTGCGCTCATGCACCGGGTGTTTTTCTTACATTACATATAATTACTCTCAATAACAGGTATTCAAACCGAACAGTAAGAAAATTACATCTCAGGCTCAGATCCACAGAAGGGTTCAAAGCTTTAGCATGCCGCATTCACTTGAATGGTTCTGGGTCTCAGTCTTAAGCGTTTGCCCTAATTTTGTCTCGATCACTTGTTCATAATTATTTAGAGTGCTTTTCAGGTCTTAACGACCCTTTTATTAGCCATTCTCATGCTTTCAGGTTTTATCTCCTATTTGAGTCTGTCGAAAGCAATTTTGAAATAACTGATGTGATCGCATAACAAAAAAACATCGTTGGCGTCATTGAATACTTCATTTCTCTATAAATACCAATTTATAAATCCGCCAAAAAAAAGTTGTTTAAATCTTGATCTGACTAGCTTTGGCTGCCCCTTTATTTGGAAAAAAAACCCACACAAGCTCACTCTTTGGGGTTTATTGAATAGGTCCCTAAATGTTCTCTTTGCTTCCTTAGC
The DNA here is from genome assembly GCF_040206685.1 of Ascaphus truei. Taxonomy (NCBI): domain Eukaryota; kingdom Metazoa; phylum Chordata; class Amphibia; order Anura; family Ascaphidae; genus Ascaphus; species Ascaphus truei. Next base: position 308,905,728 of record NC_134486.1, on the reverse strand, counting down.
ACAAGTTATGTCACTAACTGCTTTCAGCAGAAAATCTCCCTTTCAGAGACTATATACAGTAATAATAATTTTAAAAACGAACTATTATAAATTGATGAGTTTGACGATTACAAAGCAAAACTACAGAATGAAAATATAAACGTAATAAAACGCTGAAGCCCAAGAAAGTACAAGCTTCTAGTAAGGGCCTGACTCAACAGGTTGCTGTTATTTGTTTTCGTCACACTATTGGAGAACCTAGGTATCCTGAGTTAGTGTTTCACAGTTCTTGTTGGGGAGTAGTGATGTGCGTTCCTGCAGAGACGCTGTTTCAATCAAAAGTTCTGAAAAGTAAAAAAATTTATAAAACTTTTAGTGCCAAAGGTTTTAGCCAAAAACGGTTCAAATTGTTACAAATGTGCTATTTGCCTTTGTTAAAGTGGCACAGTAGCTGCCCTGTGACTCAATCAAAATTAATCTGAACACACAATGCCCAATGAATTTTAGCGCTTATAAAACTTGTTGCAAACTTTTGCATCAAAGCAAACTTTTTCGCCAATTAGAAATCTGTGAAACTCTCAGTTTGCACATTCTTTTTTTTTTTTTTTCAGTAAAGGATTTGAAAAGTTTTGTTGTTATTTTAAAGAATGTGTGAATATTTTTATAAGATCAGAAAGGTATGGAACCCTCCTTGCCCAACTCCTAATGAGTTTACAGCAATTGTGTATAATTTGTTTACTCAGTCTTTACTTGTCAGGGTGCTGGATTCATGCAGGCTGGGTGTTGGTAATGCAATGATGGGCACCAGGAACTTTATTCATACAAACAGGAGCTTTATTAACCGCCGTTGATAAATGTTCGGTCACAATATACTGTACAGGCATACCCCGCTTTAACATACGCAATGGGACCGGAGCATGTATGTAAAGTGAATATGTACTTAAAGTGAAGCACTACTTTTTTTCCACTTTACGATGCATCTACTGTACTGCAATCGTCATATACATGCATAACTGATGTAAATAATGCATTTGTAACCAAAATAAATACAGTAGGCTTTATAGAAAGAAAATCTTTATTGTCAGCTGATTTTTTCTTACTAGTGCCCCCACAAAATACATACCAAAAAAAACTATCCCTCTAAATACATGTAACCCCACCCCACCAATACATATTAAAAATGCCCCCCCAATAAATTTTTAAAAGACCCCCACCGCCTCAATACATTTTTAAAAGACCCCCCAATACATTTTTATAAGACCCCCCTACATATTTTTATCATCATCATATCTCCTTATATCACCCTCCCCTGCATGTCCCTCACATCACCCCCCCCTGCATGTCCCTCACATCACCCTCCCCTGCATGTCCCTCACATCACCCCCCCTGCATGTCCCTCACATCACCCCCCCCTGCATGTCCCTCACATCACCCCCCCTGCATGTCCCTCACATCACCCCCCCTGCATGTCCCTCACATCACCCCCGTCCCTGCATGTCCCTCACATCACCCCCCCTCCCTGCATGTCCCTCACATCACCCCCCTCCCTGCATGTCCCTCACATCACCCCCCCTCACTGCATGTCCCTCCCATCACCCCCCTGCATGTCCTTCACATCACCCCCCCTGCATGTCCCTCACATCACCCCCCCTGCATGTCCCTCACATCACCCCCCCTGCATGTCCCTCACATCACCCCCCCTGCATGTCCTTCACATCACCCCCCCTGCATGTCCGTCACATCACCCCCCCTGCATGTCCCTCACATCACCCCCTTGCATGTCCTTCACATCACCCCCCCTGCATGTCCCTCACATCCTCCCCCCTGCATGTCCTTCACATCATCCCCCCTTGTATGTCCCTCACATCACCCCCCTATGTCCCTCACATCAACCCCCTCATGTCCCTCACATCAACCCCCCCCATGTCCCTCACATCAACCCCCCCCCCATGTCCCTCACATCGACCCCCCCCATGTCCCGCCTCCCTTTCTTCCCCTACCTCAAGCAGCGTGCAGGTTGCGGGCGGCAGAAGCACAGCAGTAAGCAGAGGCTCTGAGGGGGGGGGGGGTGATCGGAAGAGCCAGGCTGGGTGGGGGGTGATCGGAAGAGCCAGGGGGGGTGGGGGGGTGATCGGAAGAGCCAGGGGGGGTGATCGGAAGAGCCAGGCTGGGGGGGTGATCAGAAGTGTCAGGGGGGGTGGGGGGGTGATCGGAAGAGTCGGGGGGTGGGGGGGAGTGATCGGAAGAGCCAGGGGGGGGTGGGGGGTTGATTTGAAGAGCCAGGGGGTGTGGGGGGCTGATCGGAAGGGCCAGGAGGGTGGGGGGTGATCAGAAGTGTCAGGGGGGGTGGGGGGGTGATCGGAAGAGTCGGGGGGTGGGGGGGAGTGATCGGAAGAGCCAGGGGGAGGTGGGGGGTGTTTGGAAGAGCCGGGGAAAGGAAGAGCCAGGGGGACGCTGGGGAACTGAAGAGCTAGGGGATCCGGGTAAAGGAAGCGCCGGGGAGAGGAAGAGAGGGCACACCACCGCAGCATGCGCACGCTGCCCCCTGGTGTCCGTACTCGCGAGGCATGTGTACGTACACAGGGGGTAAGGTGCAATTAAAACAAAATGTACGTACTTGTGAGTGTACGTAAAACGGGTGTACTTAAAATGGGGTATGCCTGTGTATAGATATCCCAGTCATGTTGTGGGGTCTTTTGTCTCATATTCAAGGCAGGAAACTCCAGAGTTCGTTGAACAGGGTTTTATTTACAGCAATGAAACAAATAATAGGCACACTGTACTTTTAAGGAAACTAAACCATAAAAGTAAAGCCTACTCCACTTTAGGAGACTGACTACACAGCAGCTCCCTCTCTATTTGACTGGCCAGCTAAACTGGTTACTTGCCCAAAACACACTCCCGTTAATGGTTATAGTCTATGCAACAATATCAAAAATCCTTTGGCATAGAAATATACATTATGAAGTCCTTATCTGTTGTTGGGGACTCAGCCCCAAGAGATCCAGGAAATCTCTCTGGATCCAGCAACCTGGACAATACAGCCCTGCTCCCACAGCAGTCTCACGTCCTTAACTCTTCAGCAGGTTTCTTGTTCCTGGGTGTGTGACCCTGGCAGTCCCAGCAGGCCCTGGCTCCAGCAGGCCTGGGGAACTGTACCAACCAGCTTCCTTTCCTGGTTGGAGAAAACAATCTAACTGGGGTAGCTCTCTGTCTGCCTTTCCAGAGTAGTTTAACTGTCTGTAGGCTGGAAAGCATACTAGCTGCACTACTCCAGCACATAGAGAGAAACGGCCGTCGGAGTGGAGCAGAGACAACCCTCTCACTACCCCCAGACCCGTGTGGAACGTGTGTACTACACTGATGCTATTTTCTTTACGCTGGGACTCCCGTAGCTGATCTGTACTGTGCTGCTTTGTCTGCCTTACGTTTGCAGTGCTTACTGATGTTGGGCTGCTAGCCCATGGGATCTTGTTGCTTTACCTGCCTTACCTGCCCTACGTTCTAGTGCTCACTGCTGCTGGGCTGTCAGTTTAAGGGGACTTCCTCACTGCCTGATCTGCCCTATGCTTTAGTGTCCACTGTTGCTGGGCTGTCAGCTCACATCTCACCACTGTCTGCTACTTACCATCAGCATCAGGTTGTTCCAGCATTTTTCACAAGGTCTTTTGTAAACTTACCCTTGTGGCTTTACTCTTATTATTTATTATTATTTTTTTAGCCATTTGGGTATTTTCTGCTGTATGTTACACATGTCTTCCCCAGTAATTATTATTCTGTGACTGTTATGTTACTGTGTTATTCTATGCAGTATCTGTAATGTCTTTGATATCTGATTTACAGTTTTTTGATTAATTTTTCTGCGCTCTGGTTTGTCCATTTAAATAATTTTTTGAGTTCTCACTTTGATCGGCCGATCTTTGTTACATTATTAGGGGAATTTTCTTTCCCCTGGTTCTGTTATGTTCTGTTGGAACTCTTACTATTTGGTCTTTCCAGGTTAGGGGTGGATTTGTGTTTAGTTATTATCAATTATATTTTGCAGCAGTTTTTTATGTGGTATGTGTTTGAGTTTGTCTCTTGTGTTTTTATGATGCATTGCTAATAAAATCCATTTTTCAATTTCTCTATTACATACTATTTGAGTGCTCCTTTGTTTTGACCCTTCTTTTTTCTTTTTGTGTTTATATATATATATTTATGTTGGCAAGTTTACAATTATACTATATTTACGAACTTTTTAAAAAAAAATGCCAAATTATCAAAACGTTAGCTTGAACTTTTTATCCAACTAAGTTGAGGTGAAATTGACCTAAGACCAGAGACTATATTCAAACAACATTCTCGCCCTGAAATATGGCTTTTCTTTCCTCTCCTCCAAAAGCCGTATATTTAGTGTCTGGAAAAATAATTGGCACATTTGCTGCAAAATCATCAGATTGTGCTACCTTTTTCACAATAAAAAATGGGCAAATGTCCCCTGGTTTGTGAACTTAGGGGATAGAATATTCACACAACTCTATGCCTTACGGCTATTGCTGCGGATTCCAGGACAATAGCAGGATGCGGGCACCACAGAAAACTAAATGGCCAGGCCTGGCAAGGGTCCATGCACTGAAACGTTATGTTTCCTGTACAGAATGATCGCCAGGGTTTTTATATTACTTTTAAAAACAGGTGCTTGTAGTTTACAAGTTACATGTAATAGATGGGCCTGTTATGTCTCACTTTCGGAAGGCTTTATTAGAAGCAATGATTTCATAAACTTTATTGGAGTTTCAGCCACAACATTCATACTTAAGGGTCATTTTTATTTAAAAATCCCTTCTCCACCTCCCACTTAAGTACGTGACTTCTTTAATTTCACTTTTTTTTTTGTATTTATTTGCTTGTACCATGCACACTGTACACTGCAATTAAATGCATTCAGTGCCTGCCTTATAATGTAACAAAGACAGCAATGAAGCTAATTAAAGTGCTTTCATATGCCACCTTCACTTTGCTATCTTGACACATCAGCGGGTCTCAGGTTAGAAGCAGCATCACACTGTCTGCTCTTGGCAGACAACCCTCACAGACACTGCTTGCCAGAAACCTTGCAGTCATGACACAGTCCTGCAGGGTGGAGCTTCTGGCTCCTATTGAAAGACACACATTGAGTCATGCAGTGACACACTTACATGCGCACACACAGAGTGGGTGGGTGTGTGTGGAGGAGAGAGTGCAGCGCAAATCATGGCAGCAGAATCACCAGCAATAGAGATATTTATTTTGAATTGCTGGACCTATGCAACTATGATTTTTACATGCCTGCTCTTAGCAGTGGACGAGTAGAAGCAGTGCTAGAGCCCTAAAACAAAAAAGTGCAGGAACTCTTTTTTCCCCAACACTATCTTAAACATGGCCATTTAAAAAAAAAATCCTTTGTTTTCACTTTCATATTACAATAAAGTAAACACATGTACAGTAGCACCCAGCTAGAAATCTGCCTCCTCCGTCGCAAATGCTAATCTCAAACTCCCCTGCCTGCCTGAAAACCTGTCGCGCACCTTTCCCCAGCGGGGACTGGGACCGGAGGAACTGGGTGGGCGGGGCTTGATCGCACAGGCGTGCGCTGTAGTAGTTAGTGGGACCACAGCCTTAGGAGCCGCTTCCGCATGCGTGCGGAGGCGTGTGGAAATGCAGGCGACAGGCAAGTTTAAATTAAGTTAAAAAGGGGAGCGGAGGAGCGGTCACGTGACAGCAAACATCCAATGGGGATGAGGGACTTGCCCCGCTTCCCACCCCACCTCCGCCACACCTTTGCCCCGCCCCCAAAGCACGCTCACTGCCTCACTTGTCAGGCCACAAAAAAGCACCAGCTTCTGCAGGCGAGGCAGAGCAGGAGCGCGGCCCGAGGCACCATGCCCGAGTCCTTAGGCCTCGGCATGGTCATCGCTTAGGCGCTCACCCGTGCTGAGGCGCGCTACTGTTCGGCACTGAGCCCCTGCAGCCGCAATGAGAGCGGCTTTAGCAGGGGCATGCCTGCGGAAGCGTGTCTTAAGAAATCTTTCGTTTCTTAGCTTGCCGGAGCGCAGGGCCGGCCACGTGAGCGGTTCGCCCAATGAGGGCGAACCAGCTCCGTGACGTCACTGGCCCGCCCCCAGACACGCCCCCAGACATGCCCACGGACGGCGCGCGCTGTAAGGCCATGGAAAGCACCGCTTTCCCTCAGCCTCAGCGCGCCTCCGCACGGCTTTAGTCTCTATGGACTAAGCCTTAGGCTGCGGCCTGAGAGGGAGCGTGGCGTCCTGGCACACAAATTGCTGCGCCCTGCTCGGCCATGCAATTTGTGGCTAGGTGCACGCTCATCTGGGGCGCAGCCACAACGGCACTGAGCTGGTTCGCCCTCATAGGTGAACCGCTTACGTGACGCGCTTGGAGGCGCCAAATTCAATTTTGGTTGCTCTGCAAGCGTCTCAAGCCCCAATGCTCACCCTGGCCAGACACATAAGGCTTCGGCCAGGGTTCCTGCTAGCGTGCGGAGGCGCGCTGAGGCTCAGGGAAACCGGGTGCTTTCCCTGGCCTTAGACAGCGTGCCGTCCGGGGGTGCGTCGGGGGCGTGTTGGCGGGCGGGCCAGTGACGTCACGGAGCTGGTTCGCCCTCATTGGGCGAACCTCTCACGTGACCGGCCCTGCGCGCCGGCAAGCGGGGGAATGTAAAATTTCCCTAAGACCTGCGCTTCCGCAAGCGCGCAGAAGCGTAGGCGAGCCGCTACTAAAGCCGCTCTCATTGCGGCTGTAGGGGCTCAGTGCCGAGCGGAAGCGCGCCTCCGCCCGCAAGCACTAAACGTGGACGCGGCCTTATGCATAATGATGTATACAGTAGCGGCAGCTTTTATTTGATGTAATGCCGCCGGCCGGATGCGTGTGGGAAGCGTGGAGACGCGGCGCGTTGCAGCGCACTGTGACGTCACAGTCACGTGCACGCCCGGCTTCCCTGGCTTCCCCGGGCTTCCCCGACACCCCTGGAGATTAAAGTAAGGTAAGCGGGGGTGCGGGGAAGCAGAGGGGCAGAGCAGGAGCCGGGTTCGGGGTTGGGAAGGGGGGGTAAAATGCGCGCGAAGTTTTATTTATTTATTTATTTATTTATTTATAAAATATTTTACCAGGAAGTAATACATTGAGAGTTACCTCTCGTTTTCAAGTATGTCCTGGGCACAGAGTAAAACAAATAATACATGGTTACAAATACAGTTACATAAATGAACAAGGTATACATTTATATACAAGACATTGCATGCACAGTTAAAGAAAATATATATTATGAGCTTATGAAACAGTTACAGACCAGATTAAAGTGTGAGACAGCCTTAGATTTGAAAGAACTTGAAGTGGAGTGGGGGTGCATGGGGGAAACGCAGCGGCGCGCGGTCTTGACTGGCGGCAGCCGGAGTAGATCCCGGCATGCCGCCGGCATTACATCAAATAAAAGCTGCCGCTACTGTACCAATTATAAACTGGGTTACGATATATGTGCTGTACACCATTGATCTTAATCAGGGCCGCCAACAGCGGGGGAGAAAGGGTACTGGCTTTCCCTGGCCTTAGAGCGGGCGCCGTCCGTGGGCGTGTCTGGGGGCGGGCCAGTGACGTCACGGAGCTGGCTCACCCTCATTGGGCGAACCGCTCACGTGACCGGCCCTGCGCTCCGGCAAGCTAAGAAACTAAAGATTTCTTAAGACACGCTTCCGCAGGCATGCGGAAGCGTGCGCGAGCCCCTGCTAAAGCTGCTCTCATTACGGCTGCAGGGGCTCAGTGCCGAGCAGCAGCACGCCTCAGCACGGGTCAGCGCCTAAGCGATGACCATACCCGAGGCCTAAGGACTCGGGCATGGTGCCTCGGGCCGCGCTCCTGCTCTGCCTCGCCTGCAGAAGCTGGTGCTTTTTTGTGGCCTGACAGGTGAGGCAGTGAGCGCGCTTTGAGGGCGGGGCAAAGGTGTGGCGGAGGTGGGGCGGGAGGCGGGGCTAGTCCCTCATCCCCATTGGATGTTTGCTGTCACGTGACCGCTCCTCCGCTCCCCTCAGCGCGTATATTTAAACTTGCCTGTCGCCTGCATTTCCACACGCCTCCGCACGCATGTGGAAGCGGCTCCTAAGGCTGCGGTCCCACTAACTATTACAGCGCACGCCTGTGCGATCAAGCCCCGCCCACCCAGTTCCTCCGGTCCCAGTCCCTACCTTGTCGCGCACCTTTCCCCAGCGGTGCGCGACAGGTTTTCAGGCAGGCAGGGGAGTTTGAGATTGGCATTTGTGACGGAGGCGTGGCCACGCCCCCGCCGGTGGTTCAGCCAATGAGGGCGAACCAGCCGCGGGATGTCATGGCCACGCCCCCGCAAACCTACCGCCACACCCCCTCCCGTCGCAAACTTTCTCTCTCCCCTCAGACCGCAGATTGCGGACTAGCGCTGTGCATGGGCCGCCCCCCCCGCCGGGCGCGTGTCACAGTGCTGACTGGGGACTCAGCCTAAAGCCGCGCTGATTACAGATGCAGGGGGTATAGAATGTCAATAGGGGAGTGTTCTGTGTTTTTTTTTCCATTTTATTTCCTACTGAGTGCGAATAGCCGTGCGGCTATGAACACTGTAATGTCAGTAGGTTTCTATGCCTTTATTCACCACAAAGCATCAGAAAGTCTTATAGCTCAATGGTAATGCTCCAGGCCATTAACAGAGTGGACCAGGGTTTGATTCTTGGCTGGGATGTTTATTTTTTTCCATTTATATTTGCACTCAACTGTGAATAGCCGTGCAGCTATTTGCACTCAACTGTGAATAGCCGTGCGGCTATTTGCACTCAACTGTGAATAGCCGTGCAGCTATTTGCACTCAACTGTGAATAGTCGTGCAGCTATTTGCACTCAACTGTGAATATCCACTGCCTATGGTTTGCAACCCAGTGTTAATGTCTATTCTGTACACTTGGTCTGCTGTTGGTGTATATATACTATCTATACTCAGTTGCTGCAAGAGGTGGATGGTGGTATTTTTCACTTATATCGGTAGTACTTACATAGAGTGTACTGTGCTTATGTATACTATCTTATTCACCTATAAGTGAGCTATCAGTTAGTGTTATATATATCGTACCAATACTGTGTATACAGGCATACCCTAGTTTAAGGACACTCACTTTAAATACACTCGCGAGTAAGTACATCTTGCTCAATAGGCAAATGGCAGCTCACGCATGCTCCTGTCTGCATGTCCTGAACAGCAATACTGGCTCCCTACCTGTACCAAAGCTGTGCGCAAGCAGGGAGACTATAGAGCCTGTTACAAATGCGTTATTTACATCAGTTATGCATGTATATGATGATTGCAGTACAGTACATGCATCGATAAGTGGGGAAAAGGTAGTGCTTCACTTTAAGTACATTTTCGCTTTATATACATGCTCCGGTCCCATTGCGTATGTTAATGCGGGGTATGCCTGTATACTATTTACCACCTTATTATCTGGTAGTTATACTACAGGGCAATACTTGTGTGTGGCATTAGCATTTATTACGCATTACACTTTATATTGCCACTACTAGCCTTCACTACCATTTCTCGCCCTAGCACCTCCCAGCTTGGGGAATATTTTAATCCTATTTTAACTCACGTACACATACTATCACTTGTTTCGGCGTATTTGTATCCCAATAAACATTTATTATTTTTACTTTTAACAGGTTAGACGTCCCATCGCCATATAGCTCCATTATTTGTGGGTGACTGACACAAGTTAGGCTTCTCTGAGGACCTTTATATCCTCCCTATTATCTATTCTGTCGTACCATGAGTGCATGCTAAAAAGGGACTCATGTGACCTCGGTCACTATCTTTTCTGTATTCAGTATTTGTCCCGGAAGGCAGTGTAGGGGTTAATCCTGTGTAGGGCCTGCATTATTACATGTATAGCAGGGTCCTTCCCCCGGTCCCCTGGTTCCCCCCCGTCCCCCGCTTACCTCCGCTACAGCGGGGGAACTTGTAGGAGTTGTGGAGCGGCGACTACGTTGCCGGAGGTTCCCGGTGGCTCCCTGTGCAGGGCGCCGCCATGTTGAGGCTGCGCATGCATGCGCAGTGAGATCACGCATGAGCGAGAGGCGGCCATTAGATAAACAGGCTCCGCGGGGACTACAAGCCCCATAATGCAGAGGGGCAGGTAGTCGGGTGCTCAGATAGACCAATAGGGTGCGCAGAATCTCCTGCAAGGAGATACATACATTTGGCGCACTCAGGGAAGCACGCCAGTCAAAGCTGGGACATCAAAGGGTAAGGGTGTAGGTGCAGGGCGTCAGTAGGCCCCTGCACTAGGCCAGAGACCCCCTGTTAGACCCCAGCTAAGCCCGACTCCCACATAGCTTTTGGCTGCTATAGGGACAGGCCCTTAGACAGTGACACTGCCCCGCTTAGCATCATTAGTGTCAGGGACACAGCAGAACGCTGCATAGCAGTTGTGGCCTATGGTCTGGGACTAGACCACCACCGAAAGGCACAGAGACTATCTTCACGGTGGGACACTCCAACCAGATACCACCCCACGTGGGGGGCAGACGCCATCGCGGACAACGTCGCTGGATCAGCGAATCCCTTATCTTCAGTTGGCCAGTCTACAAGTGCACCAACAGTAACACGAAGGTGTGGGTAGCGCTGTCACAAACATTTGGGTGGGTTGACTATGTTACACCAGGGTGGTTGGGTGCCATGGGGCACCTCAGTACTTTGGGGTAAACTTCACCAGGGTGTGGACACGGTGGTGGGTTACGGCTCTGTGAGGCCTGAGTGGTTCTGTTATTATAGTTACTATTCTTACGCGTTCAGTAAACTTGTATACCATACCGGTGTGTATTACTTATATAGTGTCCTGCACAGGGTTATCCAACACTGTTAGGATCCCGCGCAGGTGGAGACGCTGTCACCAGATGGATCAGGTACACCCCAGGCTCCCAGCAGCGGAGGTTCAGGCCCTCCTGGTAGCCACAGGTAACGCACCACAGTGTAGCCGCCATATCACCCAGGGGGTGGGGAAAGTGCGCTACACATGTTAGTATCTAATATGTTGCTAATTAAAGCTCAGTGTCTGGCACTGCCCAGTTTCTAGAAGTTACTGGAAGGGTCACATGACCGGTGTGATTGTTCTGCAACATATAATCTGCCCAGATACTGGGGTAGATTATTGGCCTCAGCCACTGGGTATAAAAAGTGGGGATCCACCATTTTGTAGCCAGACCCTATTTAACATCTAAGAGGATCACCTTAACATCCAGAGTGCCTGAGGTAATTAGGACACCTTTATTGTTTTGTAGTGCTAGGGCAAGTTCCAGTGTTAGGAAGGCCGTTAGGAACCTATATCCAGTAGACCTACTCTAAAGTAGAGAGGAATTATGGCAAAGGAAATCACTGTGGGAGTCTGATAGCAGTTTCAGGGGTAACGCCCTGATCTGTCCTAAGCAGGGCAAAAGGCTCTCTGGGAGAGTGAGCCGTTACTACTCTCATAGCAAGAGGGAACTGAACTATAGAGTTTGAAAGTACTGAAAAACGGTCCTGTTTCACAAGAATGTGTGATTGCATCTGAAGAAGTGTTTCCCTGTTATAATAAACCAAGTACCTGGCGCCTTCCTCTTTATTCCAGCACCAGCTCCTCGTGCACGAATCCCCGTCCCCCATAAACCCTGAGTCACAGGTAAACTGCCGAGCACCTACACCTTTATCCAGGTCCCAAACCTGTTTAAAGTGACAGACTGTTAAAATCCTCTTCCTTTTCACTGTACCCCCTGTCCCTCTTGCAAGGGGTTGTGTTACACACAATATTTCAGTAGTCCACATGCTCCCCTCCACATCAGCTTCTCCCCCACATGATCTCTTCCTCACCAGCTTCTCCTCCACATGCTCCCCTCCTCACCAGCTTCTCCTCCACATGCTCCCCTCGTCACCAGCTCCTCCGCCACTTGCTCCCCTCCTCACCAGCTTCTCCCCCACACGCTCCCCTCCTCACCAGTTTCTACCCCACATGCTCCCCTCCCCACCAGCTTTTCTCTCATATTCTCCCCTCCTCACCAACTTTTTTGCCCCCCCTCCTCGCCTACTTCTCCTCACCAGCATCACCTCCACATTCTTTTCTCCTCACCTTCTTCTACCTTACATGCCCTCCTTTCTGGCTCACTCTCTCACTCTCTCACACACTCTCACTCTCTCACTCTCCCCCAACCCCATCTTTCTTTCATGTCCCATCTGTCTCACTCTCCCCCGGGCCCTGTACAGCAGTGGTTCAGGATCCATATGGTCCTACCAGCAACGGATTTCGAAATCCACCGCCCCATGGCACTTACATATGCCAGCCACCTCCTTTCTGCCACCCTCCTGCTCCTTCTGATTGGCAGCATCAAATGACACCGTGGGCGTCACCAAAGTGACATCACATGGCGTCTCGTTGCCATGGTAATGTGACATTGTGACATAATTTGACGCCGTGCTGTCACGTTGGTGACGTCCGCGGCATAATTTGATGCTGCGAATCGGAAGGAGGAAGAGGGTGGCAGCAAGGAGACAACAAGGAGGCTCCCAAGCATATGTAAGTGACTTCAGCCCCACAGTGTGACAAATGTGGCTGGGGGCATAAAATGTTGCCCCCAAAGGCCTGAGCCTTATGGGAAATCTGCCACTGGGCCCTAACCTTTGCCGGAGCGGGCCACCCTATGCCACCAGGCCTGCACTCCAACCCTGTTAGCTGAAGAACAGCTGGAACACTTTGCCAGGTGCTAAAATAGATGCTAGCCCTGGCATCAAAACATGACCTTAGAGCAGGCCTGTCCAACTCCAGTCCTTGAGGGCCACAAACAGGCCTGTTTGCGGCCCTCGAGGACTGGAGTTGAACAGGCCTGCCTTAGAGCCTTCGATGCACTTCCCCCCACCACTTGAAACATGCCCTTCAATAAAACGTGCACACAGGAAAAGTCTGGAGGTTCAATGGCCATGGTTTTTATTAAAATACCAATAACAGAACAGTAAATACCAAAAACCCTGCCAGAGTGATCCACAAAGGCTAGTAAGGCCAATGGAACTTAATCATGGTCTACATCCCTCGCCCTCCCCCCCAGCCAAGCAGTGCATAGCCCCAGCCAATCAGATGACTCTTCACCAGCTGTGAGAATGAGCCCCAGGTACCCGCTACACACAACACTGCCCACTCACCAATAAATGCCACCACTAGATATTACTGTACCCACAGAGCCTTGTCTGACAAGGTTAACCCCCACTTACTCAACAAACAGTCGCCATCAATGGGGCTATTTAACAACCCTTAAACTAGCCCCGCAGCCTCCAGCCCCGCCAGGACCATTTCCACCCCATTGTGAATAATGACATTAAATAAATCCAGGCCAAGTTCAGATAAATGCACCCCATCTAGCCGAAACAACCCATCTTTATCAGACCCAAAATCTGGGGGACAAACCACCCTGTCATCTGACCGCAGAACAACCATCCCACAGAATTATGCATTTTTCTCCTACTCTTCAACTGCCAGCCGAGCCCCCTCCAAATCTATGAACGTTGGTTGACCAAATCAAATTCCAAATTGTCCAACCTAACCTGAATCTGAGCCAAGTCCCTCCTGGTCACATGAATTAAGTCCAATGACTTGACTGATACTACGTAATTTCCCTGAACGTGGAGCAATAAAACCTGGGGAGGCCTCCTGTCCCTCGCAAGCACCAACAACTCTGGCAACAACTGGTCCCACTTTAAACCCCATTAAAAAACACTGCATGATTACCCCGCAGTCCCAAATTCCTCACGTATGAATGAACCTCAACCCACTTTTCGGCCCAATGAACATATGAGTCGCCGATTATCCACACGTCCATGGCAGCAACACTTAAAACACAACAAGGAAACAAAGCAAACAGTAGCGATCTAAACTATTCAACTAAACTAGCTGCATTAACGGTATGACTCCCATCTCCCAATCCGACAAATCACGTTAACACCCAAACCTAGTTTAAATGCCATGGTTATCTGTCACGGGTACTCCAGGGGCAGGTAGGACCTCGATGGCCGGAATAATAGGGGAGGCAAGGATTGTTGGGTTCACGGGCTGAGGTCGGTGGAAGGCGGCAAGCAGGATCATTGGGGTCACATTCTGAGGTCAGTGGCAGGCAGCAGGCAAGGATCGTCGGAGTCACAGGCAGGGGCCGGCAGCAGGACGGCAAGAACAGGGCAGGGGAGCAGGAACTGAGACCAGGGAACAGGAAACAAACGGGGACAAGCCAGATCACTAGCAAGGGCCTTTAATATGTACAGGACTAAACAGGAACAGAAGCAAATCAGAGCATGGCAGAAAGAGTCTGGACACAAAACAAAGGCAAGGGAGCAACAGGAAACAGGAAACTATAAGGCCAGAGGTCAGGAGCACCAAGAGGAGACAGACAGAGGAACCCAAGAGCAGACAGAAACAGCAGCACACCCGGTGGACAGACAAGGAACAGAAGGGGAGAGGGAGAACTAGGAAAATATGTAAGGGTGTATGCCTGACACCATCTCACCTTGTGACATTTGAGGACTCCCTTTATCTCTGCCACCAAAACATTTTTTTAATGCTCAAAAATATAACTCCTGATTTAAATAGGCATTCAATCTCCATCTTTGTCTTTAGGACATAAATATTGTATTAACCTTGTAAAATGAGGCCAAGACAGTATTGTCCCAATATTTAGCAGGTTTACAATTTATTGTAATCATAAACAGTACCATTATGTTTAAACAAACTTTAACCAACAGGGTTCGAGCTAGACTCTAGCCCTCAGTAGAAGTTGCTTTCCTAGTCCTTGCATGTAGATGGCTTTCTAAGTTTGAGCTGCGGAATTTATACCCTCTAACATTTCACAGATGATCAAAAAAGGCACAGGCCTCTATTATGTCACCACACCCCTCAGATATACCCCATCACGCCACATAAAGACCCCACACATAGACCTTACACCCTTCAAATAGATGCAAACACCCAATTATACATATGCACTGCAGACCTGCAGTGATTGCGCTGAAGCAAAAGGACCAGCTTGGTTTCCTGTTGCCGACTCCCTGCTTTGACTACGACTACCCGGATATCTCCTACCCCGACTCTGGCTCGTACAACGACTACGCTGTTCTCTCCAGTCCTGAACCCGGCCTGTTTGACTATGAACTGCGCACTCCGGACCAGTGCGCGCGGTCTAAGGTCGGTGATTTCACAACCCAACCTCAGTCCCGCGGTCCGGCCCCGGTTTGTGGCGAGCACAACCGTGACATTCTAGTGCTAATTGCATCCTTGACTTTTCTTGTTCCAATAGTTTCTTTACCTTTCAAATTTTATGAAGTTTCTTATTTACTTCACTGAACTGGTCAGTCAAAGCTGAATTTACTCCTGGCAAATTCTTCTACTCTCTCTTTACAGCAGGCATGTCAAACTCACGGGCCGTGGGCCGCATGCGGCCCACACCGAGTATCTGTGCGGCCCACCCAATGTGTCCCGGTTACGGCGGTGAGGAGGATGCGGCAGCTGGTAAGTATTCTGTGTGAGTGAATGCTGCCAGGTGATTGGATGAAGGGCCGCATGGGTTTGAATGAAGGAGGCGGTACTTAGAATGCCGGCCGGGATGCAGGGGATTGGTCGCAGGCAGGTCAGAGGAACCCGGGTGCGGGGCTTCCGCTTTGTGCACACGGTGAGTGTGTCTCTGCCTTCCCGCTCCTCTGCCTGCTGCGCGGTGTCCCCCGCCGGGCGGGCAGCCACAGGGACCCGAGGTAGAGGCGCTCACCCCCCTTGCCGCTGACCCCCCTTGCCGCTACACCCCCTTGCCGCTAACCCCCCCTTGCTGCTAACCCCCCTTTGGCGCTGACCCCCCTTGCCGCTAACCCCCCTTTGGCGCTGACCCCCCTTGCCGCTGACCCCCCTTGCCGCTTACCCCCCTTGCCGATGACCCCCTTTGGCGCTCACCCCCCTTGCCGCTCACCCCCTTTGGTGCTGACCCCCCTTGCCGCTGACCCCCCCTTGCCGCTGACCCCCCTTGGCGCTGACCCCCCTTGCCGCTGACCCCCCTTGCCGCTGACCCCCTTTGGCGCTCACCCCCCTTGCCGCTCACCCCCTTTGGCGCTCACCCCCCTTGCCACTCACCCCCTTTCTGCGCCCCCCCTTGCCGCTCACCCCCTTTCTGCGCCCCCCCTTGCCGCTCACCCCCTTTCTGCGCCCCCCCTTGCACCCTTGGCGCTCCCTTTGCCCCCGGTCCGCATGTTGCGGAAGATGGGCGTGGGGGCGGGCAGTGGTGGTGCGCGATCGCGAGGCTCAAAAAGCAGGCCTTTCTTCTGTCCCTCTTCCGTCCGTCGCTGTTCTCCACTTTGTGTGGGGTGTGGGGGGGGAGTGTGTGGGGTGTGGGGGGGAGTGTGTGTATGTGGGGGGGAGTGTGTGTATGTGGGGGGGGAGTGTGTGTATGTGGGGGGGGAGTGTGTGTATGTGGGGGGTGGGGGAGTGTGTGTATGTGGGGGGGTGGGGGAGTGTGTGTATGTGGGGGGTGGGGGAGTGTGTGTATGTGGGGGGGTGGGGGAGTGTGTGTATGTGGGGGTGTGGGGGAGTGTGTGTATGTGGGGGGGGAGTGTGTGTATGTGGGGGGGGAGTGTGTGTATGTGGGAGGGGAGTGTGTGATGTGGGGGGGGGGAGTGTGTGTATGTGGGGGGGGAGTGTGTGTATGTGGGGGGGGAGTGTGTGTATGTGGGGGGGGAGAGTGTGTGTGGGGGGGGAGAGAGTGTGTATTTGGGGGGGAGAGAGAGTGTGTGTGTGTGTGGGGGGGGGGGGAATGTGTATCAGTGGCTGTGTGTGTGTGTGTGTCTGTGCAGGCCAGCAGAGACTGTGTGGGTGTCTGTGCGTGGTCAGTGTCTTTGTTGGTCTGTCTGTGTGTGTGTCTGTAGGTCAGTGGCTGTGTACGTCTGTGCAGGACAGAGAGAGAATGGGGGGGAGAGAAGAGAGGGGGAGAGAGCGAGAAGAGGGGATTGAGCGAATGGGGGGGGAGAGAAGGGAGATGGGTGGGGAGACAGAGAATAGAGGGAATTGAGCGAATGGGGGTGGGGAGGGAAGGGAGAGAGAATAGGGGAGACAATGGGAGAGGGTGAGAGAAAATGGGGGGGAAGTAGAGAGAGAATGAGGACAGGACCGCCAACAGGCCCGGTGAGTCAGTCAACCACCCTCTCTCTCTCTCCCCCACCCTCTCTCTCTCTCCCCCACCCTCTCTCTCTCTCCCCCACCCTCTCTCTCTCCCCCACCCTCTCTCTCTCCCCCACCCTCTCTCTCTCTCCCCCACCCTCTCTCTCCCCCACCCTCTCCCTCTCCCCCACCCTCTCTCTCTCCCCCACCCTCTCTCTCTCTCCCCCACCCTCCCTCTCTCCCCCACCCTCTCTCTCTCTCTCTCCCCCACCCTCTCTCCCCCACCTTCTCTCTCTCTCTCCCCCACCTTCTCTCTCTCTCTCCCACCCTCTCTTTCTCCCACACCCTCTCTCTCTCCCACTCTCTCTCGCTCTCTCCCACTCTCTCTCTCTCTCTCTCTCTCCCACCCTCTCTCTCTCTCTCCCACCCTCTCTCTCTCTCCCACCCCCTCTCTCTCTCTCCCACCCTCTCTCTCTCCCTCTCTCTCTCCCACCCTCTCTCTCTCTCTCTCTCTCTCCCACCCTCTCTCTCTCCCACCCTCTCTCTCTCCCACCCTCTTTCTCTCCCACCCTCTGTCTGTCACCCTCACCCACTCTCTCTGTTTTATCTTAACTGGACTATACCTACACCGAAATAACCTATTCTGCTTTCTTCCAGATCTGACTC
Organism: Ascaphus truei; assembly: GCF_040206685.1. NCBI lineage: Eukaryota > Metazoa > Chordata > Amphibia > Anura > Ascaphidae > Ascaphus > Ascaphus truei. The sequence continues at coordinate 308,887,888 of NC_134486.1, read as the reverse complement.
AAGTTTCACATGGGAGACATCGGAAGACAGGTAGGGAACACCTCCCCTCGAGTATAGTACCTTGAGGGACTGCGGATCAGGTAAGATCCCAGGCGGGATTGCTGCTTTGGAAATTGTTAAGAGGGGGCATCCTAACACTGGTTAATGGGTTCAGAAGTCATTCACGTCTGGCTTTTTTTGGTTACACACACACACACACACACACACACACACACACACACACACACAAACACATACACACTACTTTTCGAAATAAACCTACGTTTCTATGAAAATTTAAGTTTTTTTTTTTTGCGGCCCACCTAGACTTAAACCTTGTTTATTTGGCCCTTGTTAGCATTTGAGTTTGACATGCTTGCTTTACAGTATCAGAATCGCTCCAGGCTTTTTCATAGGTAAAACATACAGAACACCTACAAGCTCACTCCCTCCCACATTTAAATGGTTAAAAGCTCACTCCATGACATCTCCAACTATCAGGGGAACTTGCCTGCATGCAGTGTGATTGTAACAAATCTATTACAGAGTGCTTTTCCTGGTAATGTACAGGTTAATAAAAGCTTCAATCAGACTTAGAACTTTTGCAACTTATATTGACAGATTTATTATAAATCATTCTTCCTGGCAATGCACAGGTTATTAAGACTTTATATTAGTGTAGGGACCCTTGAAACGTGGTCTGCCGTGAAGTTTGGCTCAAGGGCTTACAACAATTTGGCCAAAATGTTAAACTAAAAGACCATTTTACTTATTAGTTATTTATACATGTATATTTAGGCACTGTACCGTATATAAGTTTTTCTGGATGTGCACTGAGCTTTCTCTGTGTTTTATGTTATGTCTCTGGTTTTAATTTTTCATAGGTATCCTTCTATGTACTTATCTCTGTGCTGAGACTGCGAAGGTCCTCCCAACAGACTCAGGTCAGTGCTAACTTGATCAATGAGTCCCTGATTCTTGGCAGCATCAGTGTATGACCTCTCCAGATTATTCGACATGTCCTTCAACTGGCTCTCCAGTTGGTACCTTTCTTTCTCCAAAAATACACACTTAGGGCTGGGACCCGCTGCGCCCGGCGGCACGGGCGGCCACACGAGCGTTCCCCACCAGCAGGGGAATCCTCCCGAGCCGGTCCCAGTCCCCCCTGGCTGCACAGCTCACTACACGCTGTGACGCGTCAGCCGCTAGGGGATTCAAGAGAATTGTAATCCCAAGCGTCGACACGTCACGTGGTGTGGCTGTGAGCCAATGAGGAGGGGAGGCTTCAGGAGGAGGGGAGGCTTCGGGGAGCGGGGAGGAGTGTGGAGGGAAAGCAGCGTGAATGCCTGTCTGTGTGTGTGTATGTGTGTGTCTGAGTGCCTGTCTGTGTGTGTGTCTGAGTACCTATCTGTGTTTGTGTATGTGTGTGCCTGAGTGCGTGAGTGCTTGCCTCGGTGTGTGTGTGTGTGTGTGTGTATGTGTATGAGTGCCTGCCTGTGTGTGTGTGCATGTGTGTGTATGTGTGCATGAGTGTCAGCGTGTGAGCCCGCAGCATCTCCTGAGCCCGAGGAGGGGGGGTAGCGGGTCCCTTCGCTTAAACCACGCCCCCCCCCCTCCCACTCCCGCCCCGGCTCCCGCTCCCTACAGACTGCATATCGCGGTCTGTGTATGTCAGCGCCCCGCCTGTCTGCAGTGCGGGCGCGCTGACTGAGGGAGCGGAGCCTTAGCCTTAGAAATCGCTGCAGACAGACAATTCTGTAGCCCAACCTTGGCTTCTTGCTCTTTATCCTATCGCCCCAAGAGACAATTAATCTGATCCCATGCAGATTGAAGTGCCTTTGCTAAGGCATCTTTAGCTAGGTTCAAGGCTTCATCTTTCTTTTGCCCAACCTTTTCCTTTGCCGTCAATCCTGGGACGTGTCTGCTAGTCACTCTAGGTTGCTGCATATCTCGGCTCCTATCTGACACATGCTTTCCTGATGTTGCAGGGTCATCTTTCATTCTTCCTGCAACTTCCACGATAAGCTGATAACCTTTCTTCTTCTTTTTCTTCCTCTTTACATTGGGAAGCTCTGAAGCACCAGCGGTACCGTGCTCACACTTATTGCTCAAAACGTCTGTATGTTCCCCATACTCATGCACATAGAATTAGAAATGGGTGTCTCGGGCTCTGCACAGGAGTCAGTGAGAGCCTCACTTATCTTTAAACTGGGAGACATATAATCAGAATTAGGGAAACCACACTCCAGAAAAAACAGTGAAAAATGAACACGTCTTTAAAGCAGAAACCTTGCAATTAGACAGAGATGTGCAGCACAGCAAAGAAACCAAAAAACGTGGGACTTGCTTTTAAAGCTGAGTCTTTAGAATCAGTAATGGAACTATCACACATTGCGGGGGAATCACATAGTATAGGAAAAACAATGGGAAGTACTTGTCTTTGAAATGGGAATCTGTGAGTCAACAGTGGTCGCACCAGGCACTGCAGAGTAATCAGGGAAATATATGCTTATCTCTGAAGTGGGGTCTCTAGAAGCAGCAGTTGTTACACCAAGCACTGCAGGGAAATCAGCTTGTTTCTGAAGAGGGGTCTTATTTTAAAACAACAGGGGTTAAATCAGGCACTGCAGAGGATTCAAGGAAAAGTGCACCGGTCTTTGAAGCAACAGCTTTAGAATCAACAATAGAGGTTTTAGACAAAACCAGTGTACCTATCCTTACAGTGGGTGCTGTGGAAAGTTTGCTTCTTGGGACCGGAAAAGCCATTTCAGTTGGGTTCCCCATAGAAAGGAGAAGGCCTTTCTCAGGGACAAAAATCAGCAAAAGTCATAACAAGCCCCACAGAAGGAATAATAATTAAAAAAAATACTTATCTTTCCCCACGAAAAGAGGAAGGGGTTTTTCCTGAGGGTGATGCAGGCAGGCAGCAGAGTTTATTTATTTATTTTATTTATTTATAAAATGTTTTACCAGGAAGTAATACATTGAGAGTTACCTCTCGTTTTCAAGTATATCCTGGACATAGTTAATGACAAATAATACATGGTTACAAATACAGTTACATCAAATGAACAGGGTATACATTATATACAATACATTGCATGTACAGCTAGGGGAGATGTATATTATAGGCTTATGTTTCTGCCAGCGAGATCCTGGAGTGGCCTTTGTTTTTTGTAACGGACCCTAGGTATCAGGTGCAGGAGAGGATCTCAGTGACCGGT